>NC_090938.1:505099136-505402166 GCF_040938575.1 Ambystoma mexicanum
GTAGCGCAGCGCCTTCCTTGAATCGCACGCGTGCGCTTGCTTTCTCACGCTTGCGCCTCCTTGCGCCTGCTTGCGCTGGGATTTTCGGTGCACGTTTGTTCCATGAATCGGCCCCTAATAGTTTTAGGAATGTATTGGGGGGCATCTTTTATCTGGGGGGCCCATATAAAAGAAGGGGGCGAGGGGGTAAAACTGACCTGGAATAATAATATGTCTCCTAATATCACTAGTGTGTAAAAAATGTTACGAAAATAACCCCAGGACCCAGAGTATTTGTAAATAATGAAAGTGAAACGTCACCTGATGTAAATAATGTTACAGTGCCATCTTTTACCATGTTTCCAGCCTTGCAAGAAACCCCACAACCTAATACAATGTCTACCTCAAAGTCAAATACAATAAGATCCTCGCCCCTCCCTATGGTGTACATGCAAAATAGCGCAAGGTGTTAATGAAAATGTGAATACTGGTATTTTTCCATTGTATCGTCAACAGCCCATAAATGGTCAGAAATCACTGTGTACCACTGACAGACTGTGCATCAGGTTGGTTGGGAAAAGACAATCCCTCTTACAATACAGTAGACGAGGCAAACACAATAGTTTAAGTATGATGCATACCATGGTTTGGGGCTGGATAAGGTAGAAGACCTCCGCCATGACGGGCAATCTAACAATTGGTACTCAGACATGAGTGCCTCGGAAAAACAAGCTACTAATGGTAGTTGTTATGTGTGTTCATTGATACCGCACAAATCTGGGACGCCCAAGGTTCTGGTGCCCCAGGAGGCCCCTCTGGTAGAAGCTCAATGCCTCATCCACCTCACACTATGCAGGATAAAGAACACCTTCCAGGCACACACAGTAAGAATGAAATTTCCTCCACCAGAGGAGAGAACTTGCAAAGAAGGAGTGCAAAAGGCAAAGTGTTCCAAGGTGTCATTTCTGGCCATAGAAGGGGCAACGTTCGTAGAAAACAAATGATGAGACTCAACAATTATGTGCAAAGCGGAAGCCATGTGTGGTCTGTCCGATGAAAGGCTAGAAGGGATGGAACAAACATGTGCACAAATCTGGACTGAACATATCATTAAGCTGACATGGGTCACTGCCCTTGAAAAATCGATCAAAATTCAACATGAAGAAAATTATGGACTTTGCTTTCATGGGGAAGGAAAAGTGCTGATGGGTACCAACACACGCTGCAAAAGAACCCTCGTCATCTTGGACCTCCGAAAGGGCACTGATACTCTAATGGATGTGTGGCAAACAAGCATACTTGCACCTCCCACCTTCATGGAGGGATAACTGTGCTGTGGCAACGCTGCATTCCGCACTACTGGTGATACCAGAGGAACATGTAAATGGGGGAGTGGGGCAGACAGGACTGCAATCTGCACCTCGGCCAACAGAAGAATCACCCCCATCTACTGCATACTGTCTGAGGAAGAAGAAGAGTGCCTGTCTCGAAGAAAGCATGCCTCAAACTACATATCCCAAGATTCCTATGACCTCCTCGTTCAGATCCCTGATGAGTACAAACTCTTCAACTCAGCAGAAACCCTCTTTGCATCACTAATACCCAACATCCAAACACAAGCAAATGCCAAGTGGCTCCAAATAATACATTGGGAGCTGATCCAGCAAGCAAATGACAATGAAGAGGGGTTTAACATCATCAAGGCGGAACTAAGAGCGCTGCGACTAATGACGATGCAGAACCGCTACGCCTTGGACCTTCTGCAATGCAGGGCGGTGTTTGCAAAAAGATCGGAAGTTCATGTTGCACATTCATACCTTCTTCAGATGCAGAAAACCGAACATTGTACCATGTAATTGCAGCAGTACACGAACTTAGTGTGAAAATGAGAAAAGAAGGAGGGGTGCAAAACAGTGACTGGTTCAGTATAGCATTTAGCTGGGTGCCTTCGTGGCTTGGAACCGTGGTGAAGATGCTGATCCCCATCGTCGTGTTCCTCCTGCTGATCTTCTGTGTGTGCCAACTAGGGCTCTGATGTGCAAAAGCTGTTCCAGCAGTGCGATGATAATGGTAACAATCAGTAATAGAAACAATAATAACAGAGGGCCTCATGAGACACAGGAAGCACAAGTTCAAACTTGGGAAACTAATGAGCCTAAATATTGCATGATGGCCATATACAATACTGGGGATGACGTAGATAACTATTACCACACCACAATGAAACAACCCGACAATTTGGAAAATTACAAAGAGGTATAGGTGGATCTGGCAGGTGATGGGGGATGTATATATAAGACCTGTACTCCTGAAGAATATGCAATGCGAGGAGAGAGTTTCCGAAGCATGTGTGGAGCATGGATGCCCATCAAAGGTAGCCCTCTGTGGGACGAGGATATTAGAAGGGCTGAGGAACTCCAACGTACTGGGGGAGGGTATTTGGTACTTTAAGAGTAACGAAAGGGAGGAATGTTGGTAAGGAAACGATCCTTGCCCCCCCTTGCGTCACTCCAGGCGAATAAGCGTACATAGTAGCAAAGGGGGAGGCACAACCACCAACCACGTGCTTCTGTCATATGCAAACCCATAGCAAACAACACATAGAATATAACCCTAGCCTTGTAGTAAGACATCATTTTGAACTAGGTCCAACGCCATCTTTTTACTAGGCCTGTAAATCCATCTCTCTGTAGAAATGCAGCTCTCCCATCCCCAGCGCCTCGCACAGTCAGCTCACACCATAGCCTCCCCCTGCCAGCTCCGCGCGAGCCCTGTTCTGACGGAGGTCCACACAAGAACACTTATTGGGGTACACCTTTTCAGTGTGGAGGCTGATCCTTATTTAGGTCCCATTTAATGGGTGACCTCAGAGGATAGGTTTCACAGAAGATTCCTCATAATGTATGGGGGCTCCTGTCCTTAGGCATGAGGTGCATGGGGCTGTTGCCCATTTCAGAAACAGTTGTGTTGTTTCATAAGAACTTGGGGCCACATTTCAGTGAGGAACTATTTTTTCTTTTTATTCGACCTTCATAGGAAGTGTGTGGTCCCCGAATTATAAATCACTCGGTGAGTCTTCAAGAGTGAGGTTTTTGTAGAAATGTTTTTTTAAAAAGCAATGAACTTCGTCCATAGAGTAAAATTATGTGGTGTTATTCACAGGGTATCCCGGTCTGGGGAGTTAACAAACCAACGGGACACACACCATGTGGAGGGTGCTCAATGTGCGCCCAAACTACACGTAGCACATCCATCGAGATCGGATGGCATACACCATGGCAACAGAGGAGTTTCACCAATTGCAAATCCAAAGGGGTAATTTACCTCATCACGTGCCCATGTTCCTTACGATACATAGGCATGACAACGAGAGAAGTGAAAACAAGACTTATTGAACACAAATCATGTGTTCGCACAAAAAAATTGACAGCCCCCCTTGTGAACCATTTCGTGAAAAAAGGTCACAAACAAGAAGATTTCACATGGACCATCTTGGAAAAATTAACCCCACCCAGAAGGGGCGGGGATTTCGGAAAAATGCTCCTGAAACGAGAACAACTCTGGATTTTTAGACTCAATACAGAGAAAAATGGACTCAATGAAGAAATCCAGTGGAACAGCCTGGCTCTAATGAAATGAAGATATTGTTCAAAAAAGAGATGAAGAAGCATGACAAGAAACTCCACATGGGATTTCGTCTACTGGGGATACACCTGTAAAAATGATAATGTACACCCCCTACATATGTGGAACCTCCTCTCTGCAGTCAAGCGGTGCTGAGGCCCCGCCCGGCACCCCCTTACACATAACACAATCACTAAGTACCCCAATAAGGAATCGCAATTACGCCCAAGTCCCCTGCCCAGCACCCGCGATGAAGACAGAAGGCGAATACATATGTAGGTGGCATAAACAAAATATGGACACTGCTTAGAATAACAAATTATCTTTGCCCTTTCCCCCTTTTTTCAAAAACCAAATAAGGGAACGAGACCACTGCACCTTAAAAAGGATTGCCGTAATAAACACAGGAGTTAAAAGTAAATAAGGCTGCTGCCCCAGCTATTCTTGCAGCAAAAATGTATATTCCTTAAATGTAACTCTAGTCACTCTAAGATGGCCCCCAAAAACGAGGATCAGCAACAGCGAAAACGGCCATCGTATAAATGCCGCCGTTGCCGGGCAACGGCTGCAAAAAACAGAACAGCTTTTCGGCGTCTCACAGACACCAGGAAGCATTCGTGACACACGGTGAGTGATCTCCTAGACGAACGCGATTTATGCGTCGACACCTACGACCCCTTTTAAAATTAAGATCCCTCGTGCACGACCGCGAACTGTTACTGGGACAGCAGCCGCGCACGCGATCGGTATCTTTACAAGCATTCGGGCGCACATCAACGCCCGATGGACAGGTATGCAGACTTGTTCACCGCGCATGAATGCGGACAGATGCATTCCCATATGGCCCACGCGCATGTGACTGGGATGGCCCCTCTTCACGAAAAGTGGCGTTCCTTAGAATAAATGGCTTCCCCGCACTGTGCCGCGAACAGCTACACCAACGGCTGCAGGTGCGAATGGAAGCAAACATAGAGATATAAGCGCACACCAGCGCTCCGTCTGTCAAACCCAAAACAGACGGTACCAGGCATCCCTATAGTCGTATTACGATTCGCTTATGATACAGCACTACGAGGTCTCATGCAGGTTTTTTTGTCTTCTAAAATACACCTTGTTAATGTCTTGCAGGACTGGAGACACGCATGATACAAAAAAGACCCGGCTGTCAGCGTCTATATATATATAAGGTAATCACCAACTGCCTTTTATGTCAACTTTAGCCCAAATTGCCAATGACTGTTAAAAAAATTTTAGCATATCAATTTAATTGTATAAAATCAATAGAAAGTACTATAGAATAAAACTTCAACAATCACTGTGACCTCAAGATCTAAAACCCATTTCTGGTTTGATTTCTCTTAGGTAAAAGGGATGATGGTGTCTATGCCCCTCCCATACCCCTGATCTCATAGAGACAAGCCAAAATCAAGGTCCTGAAGAAGATGATCAATTAAATTCATCGAAACCGGTCGACCATTTTTTAACTAAGGATATCCCAAAAACCAACCCGGGATACCCTGTGAATAACACCACATAATTTTACTCTATGGACGAAGTTCATTGCTTTTTAAAAAAAAATTTCTACGAAAACCTCACTCTTGAAGACTCACCGAGTGATTTATAATTCGGGGACCACACACTTCCTATGAAGGTCGAATAAAAAGAAAAAATAGTTCCTCACTGAAATGTGGCCCCAAGTTCTTATGAAACAACACAACTGTTTCTGAAATGGGCAACAGCCCCATGCACCTCATGCCTAAGGACAGGAGCCCCCATACATTATGAGGAATCTTCTGTGAAACCTATCCTCTGGGGTCACCCATTAAATGGGACCTAAATAAGGATCAGCCTCCACACTGAAAAGGTGTACCCCAATAAGTGTTCTTGTGTGTTAAAATATTGTTTCGAATAACACTTCGGGAAAAACTTTGAAGTCTAACTCAATGCCTCCCTGAATGTGACTTAGTCTGACGGAGGTCCAGCCATGCCTTGTTACAATCCCGTAGTATAATTTCCGAAGGAATGTGCTCTGCAGAGAGCGTGAGACAGTAACAAGTCATAAGCCCAAGTGCCCATTCATCTCCACTAAACTGCCTGTGCCCTCTCAACCCCCACCCAGTCAGGCCAGAGCCCATCAGCTCCGACCCCCCAGGTCCTTTCATGCTGATCATACTAATACCCATCTGACCCGACCGCACCTCGATCACTCCAGGACCCCCGCCACAGCCCTAATCCTGTGTAGCAGTATATCTTCCCAAAAGCAACACATGTCCACCTATATCACTAAGGCCCAAAATGACAGATGGTAGATCAAAACCTTTGGGGTGGGCACTTGGGTGCTAGAATTGTGGTATCAAAGAGAATCCAAAGTGTAGAAGTTGGAATGCCAATATATTAGCTCATGTGACCTAAGTACCCCTATTCATGCAAGATTTTTATGTGTGCCATTATTTCTGCATTATCAGTTCCTGTTGTTTAGTTTAGTTAGATATGTTGCTCCCTTGCCTTGACCTTCACACCGCAGAGATGAGCCCAGCGGACCCATGTGTGCCAAGACCTATTGCCATCTTATACCCCATATAGTATCAACTGTTCTATATGCCACTCTCCAATCCGATGCAAGAATGTGTACTCTATGCATGTCGTCATCAGTGATGTTGTGTGTCCTTTTAATGGGCTGCCTGTGTAATGTTTCCGCAGAGCGCTTTTGGGCAGCAGAGTTCTTTGCTGGCAATTTTTATGATTATATAAACTTTGTTATCTGTGCAACTAATCTCCTGGTCTCATTCCCCTGTCAGGGAGTTTAGCTTATTTTCGCATATCATTGTGACACATGCTTTATGGGTGCCTTTAAAGCCGAAAGACATTTGGGGCCTGTATATTGCACACTTACTGTCGATCAGCAGTGACTAATCTGGGGGATCTGACCAGTAATCTGTTTTTTTAAAGTTTGGGACCGACTTGTTTTTTGTATTGTGGGAGGAGGTGTGGTGTTGCCGTCTGTTCTGAAGTATGGGTTGATTTGTTTTGTTTATGCTTTAAAAAGGAAAATAAAAACAGTTTAAAAAAAAAAGGCACTGACGTCACTCTGCCCCTGGCAGAACCAAGAAACTGGGATGCTTTGAGAATGATGTATGATCAGTACTTCTTGGCCACTCAGCCGTTCAGAGAAAGGGTAACTCTGCATCCTGTAAGATTCAGCATGAAATGTAATGATCTCCCCGTTTGTTCCCAAAAACGACCCTAATTCTGGTAGAAGCCTTGAAATTAACCATACCCTCTCAGGAACCACCTCTTCGTAAAAGGTATGAAACCGACCAACAGAATAAGAGGCAGACATAGGAACAAAACTGAAATAAGCACTGATGAAGGAGTTACTCTTTGAGCTCAGCTTTTAATGACTTACTCTGAACCTAGCTAGTTTCCTGCTGAATATTTAGTGAGCGCTGACCAAAACAGTGCCACAGGGAGAGTAAGTCAGCAGTACATAAAGCAACTGTGAATTAGTCGTTATCACACCAAATGCAGCAGTCAAATACACTGTCACAGCTCACAAACTACCAGTTTGCTTTGCGTCTACTATTGTGATGGGGAATAGACAGAGTAGGCATATAATGGCAGAGCCACTGTTATCCATAGTTTCCAATGAATAATCTCTGCCCCACGCCTTTAGCATTTTGGAGTGCCGCTGGTATGGACAGAAGTGACACCAAAGTGTAAGCGTTGACATGTTATGTGTTGGGGAAATATCAGTGAATGAGCTTTGAGCACTATCCAAGTAGCACATTTTCTAATGTCTGAGTTTTTGTGAAATAATGCTGTAGTAAGTGCAGTAACCAAACCAACATCATTGCCCTTTAACATCACTCCCGCATGTCACCCAGTGCATGACTGTTCACCCCTTTTAAGAGATGGTTTTATAAATGTGTAGCAGCAGACAAACGTATTGTGACAATCTTGCCTCATTCTCTTTTGCAGAATTTGTATTTCTTCTGGCAGAATTATGGGGGATAGATGACTCTGCAAGATACCAGGCTGTGGAAATCCTGGACAGGTAATACATTAAGCGCCTTTGAAAAGTACTGACACGTCTGTCATATCAGCTTTTAAACATGTCAATTATGAACTCTAGCACAGAAAGGAAATCAAGCACTTCATCACAGGGCCTACAACTTGTGATAAAACTGTTAGGAACCTTGCATAATGATCTTGACAAATCCATCATAGCTGGTCTATCTCATTCCACTGAGGCCCCTCATTTGACCCAAGAACTTCATTTGCTCCCTTTGGAAAGCATAAAAGAATTACACATGCACCCCTCTCTTACTAATCCATACACGCCTGCAAATATATCAAGCACATATGAGTTTTGTTTCAGGCATATAAACAAGAAGACTTAGAAACAATAATTGCTCAGGGAGGAGACCCCAGCATTTTAGACAGACCAAGCATTTATTGATCCTTTCCAAGAGCGGTATCAAAACTTTTAAGAATAAACTCAGAGACATTCAAACTCAGCCTGCTATGCTATCTTTCAGGAACAATAGAAAATCCTATTTAACGTCAAGTACCTGAATATCTGATTCAGTAGCTGCATCACTCTGTTTTTCTCGTCTGCTACCCCTCAGTTTCCCTCTCCCTTTCTTCACTTCCTTCTAGCTAATATGGCTATTTGTAAATGTGTATTCCTTGAACAGTATCTTCATGTTTTTCATATTTAAACTGCTTGAATACCCCTGTGCTTTGTGTGCTATAAAAACCAACCAGAAGAAATAGATTCTTAGTATTGTTAAAAGATGACACAAAATCCATATAATAAACTATATCAACTTAAAACTGTACAATATTGGCACAGGGGAGTCTGTAAATGCCAACAAAGCCATCTGTAGAATATTTGCAAATGTGTTCTCAAAGAAGCAAAAAATAAATTAATCACATACGCAAAAGGCACCCAGAGCAACCTGTCAACAGGCCAACTAAATAATTTTAGCAAAATATTTGTATCTGGCAGTTTTGAGCATTACCACTCTTTTTGTGTGATCTTGAATTCAAAGTATGTATGTATTATACCTTTGCGCACCCTTACATTCCATTTGATGGGCACATTTCGTCATTGAAATCTTTTCTCTGAAATACTTGGTTTTATTCTCAGAATTATGCTAAAACAAAAGTTTATTTTGACTTTCTCAAAATACCTTCATAAAATCTGGCTACTAAATTGACTGCAGCTCTACAGCTGTGCATCATTTGCCAATTAGAAACGTTTTTTTGAATTTACAATCATTATTTGCTTTTTTTATTTGGCTCAAGTAGCGGGCATTCTCCTGTCACAGTCAACTGTAATAACTGATTACAGTTGGTAGTGATGTCATTTTATTACAGGTTCGTAGCGATGTCACAACTAGACTGTGATAAGAACATGATTTACAGGGTTGTATATAGGTTTTGCAGGCTACCATGTATCATAGTGAGATTAGGATTTTCCCTCTCGGCCATGGATTGATGTAATTTAGAAGAATTCCTTTGGGATGGAACAGTGCACTGGAAAACTAACGGAGGAGCAGATCATTATCTCAGGTATGGGGTAGTTAGCACTGGTTGTTAGCTGTAATTTCTTTGTGCAATGATTGTCAACAGAGGTGATTTCTGAGTCAAGCACCTCATTATTGTTATAGTGAATATGTGCGAAAAAGGTTTGATACAGTCTTTGTTCATTTCAAAATCAGACAAAATCCCAGTTTTAATACCTTTCATCAAACTAAGTGAAACATGCTGACATGGTCAAATACATTCGCTTTTCAAGTCCCACAGACCTCTTCATCAGATGGTGGCGATACTTCAGAATGAACAACAGAGAAAGCCACAGTTCTGGACAATTCCTTTAGTTAAAGCAGTTCTAATTTCATTTACTGCATAATATTGAATAGTGTATAAACATATAATGTATGTTAGGTAGTTTTTTCTGTTAGACCTTTTGTTCCAAGTGAGATCTGTTTTCCAGGTATATGATTATAAACACAGAAGAGAAGTACAAGAATTCCATCACACCACGAGAGGGCAATGAAAGAGCAGAGGTGGACAGCTGGTCCATTATCAAAACACAACTCTGTGAGACATTCGTTCTACGTCTTGTGTCCTGTGTACAAATTGCAAGCAAGCTGGCATTTCACTGCAATGTAAGTAGTATTTAATTGCAAATGGTGCAAACCCTATTTCCACCACAGGCGGCGAATTTCAATTATGGGTTTGCAAAGGCTCTTACATTTCCAAATTGCAAGTCCCCCTCAACCCCAACAAAGCGATCATTGATTTAATCCATGAAATTTCCTGGTTTGTGGATTCACACATGCATATGTGTTTCAAAGAAAGAAGGTTTTGGATTAACTCAATGGCTTTCTAATTTGCTTCCCATGAGCATCAAACTAAACATACAGAAAATAAATGGCACAAAAAGGGGAAAAATACCATAGGGAAAGATGCTCAAGTGATAGCCATTCTCATAAAGCTAGTCACTACAGCCCATCAGTTATGATTACCTATGGGTATATGAGTCTTGGGTGGTTGATTGGAAGTACAGCATTTGGGATATATGGTAGTGATCATGAGGGGATCATTAGTTCCAACATAGTGCACCAGAGGGAAAATAAGATCCTTGTATGGGACATAGCCTGTTTACTGAGCAAGATATTAGATGGCACTCTCTTACCCATAATTACCAGATCATTATGATCCAGGAAACTTGGCCAACACAAGCCTGTTTTCCTTCAAGGTTGTTCCCTGTACCATATTCCAGCAACCAGAACAGGGAACAAGGGGAGGCCATCTAGAGGTCTAGCCACAAGATCATTGGGTGAGTAGACCTATTGAATAGAGGCAAAGTAGCTAACTGATGGATGACAAGGTAATTTGTTGAGAATGTACATTGTAAATGGTCAAGACGACTCACATAACAGGGGGAGTCAATAATAGAAATCATAAATGTATGTTGAATTTGCATGCTGTTAGCAACTCACGGGAGATGTCACTGATATAATGAGTTGTTTCTGTAAAGAACATGGATAACTGAGTCAAGACGGTATTGCACATAATGAAATATTCGTTGTTTGTTTTTCCTTTTTTCTCTTTTTTTCTTTTTATTGTCCCATTAATCCTACCTATTCCCACTCCTAATTTCCTGTCTTCACACACAAAGTTGATACATACCATCAATGGATCAAATCTATATATATATATATTGAATACATATGTAATATACAAATTGTTTTGTAAAAAATAAGCCCGGCGAGAATGGCCTTGCTGGCCGAAACAAGTGTTAGCATGTGCAGGCACTATTTCACAATCATCAATGGTCCTAAGGACAAAATAAAAAGTATGAAATAAACTGATAAAGGTTCAAATAATGTATTAGAAGCACCTGGTGCTCATATAGGAGAACATCCTAAACAATTTGTACTTTAACTGGAGGAGTGACTAACTTCTGGTACTCCTTCCAAGCGACAGGTAACCACCTAAAAATCATGAGCTTTCTGGCCCTGTAAACCATTCTATATACCCACCAATTTATTGCTTATCCCTAGCCTGAGCCATGGGTCCAGCAAAGCTAAGCAATCAAGGTCCTGTTTACCCTTTCTCTCTGGAAAAGGGAACCAATAGGAGGGCCATGCGCTGGAAAGCAGACAGGGGGATTGACATGCTGGGGTAAGTTGTGATAGTTAATAAACAAAATGTATTGACTGCCCTCAGTGTTAATACCTTGACTGATCTACTGATAGGGGCTTTTATTTACTTCATTACAAAGTCTAGAGAGGTCTTCTTTTGCACCATAAAAATTGACCCATCCAAAGGCAGGGCTAATCCCAAGTCTTGGCTTTCAGCTAGCTTTAACGATAAAAAGAAAGTACTTCTGAATGCTCTAAAGTCTGAAAATAGTAACGTTGCTAATATTAGACAACGACATAGCGACTATAATAGGGCATTGACAGCCTGGAAATGTGAGATTGTTTGGGGACACTGGGATGCACTTTGCAACGCCGCCATTATGAATGGCAAGAGATTTTGGCGGATCATCAAAAATTATTCCTCTGGTCTCGATTTGGGATGCCCAGAAGTTCCTAAAATGTATGTCTCAGAGCAGGACTGGGTTCAACACTTTAGCAATCTTTACAGTATTACAGCCAGGTAAGGGACAAAGAACACTATAATTCACCAGGTGTTCAACTAGAACCCTTGTCAGTGAAAGATCTTGAAATAGTTTTAGGCCGACAGAAACCATGCAAGGCTCCGGGAGCTGATGGGGTCCTAAATGATCTCTTTCATTCCTGCATGGAGTAATAGACCCCTTTTCTTACGCAGGTTTTTAATGCCCTTTTGACCTCAAATTTTATCCATGCAAGCTGGAAGACTGGGACGATTGTAGCCATTTATAAGAAAGGTACAAAATCACTACCATCATCCTATCGCCCTATTGCACTGCCGGATGAGACATCAAAGATGTTCTCTGGTCTCCTGTTGAAAATACTTGAGGAATGTGTCTTTGAGAATAATGACCTTTCCGACACTCAGCTGGCCCTTGGGCCTGGGATGGGGACGATGAATCAATGCGTCAATCTCTATTTGCTCCTGTCTAAATACGTTTTTCTACTGGGGACCCCTGTCTATGTGGCTTTTTACAGACCTCATTTCAGAATTTGATTATATAGATGGCGGTCTCCTGTGCACTACCCTTGATGCTATGGGTGTCTCAAGGCCTTTGCTGAGAACCTTAGTCGTTACATACCGACTCTACTGGCCGTGTTCAATATGGTCAAAGAGGAGAAGTGAGTAGAAGTATCAATGTGGAAAAGGGTGTTCAGCAGGGGTGTGTGCTTGCATCACTCCTTTTTAACCTCTATATTCATATTTGACCTTCATTCCTAGAAAGCCTTGGTGCTGATGTACCACAGTGAGAGGCAGGAAGTTGTCCGTCTTATGCTATTCAGATGACACAGCTCTTTTAGCAAAAAACAAAACAAGTCTCTCCAAACTCTTGTTGAGGGATATGTAAACTTTATGACCCATAGGGGATTGAAGGTAAATATTAACAAATGATCAATTGTGTGCTTCTCAGCTCAACGACTCCATCACCCACTGATCCTATTTGCTGGACAAAGACTAAAAGTATTACAGAGTTTTGAATACTTAGCCTGGAAGGACAACTTCGCCATTCGTATGCGGAAAATGAAACAGGCTATATAGGCAGAATTTTTAGATTTGCCAAGAACTTGAGACAATCATCTGTAAGTCACATGCCTCCTTGGTTTTAGAGGGAAGTGCATGGCTACAGGAGTTTATGGTGGTGAACTGTGAGGTACGTGTAATTTGGATGGGCTTGAAGTCGAGCAGAATCATTTCCTTGCCCGTCTTCTGGGTGTGCCCCCGACCACGGCACTTTACATCACCCATCTTGAAACCGGGCTCACCCATATTTCGGACACCTTACTGCTTAAGTTTGTTTTGTTTTGGCTTTCCCTGTGCTTCGACCAAGTGACCACATTTCTGATCAAATGTATTTTGTCTTTGGGTAACCTTCACAAAATCGAATGGCTATTTTATATCAAAACAAAACTAGAATCATGTGTCTGAAATGCTGTTTCGAAAATTCATCTAGTCTTACCACGATCTCCGCAAAAGTGTTAAAAAGCAAGTTCTTGGTGCTGTGGGGCTGCAAAAGGGAGGATCTGAATCTTTCAAATACTTCTGTAAGGAAGTATCTCTATCTTTCCCCATTTTCAGAGATGTGCAGGTATCTTGAGTGGTAACCATTTACCATCATCGGTCCTGTGCCGAGTCAGAGGATCTCGTCCCATTAATAAGGAAAGGAAATGTCCCTAACATACCAAAACCCAGACAGTTCTTAAAAATTGCCAGAACACCCCCTGATTCAAGCCTTCGGCTACTAGGTGGTTATATCTATTACGCTAATGTAACACCAAAAACATATAGGCCAGCCTGATGGCGCAAATCCAAGCCATTGGTCAATTTATACTGTACTGAGATGAGGAGGCCTTACTGGGAGGAAAAGTCAAAGAGAAACCCCAGTCAATGTTGTAGTTTTTTTTTTCTCTTATTAATACATTGCAACCAATAAATAGTGAAGAGAAAAGAAGCCCGGGGTTGTTGTGGAGTGGTGGACATAGTAGAAGAAGTGGTTGCAGCATAGCGAAGAAAGAAGAACAAAGAGACAGGAAGAATTATTCAGAACAATTATTGGAAGTGTGAGACAGGCATGGTATCAAGAGAGACACAGACTCAAAGATGTTAGTTTCAAAACCTTTATTTACTAAGGTTCTTGGGTTGGTGTAATGCCTGGCTGGCCCCCACTCTAAAGGGATTGTTTCCTTAATGAATTCTAAGGGCCGTCAATGTTTAAGAGTCCAAAACAATAGTCTGCTTGTTTCTAAACCTATGCTTGCCCTCACTCTTAACAAAAATGGGTTAGGAAGTCTTCAAAAAGGATAAATAGTGGTTCAACAAAAGTAGGAAACCATGGTTGGTTTCGGGTGACTTTCACACCAGGTGTGGGGCAGGTCAGCTTCACAAAAATGAGATGAACCAACAAAGGGCTGTTCATCAGACCTTCAAGTTCTAGAACACAACTGAAAGAAATATACAGAGCTCCTTTCCGTGCTTCTTGGGGTTCCCTTTCCCAAGCTTTAACATCAAAGTATTCCACTTCTCTTGGATTCAAACACAAGTTCAGCTGTCACAAAATAATAGGTATTCCACTTTGTTAGGCCTCTCAGGGTTTCCCTTCCCCAAACTTAGGCCCCTCTTGGATTCAAACACAAGTTCAGCTGTCAAGATGTACTTTTCCCTTTATATTGAGTTATTTCATACACATTTCACGTGTGGGGGTACAATCAGAGTCTTTTGAAACCGCCAGGTTCTTTGCTTCTCCTAGGCGTGACTATTCTGATCGGAATCCCCTCTCTTTATTCCTAGCTTTTTTCTTTCAACCTCTCACCTTCAGCACCCCTTTCTTGCTTTCCATTGTTTATTTTACTTTCTCGTGCACTCTTGCACCTTCCTCTAATTTGTTCTATTGGTTTTGTGCCTCTTGTACACTTTCCAAACTATCCTTTCTTTAATGTGCACAGTTGCAACTGTTTGTTTTCTTCCTGTGCCTCTGCACACTTTAAACACTTTCCTTTCCTTGACATGCACACTTGCACCTATTCGTTTTCTTCCTGTGTCTCTGCACACTTTCACACCCTTTAAAAGTCTTTACTTTCCTCCTTCACCGCTGGCGCCTTTTCCTTCTTTCTGCTTTCCTTAAACAGCTTTCTTAAGCTTCCTTTCGGTTTCCGCTCTGTGCCGCTTTATACACTTTCTCTCGCTTTTCCTTGCCGCTTTACAAACTGTGTCTTTCTCCCGCTCTGTTGCAATCAATCACACGCTCCTGAGTTTCT
The DNA here is from genome assembly GCF_040938575.1 of Ambystoma mexicanum. Lineage (NCBI taxonomy): Eukaryota > Metazoa > Chordata > Amphibia > Caudata > Ambystomatidae > Ambystoma > Ambystoma mexicanum. The sequence continues at coordinate 505,114,187 of NC_090938.1, forward strand.
CTCTCACTGACATGAAACTCACCGGGCAGTGTCACGTTGATGAGCGATCTCTCTGGATACACAGGGCTGAGGTCAGGGTCTCACCACCTGCCCCTCAGACGCCCTTGGGACAGGCACCAGTGCCAAGTGATTGAGCATTTCACCGGACACCTACAGCAGGATGCAGGCTGCCTCGCTCCGGCTCCTTGGAGGCACGGCTCCCTAGCCACAGTGCAGCCCCTCACAAACACACGGCCAGCATCTCGGCATGTTGTTCTCTTCCAGGTTTCAGGTCCTGCTGCTCTCTGCTCCTTGACCTCTCTGGTCGGGACAATATCCCCAGCTCTCTCACTCCTCTGTAAAAAACCACACCTTTTATAGACACCCTTGGGACAGGCACCAGTCCGTAGGCTCCCTGTTGCCTCCCCACAATCAGGATGGCACCACTCGGGGAAGAGCCTTGGGCGGCTGGAAACTGCAGGCAGTACACTGTGTGTTCTCGCCCCTATTTCCAGCCACCTGATTGGCAGAGCACCCTTCTCTAGTTTCGAATTAGTTATACAATACCAAATGGGCATTAAGATATGCAGAGCCTCCTCCTTCAATGTATCTATGCATGGAGGTTTACCAACTTTACTTTAGTTAGTACAAGGTAATTTGGTTTCCATCTCTTTGGCTACAAAATAAGAATATTTATTGGCATTACACTCAAGATGGCCCTTAATATTTTAATATAAAAATACGGAGGATAAAAGCTGATAAGCATTTCAAGCTACGGATGTTTTGATTCATAGTTTTCAAAATTGTATCTCTAACAAATGCTTTCTATCCTTTAATGTCATCCTGTAATCCTGAAAAATGTACATTTGCAGTGTTTAGGGTGAAAGACAGATACAATGATTTAAATGAAGACATTGTTTAAGGATTCAAATTGTATTTTATTATATGATTTAATTAGCGACCAAAACAATCATGTTTTATTGCTTGTGCATCGTGAAATTAAGGGTGTAATGGGTTTGTACGTAATTCAGTATCAGTCGTTTTAATGTGTCTTTCAGATGATCAACAATAACACTGCCTTAAAGTTTATGCAGTCACTCGGCTACTCCTACAAGAAAGAAGAGCTACTGCAATCCGAGCTCACTGTGCTGAAGGCTTTACAGTTTCAAATGAATGTGTGCAGCCCATTTAGCTTTGTGGAAATGCTTTTGGAGGTTCTTGGTAAGTTGCTGTTTTGAACATGGCTATGAAGTAGGTCTGAAATTGCACTTCTGAGAGGTTTGGCCACTGACTTATTGTTGTGCTGAATAGAGTTGTCCACTGGCATGTGCTTGTGCTGAAGAAATTCTAGTATAAACAGAAAATACAGATTTGTCTAACTTTCATGAAGGGAATTACTACCCTTATTAAAGATGCAGAGATCGGCATTACATATTGCTTTTTTTTCATTTCAATCTAGTAGTAAGAAACCATCAACACATGCAATCCCTAGTCAACACACAGATTAACCCAGTCACACAATCTTGGTTTTTGTTATTTACCCTTCCTCAAATGATACTAACAGGTTGGAATCAGAGCTCTGATGGCTGCAAAATAATTGTTGAATGGAATCTTAATCTTCGATCTTTGGTAGTGGGCAACTTGACAAGAGCTGGCGTGAAGCCTATAAATGTTAATAAGCAGATTTTGGATTGGATTAACCATTTTGCAATGCATTTTGAACTGGTTAGTTCTCCCCACTAAAAAGATTCCTATCAATGAGTAGGCTAGAGATATAAAACTCCTGAATGATGCCAATATGCACAAGATGGTCATTCTCTAACTTAGTTCTGACATTGCTCTCATTGTCTGACGTTTGCCCAGGAAGTTGCCACTTCCCACCCTCTTAAACTATTGGCATTTTTAGAATTGATATTTATCTGCCGTGAACAGAAAAATATTGGTGATTATTCATAGGCACAATAAGACTCTAAGCACTCTTGAATCTGTGCCAGTTATCCCTTGGATTGAGGAAGTGTGAAGGTATCATGAAGTAAGACACAAATTCAAAATTGGATCTCAAATCTTTATTTACCTTAAAAGTCAGGATGGAGTAATGCCTAACTTGCCCTATACTAAGATGGGATTTCCCCACCTAAAGAAAGCTAAGGATAGTCTGCGTCAGCATGTCCAACTCAAAAGTATGTCTGTGTCCAAAACCTATACTTGCCCGCACAATTAACTGAATACAGTGTGTAGGGATGTCAGTATCAAAATGAATAGTGTCCAAAACAAAGTTACAAGCTTCTTCCAGCTCCTGGCTTGTAATCAGCTTCTCCTTCCCCAAGTTTGAAATAATTCACAAGGTATTGGGGTCCCCTTCCCCAAGAGTTCAACTCTTCCGGCTTTTCAAAACAACACCAGTTCAAATCTCCGGCTTTTCAAAACAACACCAGTTCCTTGGGACACCTCACAATTCTTTTGACATCAGTTTAAAGCAACATAATTCCTTGGACACTTTCCAGCTCTTTTATCAGCAGTACTTTTCACAGTTTTACCTAAATTGTTCTGTTTCTTGACTTCAAAATCACATAAGCAGTGGGTGCTAAACACAAGCTTCGAATGGTTAGTGTCCTCCCACGTATTCCTCATCTTTGATATCTTCATTTCCAGCCTTAGCTGCTTCGGAAAAAATGTTCTCGTCGCAAAGGGCGCTGTGCGTCGAGACGGTCGACTCAATGCCCCTCGAGGGCTTCCATCTCGGCCGACGTCATCGTCGAGTACATATACTACGCACAGCGCCCTTTGGCTTTAGTTCTGTTTTTCCGCAATAGTAATTGCTTCGTGATAAATGGCGCGCTTCAGTTTTCTTTGAATACCTGTCGATATGGCCTCTTCTACTCCGAGTACTCTGAAGACGGGCTTCAAGAAGTGTATGCGATGCAGCGCCAAGATGTCCATCACAGTCCTGCATAAAGATTGCCTCTGCTGCCTGGGCATCGAACACGTAACCGGCGACTGTAGATCCTGTCAGTCGATGACTGGTAAGGCCTTAAAACAGTGCAAGGCTAAATTAGCAGTGAGTGGGATTGTTCCCAAATCCCTGTCTACCCCTTCTAAATTGACATCGTCCAATGAGTATAGAGATTCCTCTCCTCACAAAAAATGATCGTAAAAACAATCTCATTCGAGGAGCAGACATTCTCCGTCATCCTCCAAAAAATCAAAGAGAAATCACAGATCACTGTCTTCTTCCTCGTCTTCTTCGTCTTAAAGGTTAGTCTGCCTGACCAAATCTTCTTCTACAGCAGAGTGGGAACTCTTTAGGAGAAAATTAAATAAGATCTTCGATGATCAGGCTCCAATACCTTTGAAGCACAAGAAGACTGGCCATGCTAAGGTTTCTGACAAGCATGACGCCAAGGCTAAAACCTATGCGCCCTTGTGCCCGGGTAAGCCTAAGACTACTTGAGAGCCTTTGAGCACTCGACGAGACAAGAAATCATCGAAGAAATTGTCGAGTCGAGGGCATAGTCCCTTGAAGTATAAATCTAAAGATAAGTCGTCGACACCATCGATGCCACTGACGTCGACAGCATCAATGCCATCAGTACCTAAACCATCGACGCCAGCGATTAAACCATCAATGCCGTCTGTTCAACCTTTGGGAAAAAGTCAGGAAAAGGTATTTAACCTTTACCAAAAAAAGGATTTAAACTACTGATGAGACACCTAGGTGGTCTTCAATTGGATCCAATTAATGTCCAGAAAAAATCTGTTACACCTGATTGTTTTGTTTCGGAAGAAACTAGAGTCAAACAACCTATGACTCATTACAAACAGCCAGTGTAGTTGACACCTCCCCAGAACTAGATTTTGGAAAACCAGATCCTGCTGAACCTGCCGATGCATCTTACAGATCACTAATGTCTAGGGTAGTAGATTTCCTGGGATGGAGTAGACCAGCTCCTGCATTTGAACAGGATGACCTGACAGACATTCTGGACAAGGGGCCACAGAAAGACCCTATTTTACCCTTCCATGTGGCACTGCAGAAGAGAGTTGCAACAAACTGGGAAGCTCCAGAATCCAATCCTGCAATAAATAGAAATTTAACTAACAAATATATTCCATCAAGTAGCGATCCTAGCTACGTTTAAAGTCATCCAACCCCGGAGAGCCTAGTAGTTCAGGCTGCTACTTCTTTCTCCAGACAAACAACGTATCCAACCATACCTCCTGATAGGGATGACAAAAGGAATGATTCTTCAACAAAGAAAGTATTTTCTGCTAGCAGCATGGCCTTAAAATGTGCTGATTCCATTTGTGCCCTGGCAAAGTTTACACACACATCACATCCCTGAGGGTGAGGAAAGAGACGGTTTCTTGAACCTGATAAGGGGTGGCAAAGAGGCCAAATGTGAGTCTCTGCAATTAGGTCTGGATACTGCTGACAGTGTCCGCAGGGCCATGGCGGCAAGCACTGTCATGCGCAGATTTGCGGGGTTGAGGAAGTCAGGTTATGCACCGGATGTACAATCCAGACTCATCAACATGTCCTTTGACGGCTCCCATCTATTTGCAAATAAAGCTGATGAGAGCCTTGAAAAGCTGCAGACCTCAAAGGCGACGGCTAAATCTTTAAGTGCTGCAGCAGATCATCCTGGAGAGGTAGGTCTTTTTGCTACTATTCCTCAGTTGGAAGAGCGAAAGGACAGGCTAGTCAAAGAAGCCACAAAAGATTCCCTCATGGTGGACAAGGGAGAGGTGCTAAACCCGCCCAAGCAGTGGCTACTTTACCAACAGCCGCTGCTTCAGCCACCTCTAAACCACTCTGAGGTCTTGTCTCACAACACCCCGGTGGGAGGCAGACTATCACAGCATTTGAAAGAATGGCAGGGCATTACTTCTGATGCATGGGCACTGGATACAGTAGCCCAGGTTTAGTGCCCCCCTTTCATACATAGATCTCAGGATCATCCACTGGGAAACCATTCACTAAAGTTCTGGATACATTCCTGTTGCAGGAAATGTTAACCCTGCTAGAGAAAGGTGCTATAGAACCAGTACCTGCAATGTAGAGGAACAAAGAATAGTACTCTCCCTATTTCCTAATTTCCAAAAAGGACAGAGGACTGAGACCCATCTTGGACTTGAGATACTTGAACAAGTTCCTCAGGAAGGACAAGTTCAAGATTGTCACACTTTCTCAGATCCTTCGGGCCCTCCAGCTCCAGGATTGGATGGTGTCATTGAACCTTCAGGATGCTTACTTTCATGTGCCAATCCATCACAAGCACAGGAAGTACCTGAGGTTCGCCGTTGATGGTTCTCATTATCAGTTTTGAGTTCTACCATTTGGGCTAACCTCCGCCCAAGGGTTTTCACCAAGCTGATGGCGGTGGTGGCAGGGAGTCTCAGGAGAGGGGGAATTCACGTCTACCACTACCTGGACGATTGGCTGATCAGGGCACCCTGGAACATCTCAGCATAACCTGCCACTCTCTCCACAGACTGGGCGTCTCCCTCAATTACAAGAAGTCCAACATGATACCATCTCAAAGACTCCACTTTATTGGAGCAGTTCTGGATGCATCCCTGGGAAAAGCCTCGCCACCAGAGATGAGGGCTCAAGACATTCTGCAGATGGTCTCCAAATTTCAGAGTACCCAGCATCTCCTAGCCTTTGACTTTCTGAGGTTGCTCGGCCTCATGGCATCCTGCACTTTCCTGGTGCCAGAGGCTTGCCTGAGAATGAGATCTCTACAGTGGGCTCGCAAGCCTCAATGGTCTTAATTCTCAGGCAGGATGACAGATCTCTTTCAGGTTCCAAGCAGGGTCGCACAGGATCTCCTGTGGTGGGCCTGAAAGGGCAACATTCTGAAGGGACAACATTTTTGGCAACCATGGCCAGAGATAACAATAGTAACGGCTGCCTCACTCACAGTCTGGGGAGCCCATACTAACAATCTAACAATCTGACAATCAGCAGTCGTTGGTCTCTGAGGGCAATCAGACTAACGCTGAACACCTTTCTACCCTCTGTACAAGGAAAGAATATCCTGATAATGACGGACAATTATCAGGACATTTACTACCGCCATTTACTACCTCAACAAGAGAGGAGGTGTAGGGTCACTACCACTGTGCAGAGAAGCAATGCAGCTCTGGTATTGGGCAATTCAAGAAGGAATTCCCATATCGGCAGTTCACCTAGCCGGAGAGGAGAACACGGAGGCGGACGCTTTGAGCAGGTGGAGCGCAGTCTCCCACGAGTGAGAACTAGCTCAGGAAGTCCTCTAGGAGATCTTCACCTTTTGGGAAGCGTTTGAGGAGCTTCTCTCGCGAGAGGAGGGTTGGGTTATCCATCCAGAGGTCACGACACTCAGCCTTCACATATGGTTTCTGAGAGGCTGAGGTACAGGGATCGGGACCTCCCGAATGATGTAATGGAGATTGTGCTTTCGTCCAGAAGGCCAGCAACAAAATCCATATACCGCTGTCGTTGGAACAAATTCTGCAGCTGGTGTAGGGAAAAGGATTTAGACCCTTTTCAATGCGATACACCTACGGTGTTATCTTTTCTTCTACATTTGGCAAATATGGGGCTCCAGATTGGAACAATCAAAGGATATATAGCTGTGCTTTCTATATTCAAGTGCACCTCGGAAGAGGCATCCTATTTCAAGATTACCTTAATAATTCAATTCCTTAAAGGACCCACAAATGTGTTTCCTCCAAAATCATTCCATGTACCAACTTGGGACCTTAACTTAGTTTTAAAGTTTTTAACATGCGCTCCTTTTGAGCCACTTCACTCCTGTCCCCTAAGACTGTTAACTTAGAAAACCATTTTCTTAGCGGCAATAACATCTGCCTGCATGGTGAATGAGTTGCAGGCCTTATCTTGTAAACCTCCTTTTACCATCTTTTACAAGGATAAAGATGTTTTTAAGGTAAAACCATCATTTTTACCCATAATTGTATCTGATTTCCGTCTTACACAGAAGATTGTGCTCCCGGATTTCTATCCTCCACCTCATCCTGACAAGGGGGAGGAAAGATTCCATAGACTCAATCCGAGGATAGCCCTAAGCTTCTATATATCTAGGATGGCAAAGTTGAGACAAAATTATCAACTTTTTATTGGTTATACAGGGTACAAGCTTAGTATGTCAGTCGCTAAACAGACTCTATCCAGATGGATTATACTAACTATTTCAGAGTGCTACAGGTTAGCTAGGAAAGATCCTTCGGAGGGTTTGAGGGCTCATTCCACTAGGGGCATGGTTACTTCCTCTTCCCTTCAGAGGGGAGTCCCAATAAAGGACATCTGCGAGGCAGCTACATGGTCCACCTTCCACACGTTCACAAAACATTACTGTTTAGAGACATCTAACAATGAAGGAAGATTTGCAAAGGTAGTACTATGCTCCATTCTGGACAAGCAATAACTCTCAATTCTTACTCCCTGCTCCAGAACAACTTAATACTGCTTTGGGAGGCTATCAAAAATGAGGAATACGTGTGAGGCACAATCCATTCAAAGAGAAAGTTACTTTAAAAAAAAATATATATTTTATTATTTTTATTAACAATACAACCATAATATAATTTCTGAGTCAATTACAGAATTGCAAGTAACCCCCCACCCTTCCCTCCCTCCCAACTTTCCAAGACTGTTCAGTTCTGTGTTAGGATCAGACTGCACTGAATGTTATCGTGGGCTGTCCATGTCACCGCTGGAGGAACTCTCCTCCTTCGGGGGGAACAGAGTCACCGTAAGTGCCACCCATTGTAGTAGATCTTCAGAAGTGTCCAGCTTTTGTTGTCGTTGCGCGTTCTCCCAGGCGCCTGTTTCTGCAGCCGGCCATCTCCGGAGGTCCTCCCACCACAGTGATACGCTAGGGGCTTTGGGGCTTTTCCACCCCATGGCAATGCGTCTTTTCGCTAGGATGTACATTAGGTCTTTGAGTTTGTTCAAAAGCTTGTTCTTTTTGTTTTTAGGGTATCTGCCCAGGATGCAAGCCTTAGGTTTCTGCACGTCCAATGTGATGTCCGCCCCAGCCACCCTAGCCTTGATTTGTGCCCAGAAGGATTGTATAGCCTGGCATCCCCAAAACATGTGGGTCATCCCCACACAGGGTTTGTTGCATTTGGGGCACACAGTGGCTCTCGCTCCTTTGAATCTGGAGATGATATCTGGGGTGAGGTATGCTCTATTAATGATGTAGAACTGTAAAAGTTGTAATCGGGCATTCCTGGATACTTTTTATGATAGTGCGTTATGGCCTCCCACTCTTTGTCTTCGGACTGCAGGCCAAGTTCCAATTCCCATTTCACTTTGCACTTGAGGTCGTGTTGGGTGGTGCAGTTGAGCAGTGTCTCGTGGAGTTTTGAGGTTTCGTGTCCACCCTCTGCAGCACTTAGCAAGTTTTCGATGGCTTCATGCCCAGTGTCAAGGTTCTCGGCTGCGGGCCAATGGCTAGCGAGTCTATTTACTACAGCGCAGTGCAGAAGGAACTGACCTGATGGTAGCCCCGAGGACTCCTGCAGGTTGGTGAACGTAAGGATACCCTGGTCATCCACCAGATCTCCGAGGGTAGAAACGCCGAGGGGCTCCCATGTGTCTCTTATCACCCTCAGGCCCCCAGGTCTGGTTGTCATGATTGCAGCTATCAGGATCTGAGGGGAGAAGGGGTTGATTATATTTGTAGTTTTGCAGGCTCGTTTCCATATCTGGGTCCCAAGGTTAATTAAGTATGATTCGTGCTGCTTTGCTCTCGGCGTGATCCAGAGCAGGTCTCTGAGTAGCATGTGGGAGACTGCGGGCTGCAGGAGGCGAGTGTCAGTAGAAGTGTCATTGGCCATCCACTGGATCACATGCTTCAGTTGGCCTGCTAAGTAGTAAAGTTCGAAATTGGGGACCTTAAGGCTGCCTTTGTCATAAGGTCTCTGTAGTGTTTCCAGAGCGACTCTGTGTCTACCCTCTTACCATAGGAATTTCCTGCAGAGTTTATTTAGGTCCTTGAAGAATTGCTGCGGGATGTTGTGTGGGACATTGGCGAAGAAGTATAGCAGTCTAGGTAGTGCCACCATCTTGAGAAGTCCTGCTCTGCCTGCTACTGAGAGCGGCAGTTTGCTCCAAAAGTCCATTGATTTCACCAAGCCTTCTTTCGCTCTCACTGTATTCAACATGTGTTCAGTCTTGGGGTCCCAGTGGATCGTGATGCCCAGGTATTTAAAGGAGGTAGGTTCCCACTTGAGGGCTAGAGTTGGGAGGCACTCCGCGCTGGACCCACTCAGGGCCACTAGGGGGTACAAGCAAGTTGTGTCGTGGTTGATCTGTATCCCGGTATATCTATGGAACCCCTCCAAGGTCTCAAGTATGTAAGGTAATATGTGTTTGGGGTCTTTTAGGTAGAAGAGCATGTCATCTGCGTACATAGAGACTAAGTGGGTCACCCCGTCTATTATTATGCCCCCGTCTCCGTACTCCTGCCTTAGATATGCTGCCACTGGTTCAATGGCTATGATGTATAGCATGGGGGAGAGAGGGCATCCTTGCCGAGTGCCACGGTAGAGGCTCCATTTGTCCCAGAAGGTGCTGTTGGTGCGTACTCTGGCTGCGGGGTCTGTGTAGGTGAGTTTAACCCACTTAAGGAAGGCCGGCCCTATTCCCATCTTAGTCATGGTGGCGTGAAGCCATTTCCACCGGACCAAATCAAATGCCTTAGAGGCGTCTAGGGACGACACTACGCATTTCTCCGGTCTGCTGTTAGTACTGTATATGACATGGTGCAGCTTACGTAGATTTTCAGTGATGGATCGGCCCGGCACGTACCCCGTCTGGTCATGATGGATCAGGAGCGGAATGGCTTTCCGCAGCCTCATCGCTAACAGCGCCGTCAGAATCTTGTTATCCACATTTAGCATGGACAAGGGCCTGTATGAGTCACACTTCGCGCTGTCTTTGTTGGGTTTTAGTAATGGGATGATAACGGTTTCTCTCATGGTGTCTGGGAGGGCGCCTATTTCATATGCTTCGCTATATACTTGGGTTAGTAGAGGAGCTAGTATATCTTTGTAAGTCTTATAGAACTCTCCAGGGAGCCCGTCTGGTCCTGGTGCTTTCCCAGAGGGTAATGATCTGATGATGGCCATGACCTCTTCTGGGGTGATGGGTTTGTCAAGGGTCTCGGCTATTTGCTTATCATGGTGTGGTAGCTTGATGATGTCTAGGACATCGTCTATTTCGGTATCTGTGGGTGGTGGGGGGTCAGTGTAGAGGGCCTGATAGTACTCGGTGAACGCCAGGTTTATTTCAGCTTGTGTTTGTGCAATCAGGCCATCCGTTCCCCCGAACTTGGCAGATGGGTTTTCTGGGGATTTCTCATTTGTAAAGCCATGCCAATAGTTTCCCGGGTTTAACGCCTAGAGCGTGACTCCTTTCGGTGTGTTTTGCGTGGCTAAATTTTCCCAGCTTCTCCCAGTGTACCAGGCAAGCCTGTTTGAGCTCTATTGTTCTATTTAGGTGGGCAGGGTCAGGGGAGGCTTTAATTTCCAGTTCTTTCAGCTCTTCTTCAGTGCGCGCTAGCAAGGACATAATGGACCTTTGGGCCCCTCCCAGTGGCAGTGATCATTTCCAAAGAACAAGTTACTTAACCCTGTTAACGTTCTTTTGACTGGATGTTCCTCCCATGTATTCCTCATCGCCCTCCCAACCTACCTACCCCACTGTAGAATTTACGAGTTTTGGACCTTGCGCTCTTTTAAAGTCAAATAATATGAAAGGCGTTAATTCTGCACATGGTGGTGAAAAAGCACCTGAAGCCAGCGTACTCAACGATTTTGTCAGCCGAGATGTAAGCCCTCAAGGGACATTGAGTCAACCACCTCAACGCACAGCGCCCTCTGCCGACGAGAACATTTCATTTTTTCCAAGCAGCTAGGGCTGGAAATGAAGATGTCAAAGATGAGGAATACGTGGGAGGAACATCCAGTTGAAAGAACGTTACCAGGGGTAAGTAACTTGTTCTTCTTTATGTATACTTTCATTGTTTCTTTCCAAAAAGGGCGGCATTCGGCCTAAGCACAGTTGTCAGACCACAAGTTCCACCCATTGTAGGCCACGCAACCGATACCCCTTCTTGTCTGCCTTTCATCAACAATTGCCCACTGCTTTCCTTGGACAGTAAAACTTGCTGCTTTCATCAGTGTTACACTCTTCCAACACTTTACCATGGCTTGCTTGGTAGTCCTGCACTTTGTTACAATCTCTGTATTCTTCTGGTTTTTGCCAATACAGGTTTCCTCTTAACCTGCAGTTCCTTGAACTCTCTTAAGCTTTGTTCAATACTTGGTTTCTTGTCTCATGCCCTTCTTGATATTCCCTTGGCTTTGCCAATACTTGTATATCAAACAATTCATTTGGAGGTCTCTTATGCTTGCACCACCTTGCTTTCATTCCATTCACAATACTCATAACTTGCCTTTGCTCTACAAAGCATTCAAAAAGTGTTTGTAATGTCTTTCAATTCGTTCAGTATTCAAAAGCACCACCGATTTGGCATTCCAAAGTGCTTTTAAGAACTTCCAGTTCATTTGGTATTTGAAAGCACTTGCTTCAGCATTCAGAAGTGCTCATAACAATTCTCAGTTCTTTCAATATTCAAAAAGCATTTTTTTCAAGTTCCTGGAGCACCCTGGTACGGTTGTTCCCTTTTTCCACTGACCAGCTTCACGCGATGGCTCCCACCGGCTTCATTCCATTCCTCGTTTTGCTTTCCGCCTCCAATACGTCTGCTCTTCCCTCGCTAAGGTCATAGAGAGCTCTGCTCGCTCTTCTAGAGACCCGCGACAACTGGAGTGCTTCGGCGCCCCACAGCTCCTGCTGCTTGTGCCCGACACAGAGTGCTTGTAGGATTTCCAGACCCTTTCTCGGCTGACCTCGGTCCTGGCATCACTTTTCTCTGCTCGCCACGTCTTCCAGCACCCGTGTCTCCTACTCCAGTCTCTCCAGTCTGCCCCCGCAGCCCCCCACACTGAATGCGTGATTTGGTCGAACTTTTCAGCCGTTCAGAATTTTCAAACGGCTGAAATTCGGCCAAATCATGCATGCATTTTTATTCTGTCTTTTTGGGTGAACCCTAATGGGACATGCCTGGCGGCTCCATCTGAAATCCTCAATAGCCCTTTTTTTTGTCTCAGTACCAGTGTTTGGGGAGGGTTGAATTAAAGAAAGTGTGCATAGCTCAGTGTTGTCTCCTGCTCGTTTTGGTACTTGACCGATATGGGTTTGCATTAACATAAGGCTGTTATGTTTTTATTTCACTCATATGAGGATTTGCCTCCTAGTTGGTCTCTTCCTCGTCTCAGTGTTGAGGTGGTGTTTCTGGGGGACATTTTGACATGAAGAAAAGGGAAAGGGCTGACAGGAGCCTACACATGCTTGAGGGATAGAAAGTTCATTTTGAAAAGGTAATGGGGGATAACATGTCGCACCTAAGGACGTCCTCTCCCCACTCCCCAAGTTCCCTCAACCCAGGTGATCCTCCTTCACATATCCGCATCCAGGGTCGGAATCCAAAAGCAATGGCCTTTCCCTGGCCACCTGAGAGGAGGATTCATGGGAAAAAGAAGTGAGGATGCTGTCAAGTTCCTCACAGAAGCAAAATGCATTTATCAGCAACAGGTACAGTCACCATTTTAGGTACCAGAGTGCAATGTCTTACACTTCACTCTTTTTTCCTGGAGGCTCCAGTCTGATAGCTCTGTGCTGCCAGCTGGTGTGTGGAGGAAAGCTGAGGAGGGCAGGGGGGCACTGCAGACCAACTTGTGGACTTACCCTCACAAAAGAACTTAAGTGGGAAGCTAATACTACAGGGCTATCTAAATTGATCTTATCTCCTCTACTCTCGGGTTTGCCTTGTGATCTGTGACCCTCTAAAGATGGCCCATATTCTTTGTCGTGTGTAGAAGACATATGCAATTCAACTAGATTTGTCTCCTGTGGCTATGATGACGTGACTGGGGCTTGGGGCAAACCCACTAACAGGACGAACACTGATGAGAAGGGACGTGAAGAGTGTTAGCGGTGTGAAGAGAAGGCAGCGACTGAACTGAAGGGTGCAAAGAAGCAGCAAGATGTGCTGTTGCTGGGAACTGAAGACAATGGGCCTCATTACACGGAAGGCGGTAATGGTTAACGGCCACCGTTAATGGTAACGGTGACCGTTAACCATTACCGCCTTACTACAAGGTCCCTTAGCGGGTTGGTGCTTTAACGCCTGCTTTTTGCAGGCGTTAAAAACCAACCCACTAAGGGACCTCGGAGCTAATTACGGCACCGCAAAATTGCGGTGCCGTAATTAGCGCCTTCCCCATTCCCATAGAGCCCTATGGGGCAGGAATGGGAATGGGGAAGGGCAATGGCGGAAGGGGGATTTACCGCCCCACCAACCCTGGAATGGGGCGGTAAATCCCCTTTCCGCCAAGGCGGTGCCGGTAATTTACCGGCATGGTCCAGGGTGCTAATAGCACCCTGGATCACCGCCTTCCGTGTAATGAGGCCCAATGAATTTTCCACAGTCCAGTATCATGCTGTGGCAAGAAAAAGCTAGAGAAATTCATGCTGCAATGAAAACATAGAGGCCCTAGCTGCTGCACGTGTGTCAAGATGCAGCAAGACACTGTGAAGCCCAAGCCACTGATATAATGTTGATATGCCCCAAGACACTAGGCACAAACCACTGGTTTGACACATGGAGAGATGCTGCAAGACTCAAGCTGCTGCAGATGTGATGAGACACCACAAGAGAGGCTGTGATGCACACGTTGCTGGTATGCTGGTGAGATGATGCAAGAGCAGATGAGGTTCAAGCTACTTGAGAAGTGCCAAGATGTCACAAGAGACTGTGCTGAGATAAAGCCACTGGGAGACTACCATGAAGCTCTTAATACTGCGCAGCTGCAAAGTCAGGAGAGTCTCAGAGATCCTGTAGAACCAGTACCTGTAATGGAGAGGAACAAAGGGCAGTACTCTCCCTATTTCCTAATTCCCAAAAAGGACGGAGGACTGAGACCCATCTTGGACTTGAGATACTTGAACAAGTTCCTCAGGAAGGACAAGTTCAAGATTATCACACTTTTTCAGATCCTTCGGGCCCTCCAGCTCCAGGATTGGATGGTGTCATTGAACCTTCAGGAGGCTTACTTTCATGTGCCAATCCATCACAAGCACAGGAAGTACCTGAGGTTCGCCGTTGACGGTTCTCATTATCAGTTTTGAGTTCTACCATTTGGGCTAACCTCCGCCCAAGGGTTTTCACCAAGCTGATGGCGGTAGTGGCAGCGAGTCTCAGGAGCGGGGGAATTCACGTCTACCACTACCTGGACGATTGGCTGATCAGGGCACCCTGGAACATCTCAGCATAACCTGCCACTCTCTCCACAGACTGGGCGTCTCCCTCAATTACAAGAAGTCCAACATGATACCATCTCAAAGACTCCAGTTTATTGGAGCAGTTCTGGATGCATACCTGGGAAAAGCCTCACCACCAGAGATGAGGGCTCAAGACATTCTGCAGATGTTCTCCAAATTTCAGAGTACCCAGCATCTCCTAGCCTTTGACTTTCTGAGGTTGCTCGGCCTCATGCCATCCTGCACTTTCCTGGTGCCAGAGGTTTGCCTGAGAATGAGATCTCTACAGTGGGCTCTCAAGACTCAATGGTCTTAATTCTCAGGCAGGATGACAGATCTCCTTCAGGTTTCAAGCAGAGTCGCACAGGATCTCCTGTGGTGGGCCTACAAGGGCAACATTCTGAAGGGACAACCTTTTTGGCAACCATGGCCAGAGAGAACAATAGTAACGGCTGCCTCACTCACAGACTGGGGAGCCCATACTAACAATCTAACAATCTGATAATCAGCAGTCATTGGTCTCTGTCGGAGTCGAAACTACATATCAAACTTTTGGAGCTGAGGGCAATCAGACTAACGCTGAAGGCCTTTCTACCCTCTGTACAAGGAAAGAATATCCTGATAATGACGGACAATTATCAGGACATTTACTACCGCCATTTACTACCTCAACAAGAGAGGAGGTGTAGGGTCACTACCACTGTGCAGAGAAGCAATGCAGCTCTGGTATTGGGCAATTCAAGAAGGAATTCCCATATCGGCAGTTCACCTAGCCGGAGAGGAGAACACGGAGGCGGACGCTCGGTGCAGGTGGAGCGCAGTTTCCCACGAGTGGGAACTAGCTCAGGAAGTCCTCTAGGAGATCTTCACCTTTTGGGGAACCCCTTAAGTGGATCTGTTCGCGACCAGTGACTACCGAAAGTGTGAACTGTACTGCTCCAGGGAATTTCCCCCAAGAGGAGCTCTAGGAGACGCGTTTGTGGTGGAGTGGATATTTCCACTCATGTACGCATTTCCTCCAGTCGCCGTCATTCCTCACATCCTCAGGAGGTTCAGAAGGTTCGGGAAATGCATGATCCTAATTGCCCCAGATTGGGCCAGGAGGACGTGGTACCCGGACCTTCTGGACGTGTCCATCTGCCCTCTAATACGTCTTCCAACAATAGAGGAGCTTCTCTCGCGAGACGAGGGTCGGGTTATCCATCCAGAGGTCACGACACTCAGCCTTCACACATGGTTTCTGAGAGGCTGAGGTACAGGGATCGGGACCTCCTGGATGATGTAATGGAGATTGTGCTTTCGGCCAGAAGGCCAGCAACAAAATCCATATACCGCTACCGTTGGAACAAATTCTGCAGCTGGTGTAGGGAAAAGGATGTAGACCCTTTTCAATGCGATACACCTACGGTGTAATCTTTTCTTCTACATTTGCCAAATATGGGGCTCTAGATTGGAACAATCAAAGGATATGTAGCTGCGCTTTCTATATTCAAGTGCACCTCGGAAGAGGCATCCTATTTCAAGATTACTTTAATAATTCAATTCCTTAAAGGACTCACAAATGTGTTTCCTCCAAAACCATTCCATGTACCAACTTGGGACCTTAACTTAGTTTTAAAGTTTTTAACATGCGCTCCTTTTGAGCCACTTCACTCCTGTCCCCTAAGACTGTTAACTTAGAAAACCATTTTCTTAGTGGCAATAACATCTGCCCGCATGGTGAGTGAGTTGCAGGCCTCATCTTGTAAACCTCCTTTTACCATCTTTTACAAGGATAAAGTTGTTTTTAAGGTAAAACCATAATTTTTACCCAAAATTGTATCTCATTTCCATCTTACACAGAAGATTGTGCTCCCGGATTTCTATCCTCCACCTCATCCTAACAAGGAAGAGGAAAGATTCCATCGACTCGATCCGAGGAGAGCCCTAATCTTCTATATATCTAGGATGGCAAAGTTGAGAC
This sequence comes from Ambystoma mexicanum, assembly GCF_040938575.1. NCBI lineage: Eukaryota > Metazoa > Chordata > Amphibia > Caudata > Ambystomatidae > Ambystoma > Ambystoma mexicanum. Next base: position 505,130,530 of record NC_090938.1, read on the forward strand.
AAAATGATCAACTTTTTATTGGTTATACAGGGCACAAGCTTAGTATGTCAGTCACTAAACAGACTCTATCCAGATGGATTATACTAACTATTTGAGATTGCTACAGGTTAGCTACGAAAGATCCTTCGGAGGGTTTTAACCATTCCACTAGGGGCATGGTTACTTCCTCTTCCCTTCAGAGGGGAGTCCCAATAAAGGACATCTGCGAGGCAGCTACATGGTCCACCTTCCACACGTTTACAAAACATTACTGTTTAGAGACATCTAACAATGAAGGAAGATTTGCAAAGGTAGCACTATGCTCCATTCTGGACAAGCAATAACTCTCAATTCTTACTCCCTGCTCCAAAACAACTTAATACTGCTTTGGGAGGCTATCAAAGATGAGGAATACGTGGGAGGCACAATCCATTCAAAGAACAAGTTACTTTTTTTTTTAAAAAAAAAATGTTTTATTATTTTTATTAACAATACAACCATAATATCATTTCTGAGTCAATCACAGAATCACAAGTAACCCCCACCCTTCCCTCCCTCCCAACTTTCCAAGACCGTTCAGTTCTGTGTTAGGATCAGACTGCACCGAAAGTTATCGTGGGCTGTCCATGTCACCGCTGGAGGAACTCTCCTCCTTCGGGTAGAACAGAGTCACCGTAAGTGTCACCCATTGAAGTAGATCTTCAGAAGTGTCTGGCTTTTGTTGTCGTTGCGCGTTCTCCCAGGCGCCTGTTTCTGCAGCCGACCATCTCCGGAGGTCTCCCTCCACAGTGATACACTAGGGGCTTTGGGGCTTTTCCACCCCATGGCAATGCGTCTTTTCGCTAGGATGTACATTAGGTCTTTGAGTTTGTTCAAAAGCTTGTTCTTTTTGTTTTTAGGGTATCTGCCCAGGATGCAAGCCTTAGGTGTCTGTACGTCCAATGTGATGTCCGCCCCGGCAACCCTAGCCTTGATTTGTGCCCAGAAGGATTGTATAGCCTGGCATCCCCAAAACATGTGGGTCATCCCCACACAGGGTTTGTTGCATTTGGGGCACACATTGGCTCTCGCTCCTTTGAATCTGGAGATGATATGTGGGGTGAGGTATGCTCTATTAATGATGTAGAACTGTATAAATTGCAGTCGGGCATTCCTGGATACTTTTTTATGATAGTGCGTTATGGCCTCCCACTCTTTATCTTCGGACTGCAGGCCAAGTTCCAATTCCTATTTCACTTTGCACTTGAGGTCGTGTTGGGTGGTGCAGTTGAGCAGTGTCTCGTAGAGTCTCGAGGTTTCGTGTCCACCCTCTGCGGCACTTAGCAAGTTTTCGATGGCTTCATGCCCAGTGTCAAGGTTCTCGGCTGCGGGCCAATGGCTAGCGAGTCTATTTACTGCAGCGCAGTGCAGAAGGAACTGACCTGATGGTAGCCCCGAGGACTCCTGCAGCTTGGTGAACGTAAGGATACCCTGGTCATCCACCAGATCTCAGAGGGTAGCAAAGCCGAGGGGCTCCCATGTGTCTGTTATCACCCTCAGGCCCCCAGGTCTGGTTGTCATGATTGCAGCTATCAGGATCTGAGGGGAGAAGGGATTGGTTATATTTGTAGTTTTGCAGGCTCGTTTCCATATCTGGGTCCCAAGGTTAATTAAGTATGAGTTGTGCTGCTTTACTCTCGGCTTGATCCAGAGCAGGTCTCTGAGTAGCATGTGGGAGACTGCGGGCTGCAGGAGGCGAGAGTCAGTAGAAGTGTCATCGGCCATCCACTGGATCACGTGCTTCAGTTGGCCTGCTAAGTAGTAAAGTTTGAAATTGGGGACCTTAATGCCGCCTTTGTCATAAGGTCTCTGTAGTGTTTCCAGAGCGACTCTGTGTCTACCCTCTTGCCATAGGAATTTCCTGCAGAGTTTATTTAGGTCCTTGAAGAATTGCTGCGGGATGTTGTGTGGGACATTGGTGAAGAAGTATAGCACTCTTGGTAGTGCCACCATCTTGAGAAGCCCCGCTCTGCCTGCTACCGAGAGCGGCAGTTTGCTCCAAAAGTCCATTGATTTCACCAAGCCTTCTTTCACTTTCACTGTATTCAACATGTGTTCAGTCTTGGGGTCCCTGTGGATCGTGATACCCAGGTATTTAAAGGAGGTAGGTTCCCACTTGAGGACTAGAGTTGGGAGGCACTCCGCGCTGGACCCACTCAGGGCCACTAGGGGGTACAAGCAAGATTTGTTGTGGTTGATCTGCATCCCGGTATATCTATGGAACCCCTCCAAGGTCTCAAGTATGTAAGGTAATATGTGTTCGGGGTCTTTTAGGTAGAGGAGCATGTCATCTGCGTACATAGAGAGTAAGTGGGTCACCCCGTCTATTACTATGCCCGCGTCTCCGTACTCCTGCCTTAGATATGCTGCCACTGGTTCAATGGCTATGATGTAAGCATGGGGGAGAGAGGGCATCCTTTCCGAGTGCCACGGTAGAGGCTCCATTTGTCCGAGAAGGTGCTGTTGGTGCGTACTCTGGCGGCGGAGTCTGTGTAGGTGAGTTTAACCCACTTAAGGAAGGCCGGCCCTATTCCCATCTTGGTCATGGTGGCGTGAAGCCATTTCCACCAGACCAAAGTAAATGCCTTAGAGGCGTCTAGGGACGCCACTGCGCATTTCTCCGGTCTGCTGTTAGTACTGTATATGACATGGTGCAGCTTACGTAGATTTTCAGTGATGGATCGGCCCGGCACGTACCCCGTCTGGTCATGATGGATCAGGAGCAGAATGGCTTTCCACAGCCTCATCGCTAACAGCGCCGTCAGAATCTTGTTATCCACATTTAGCATGGACAAGGGCCTGTATGAGCCACAATGCGCGCTGTCTTTGTTGGGTTTTAGTAATGGGATGATAACGGTTTCTCTCATGGTGTCTGGGAGGGCGCCTATGTCATATGCTTCGCTATATACTTGGGTTAGTAGAGTAGCTAGTATATCTTCGTAAGTCTTATAGAAATCTCCAGGGAGCCTGTCTGGTCCTGTTGCTTTCCCAGAGGGTAATGATCTGATGATGGCCATGACCTCTTCTGGGGTGATGGGTTTGTCAAGGGTCTCGGCTATTTGCTTATCAAGGTGTTGTAGCTTGATGATGTCTAGGACATCGTCTATTTCGGTATCTGTGGGTGGTGGGGGTCAGTGTAGAGGGCCTGATAGTACTCGGTGAACGCCAGGTTTATTTAAGCTTGTGTGTGTGCAATCAGGCCATCCGTTCCCCTGAACTTGGCAGATGAGTTTTCTGGGGATTTCTCGTTCGTAAAGCCATGCCAATAGTTTCCCGGGTTTATCGCCTAGAGTGTGACTCCTTTCGGTGTGTTTTGGATAACTAAGTTTTCCCAGCTTCTCCCAGTGTACCAGGCAAGCCTGTTTGAGCTCTATTGTTCTATTTATGTGGGCAGGGTCAGGGGAGGCTTTAGTTTCCAGTTCTTTCAGCTCTTCTTCAGTGCACGCTAGCGAGGACATAATGGACCTTTGCCCCCCTCCTCCCCAGTGGCAGCGATCATTTCCAAAGAACAAGTTACTTAACCCTGTTAACGTTCTTTTGACTGGATGTTTCTCCCATGTATTCCTCATCGCCCTCCCAACCTACCCCACTGTAGAATTTATGAGTTTTGGACCTTGCGCTCTTTTAAAGTCAAATAATATGAAAGCCGTTAATTCTGCACATGGTGGTGAAAAAACAACTGAAGCCAGCGTACTCAACGATTATGTCAGCCGAGATGGAAGCCCTCAAGGGACATTGAGTCAACCACCTCAACACACAGCGCCCTCTGCCGACGAGAACATTTCATTTCTTCCAAGCAGCTAGGGCTGGAAATGAAGATGTCAAAGATGAGGAATACGTGGGAGGAACATCCAGTTGAAAGAACGTTACCAGAGGTAAGTAACTTGTTCTTCTTTATGTATACTTTCATTGTTTCTTTCCATAAAGGGGGGCACTCGGTCTAGGCCCAGTTGTCAGACCACAAGTTCCACCCATTGCAGGTCACGCAACCGATACCCCTTCTTGTCTGCCTTCCATCAACAATTGCCCACTGATTTCCTTGGACAGTAAAACTTGCTGCTTTCATCAGTGTTACACTCTTCCAACACTTTACTGTGGCTTGCTTGGCAACCCTGCACTTTGTTACAATCTCTGTATTCTTCTGGTTTTTGCCAATACAGGTTTGCTCTTAACCTGCAGTTCCTTGAACTCTCCTAAGCTTTGTTCAATACTTGGTTTCTTGTCTCATACCCTTCTTGATATTCCCTTGGCTTTGCCAATGCTTGTATATCAAACAATTCATTTGGAGGTCTCTTATGCTTGCACCACCTTGCTTTCATTCCATTCACAATACTCATAACTTGATTTTGCTCTACACAGCATTCAAAAAGTGTTTGTAATGTCTTTCAATTCGTTCAGTATTCAAAAGCACCACCGATTTGGCATTCCAAAGTGCTTTTTAGAACTTCCAGTTCATTCGGTATTTGAAACCACTTGTTCTGGCAATCAAAAGTATTCATAACAACTTTCAGTTCATTTGTTATTTGAAAGCACTTGCTTCAGCATTCAGAAGTGCTCATAACAATTCTCAGTTCTTTCCATATTCCAAAAGCATTTTTTTCAAGTTCCTGGAGCACCCTGGTACGGTTGTTCCCTTTTCCACTGACTAGCTCCACGCGATGGCTCCCACCGGCTTCATTCCATTCCTCGTTTTGCTTTCCGCCTCCAATAAGTCTGCTCTTCCCTCGCTAAGGTCACAGAGAGCGCTGCTCGCTCTTCTAGAGACCCGCGACAACTGGAGTGCTTTGGCGCCCCACAGCTCCTGCTGCTTGTGCCCGACACAGAGAGCTTGTAGGATCTCCAGACCCTCTCTCGGCCGACCTCGGTCCTGGCGTCACTTTTCCCTGCTCGCCACGTCTTCCAGCACCCGTGTCTCCCGCTCCAGTCTCTCCAGTCTGCCCCTGCAGCCCCCAGCACTGAATGCATAATTTGGTCGAACTTTTCTGCCGTTCTGAATTTTCAAACCGCTGAAATTCGGCCAAATCATGCATGCATTTTTATTCTGTCTTTTTGGGTGAACCCTAACGGGACATGCCTGGCGGCTCCATCTGAAATCTTCAATAGCCCTTTTCTTCTTCTCAGTACCAGTGTTTGGGGGGGTTGAATTAAAGAAAGTGTGCATAGCTCAGTGTTGTCTCCTGCTCGTCTTGGTACTTGACCGATATGGTTTTGCATTAACATAAGGCTGTTATGTTTTTATTTCACCCAAATGAGGATTTGCCTCCTAGTTGGTCTCTTCCCTGTCTCAGTGTTGAGGTGGTGTTTCTGGGGGACATTTTGACAGGAAGAAAAGGGAAAGGGCTGATAGGAGCCTACAAATGCTTGAGGGATAGAAGGTTAATTTTGAAAAGGGAATGGGAATAACATGTCGCACCTAAGGACGTCCTCTCCCCACTCCCCTGTTCCCTCAACCCAGTTGATCCTCCTTCGCATATCCACATGCAGGGTCAGAATCCAAAAGCGATGGCCTTTCCCTGGCCACCTGAGAGGAGGATTGATGGGCAAAAGACGTGAGGATGCTGTCACGTTCCTCACAGAAGCCAAATGCATTCATCAGCAACAGGTACAGTCACCGTTTTAGGTACCAGAGTGCAATGTCTTACACGTCACTCTTTTTTCCTGGAGGCTCCAGTCTGATAGCTCTGTGCTGCCAGCTGGTGTGTGGAGGAAAGCTGAGGAGGGCAGGGGGGCACTGCAGACCAACCTGTGGACTTACCCTCAAAAAAGAACTTAAGTGGGAAGCTAATACTACAGGGCTATCTAAATTGATCTTATCTCCTCTACTCTCGGGTTTGCCTTGTGATCTGTGACCCTCTAAAGATGGCCCATATTCTTTGTCGTGTGTAGAAGACATATGCAATTCAACTAGATTTGTCTCCTGTGGCTATGATGACATGACTGGGGTTTGGGACAAACCCACTAACAGGACAAACACCAATGACAAGGGATGTGAAGAGTGTTAGCGGTGTGAAGAGAAGGCAGCGACTGAACTGAAGGTTGCAAAGAGCAGCAAGATGTGCTGTTGCTGGGAACTGAAGACAATGGGCCTCATTACGACCCCGGCGCTAAACCATGGTGCTATTAGCACCATGGTCCATGCCGGGGCCCGCCATGGTGAATGGAGGAATTACTGCCCCATTCCAAGGTTGGCGGGGCGGTAATTCCCCATTCACCATGGGCCCTTCCCCATTCCCATTTTTGCCCCATAGGGCTCAATGGGAATGGGGAAGGTGCTAAGTACGGTGCCGCAAATTGCGGCACCGTACTTAGCACCAAGGTCCCTTTGCGGGTCCCTACTTTAACGGCTGGTAAAACCAGCCGTTAAGGTCGGGTCCCGCAAAGGGACCTCGTAATTAGGCGCTAATAGGTTAGCGCCTGGGTCGTAATGAGGCCCAATTAATTTTCCACAGTCCAGTATCATGCTGTGGCAAGAAAAAGCTAGAGAAATTCATTCTGTAAAGAACTCATAAAGGCCCTAGCTGCTGCACGTGTGTCAAGAAGCAGCAAGACACTGTGAAGCACAAGCCACTGATATAATGTTGATATGCCGCAAGACACTAGGCACAAACCACTGGTTTGACACATGGAGAGATTCTCCAAGACACAAGCTGCTGCAGAAGTGATGAGACACCACAAGAGAGGCTGTGATGCACACGTTGCTGGTATGCCGGTGAGATGATGCAAGAGCAGATGAGGTACAAGCTACTTGAGAAGTGCCAAGAGGTCACAAGAGACTGTGCTGAGATAAAGCCACTGGGAGACTACCACGAAGCTCTTAATACTGCGCAGCTGCAAAATCAGGAGAGTCTCGGAGATCCTGTGCCATCTCTGGGGAGAAGGTTGGTCTGTTAGGGGAATGTGATGAGCCAAAGGCTCCCCCCCCCCCCACCCGCCAATGCTTCTGGTAACACATAGAGTTCTATGACATCCGGATTAAAATTCTACACTTAATAAGGAGCTAGATGGCTCCAGAGTGATGCCCAAAAACATATCCTCCTGTAGAAGATGGATATTGAATTGAGCCTGGGATTTTCATTCTCTTTAACAAATTGTTTATTGGAAAGGATAAGCATCCTTTAATTTTAACATCCCCTGTATTCTGTGTGATTAAATCTGCACTGCTCACATTTGTTCCATTACTACCCGTTAAAATGGAGTACATCTTACATCTGACTTTTTGTCTTAATCAGAAAATCCAAATTTAAAATTGTCCAATAGTCTGGCAAGAATGAACCTCTACCAGCAGAGTTTGAAATCATAGACCACCATTTGTTTCTAGCAAGAAGAGGTGGAGGGTGTCTAAAACAAATGGGTTATTCTTTTATCTAAGTAAGAGCTGGTCCATGGTCTATCTGAACAATATTTCACCTAACCCATTCTGGATGCACTGTGGCATCGATCAAGGATCATGGTTATCACCATTATTATTTTAAATATATTTGCAGACTCTGATAAAGTCTCCTGTCTGCTGTTGGGCAATTTATGGGGCAATTTCCCCAAGCCAGAGGATGATTGGCCCAAGGGGCTGTATGTAGAGGATCCCTTTGTCCCTCTTTCTTGGTACTGAGAAGGGGCTGACATTGTACAACTAAAACCCCTTTTGCAGCGTGGCGCTTAATGCTCAGCGTAGCCAGATACAAAAGTCCCCAGGGTGGAAAAACAACTCCAAACTTTGTGTACAGTTAAATTACTAACCAAAACCCTGTTGTTACATTGACCAAAGTTCTAAAGATATTCTAAAGAGACTTGGATGTGGGAGGATGGACGAGAAGACCTGTAATCCTTGTGCCACAGAGCGCGTTCACAAACTGCCAGCAAAGCATCCTTGTGTGATCCGTGAACCAGTCACTTCAGAGCAGGTTTGCAAACCACCACAAGCATTCCCCATTGTGCCCACTTAACCTTTCACCACTAGAATAAATTTACGAAACAACGGTTTACCAGCCCCAGGTTGCACCGTAGGGACGCTGAGTTGCGTCTGTGCAGGTGGCAGGCGTTCCTTTAGAATCCAGTGTGGCCTGCCAAGACCCCAAAACACATGCTAGGGAACCAAAGGAGCTTCACCCTTCAATATAGCCTGTAAAGGCAAGCCAGGTACTATATTTAAGGAGTGGAATCTAAAATGGCAGACAGGCCTGATAAAGGCTTGGTCTAACCTGCTTTTTTGCAGTTTAATGCACGTGAATTCAGAGAGAATGGCCAATTACAAAGAGCCACTAATTCAGGGACACAGATGCAGACCCTCACCAATGTCCACTTCAGGAAGGGAGGTCACATCCCTATACAAATGAAGGCTCTTAGTCATTTGGGGTAGGTGCATAGAGAAAGTGGATGGAGTGTTTGGTTGGAGTGTGCTGGAGGAGGGTGCACAAACTAGTGCAGACCCCAAACCCATGCCACCCACAGCGTCAGTAAAGAGCTGGACCTGTGAGCAAGCGACCCTTGGCGCCTGCCATAGGCATAGCCCATTGAAATTCCTTAAAATATTCAGCCACACCTGAAGACCCCCTCTTAAAGCTAAGCTCAGATGCACCTTGTGCCAACCTTTCGATGCCCCCCTGTCACGGCGGCGCCTAGCAAATTCCCTCCCTGCCAGGATGACCCCCCAACCCCCGATAAAGGCACCACCAGTTTACCCGCCAATCTTATAAATTTGTTGAGGAGTGTGCTGCAGAAATCCCACCCCCCTTTCCCCACAAACAAGAAATCCTCTAAGTAATGGGTTCACCACCCCCCCCCTCCCGGCTTTCCATTTAGTTTAGAGCCCATTCCAAAAATGAGCTGAATGCTTCGAAATACGCACAGGATATGCTGCACTCCATAGGCATGCACCGGTCCACATATATCTCCCCCATGAAACTGGAAACCCAATAAGTGGAAGCTCCCTGGGTGGACCAGGAGCAAACGGAAAGCTGCCTTGATGCCCACTTTAGCCAATAGCGCCGCTTTTCCAGCCTTTCTGGCCAGGCTGATAGCTTGGTTGGATGAAGCATAAGACACGGCGGAGCAGGCCGCTTCATCTAGCCAATCATTCACTGAGTCCCCCTGGGATTCGACAAGCAGTGTATCAGCTGGTATTTCTCCCTCTCCTTCTTAGGCACCACCCCTAACAGGGAAATGATTAAGTCACCCAATGGGGGCACGGGCTAAGGGCCTGCCACCCTGTCCAGTGACCTTTCCTTGTCAATTTTACCCCTTACCACTTCAGGGAAGGCCCTGGCTGATCTCAGATTCTCGGCTGTCCGAGCCCCCCGGGGGCCCATGTAAGGTATCTCGAAACCCATCATAAAACCCGCAACCAGGAGCCCTCTCTTGCACCAGAGGGTACCGAGACAACCACAATAATAGTTTTTCCAAGTTGATCGGAGAGGGGCCTTTGGTGTTAAGCACCCCTGGCCTTTCCTCCCCGCTCTCCTCATAGGATTCCCGATCTCCCTCGCATCCGGCACCCCCACCAGTTCCCTTCTGGCCAACTCCCCCACTGACGAGCCCCTTTTCCCCACTCACAGCCCGACCATTACCATTCTGCCGGCAAACAGCTGCATCGAAGGCTAGGTGAGCCCCTCGTGAATTTCCTTTAGCTGCTCAATAAACGTTGCCAACTTGAAAAAAGAAAATTGTTTATTTAATATAAATCATGACAAATTAATGCATGCACAACATTTCTCAACCATCCTTTTCCAAGGACCCTCCTTCCCTAAATTTGGATCAAAACTATGCGTCTGTCTGCTACTTTTGTTGGCCGTTACTTTCTCCACCTCCCCCACTCCTACAGCTCCTTGCCGGATGCCTGAACATTCCGCACGTTGAACAGCTGTGCTGATACTGGAAATTGGGACCCCAATGACACTCACTGTCATTGTAAAACCTGCATGTAAACATGGGATGCCCATTAGCCTGGTTGCCCTGTCCCCCCCTGCCCCTGAACCCACCCTGAGACACCCCCTGTGGCAGCCTTGGCCTGCTCCCTGCTGTGTTGGGCCCCCAACTTCCCACGCCCCAATTGGTCCCTGCCAACCTGCCCTCGCCCACAGACCCTTCTTTCTGTCCCTGTGTTGACCTTGCTGAGGCCGCTGCACCCTCTGACTGGGTTGTGCCAGAGAGAGATCCCCGCCTATTGTGCTTTTCCCAAAGAGTTGATCCGTTGCCCCCATTCTTAGATCTAACCAATCCTCTACCTGTTTGTGGTCCCATTCCATGAGTGGATCATTTTCCAAACTCTTTCAGAACCGCTGGTCCCTCAGTAGCCACACAAAACCCCAAAACCACTGTTGCTCTTTTATTACACATCTGCTGTAGTTGCATAAAGCCAGCCCCTGATCAGGTTCCTTCTGCGCTATGATTTGGGGCATTATTTTGAACCCTTCCAGCCAGTTTTCCAGGTTTTCCTCCGGCCTCACCCGCTTTCTGGCCTTCACTGCTTCCCTACCTCCATTCCCTTGCAAGGTGTCATGACCCTTAGTCTTGTGCTCGGGTAATGAGAATATATCGATAAACCTCCTCCTCCAGATGTCGTTTTTCACCCCTTCCGGAATATGCCAGCTCAAGTAGTTATTCTCAGTGATGGTTGGGATTCTATCGTTGGTTCCCCTAGTCATGTCCGGCGCCGGGTCAAGCTGCTCCCCTTCGACCAGCCCGGACAGGCCTTCCATGCCCAGCTTCCCCAGTCCTGTGCGTGTGCCCTTGCCCTTTCCTACTCAAACACTGCTTGCCCCTGACACCGTCCGGCTGCCGTTATCCACCGCCTGCTCCCCCGACCCCTCACCATCCCGCGGGCGAGCCTGGTGAACTGAATTGTCCCCCTGAAGCAAACCCATGATCCTAACTACTTTCTTCATCAACTCCAACTCACTATCTGAACTTGCGGTCTTGTCCGCTGATTCCCCCTTCCCTCTACACAAGATTGTGTCCTCTGATATTGCACAGTTTGAGGCGGTGTAGGACGTGGTAGGCGCCACCGCCCCCGTAGATGAAATTACTGGTCCGCCGATGCGGCGGTTACCACAGCCAATTCTTCCTCCAGTTCTTTTTTGGTCCTTCATTGCCGGGGGGGGGCGCCACTCATTTTTATTTGCCTTTTGCAAATATTGTCCGGTTCGGCCTCCCCCTAGTGATGCCTGCGATTCGCCACTAGTGTTGGGTGAAGGAGATATCAAAGCTTTTGTACTGTTCGTCTTGTTCCCCACGGTGGGTCCCGATATCGAAGCTTTCATACTGTTTGCGTCGTTCCCTGCGGGAGGTCCACCCATCCTAGCCATCGCTGCTTCTCAGCCTATCCCTCTCGCTAGGGAGGCAGATATTGCCCACGATTCGGCATCTATCGACTGGGCTGCAGGAGAAGTTCCCCCGACTTCCTCCTCCACTAGCCCTTCTTCTATTTGTGTGTCGTCCACAATCTCGATGCCTGGACTTCCTGGCACAAACATGGCGACCTAGAGGAAAGGAAAAGGGGTCACTACTACCATCCATGATACTTGTCCCACCAACACTCACGATCTCCTGGCGTGCTTGCTGCTTAGTGCCCTGACTGTACTTTCTTGCGCTCGTACGGGCGGCCTCAAACAACTCGTGCCCTGCTCACTTGCGTGATCGATAATTGCTCCTATACCTGGGAAAAACCACACATGTGTGAGAAACGGTAGTGCCTTAGCTGGGTTCTGGCGCTGCTGCAAGTTTCTGGCTGGTCTTTTGGTGAGTCTAATTATTGCGAGGTGGCAAATCCTGTTACTGCAAAGTGCTGCCCCTGAATAAGCACTGTTTATTGTGGCTTCTTGTGGCGTCCCCCTTGCCACCCCAGGCTTTTGCATGGCTACAAAGTGCAGCTGGGTAACTTGCTCTGCTCCCAGCCACCTTGCTGCCACTAAATTATTTGTTAGGGTACGGTCCGTGCGGCCTAATCTCAATCTCTGTTGCATTATGCATCAATTGCTGCGCTGCCTTAATTACTCCTGATTCCTACCCCTTTTTATTATTCATGGCCTGCCGGGCGATGTACCTCCTTGGTACACCGCACCAGCAGTCCTACCGTCTCCCCAAGTGCGCACCTCCAGCTGGAAGGGTCAGGAGCACTGCTCCGAGCGCACCCAGTTTCCCCAAGGCAAAACCCCAAACGTGCCGGGCCAGAAGACCAAAAACCCTTCCCCGCCTCCACAATTCGCACCCATGCTGCGGCCCAATGCATTTAACACTAAACCAAGTCCATCTGTTCCCTTACAAATCTGGGACAGTTTGAGCGAGCAACCCAATAAAGTCCCCCTCTGACTATTTGTTCCTACCCCATCACATCAAATAGCTTGTTATCCTAAAAGTAAAGTTTGCTTTGATGTCCTTAGTTTGTTGTTCTTAAAAATACACATAACTACACGCTGGAGGATTTCCTGAACCACCCACCTAACTGTGTGTATCATTGAACTTATGTCTATTGTTTTTTTTTTGTGCGTGTTTTATTCGTCAGTGAACTCACAACCCCCCCCTCTCCCCCCTTGCCCTACCCTTGTCGAACAGTCGCCCCAGGCATCAGCCCGGGGATATGCCGAACAAAGTGAGGGCTAAAGACAGAACACGGCCATAGCCGACAACCCCGCACCAACCATTCTGGGGAGCATAAGGGGATTCCATCCCCCTACAGCTACAGGTCAGGCAGAGAGAGTGGGGAGTGGGTGCCTAGCTTCAGTTAGGGGGTGGGGGGAGACAAGGTGTGAGGAAAAGGTGGGTAAGGGGGGGTTTGAGCCAGGATATCCCCTTTTGCACAGCTTAAAGGGACAGGAAAAAGGGGGATGCAGCCTCGATCCCCAACACCACGGAGCAAGAAAGGATCCACCCACACACCCGACAGATAGGCACAGGAAATGTTAATTGATGAAATGTATTAATATGCGTTTGAATTTTCTGCAGGATTGTCGCAGTGGAGGTGCCTTGGTGCTCCAGGCTGGTAGGCCTGCTGGAATCCACAAGGGACAGGCAGTAGCCGAGTTTGACGGCAGCAGAGTGCTTAACTCAGCAAGCCACGGGGAAGGAGGAGGGAGAAGTGGGGTGGTGGGGAGGAGTGGGAGGTGGACAGGTGCAAGGATACAGGTTAGTGGCGGAGGGATAGGTAACTGAAGGTAGGGCTGGCAGGCACAAGGAAACAGGGCACAAGGGAATCCAAGTAGTCAAAAGGGGGGAAGGGGACACATGTACGCAAAAAACAGGCGCAGCCACTTCAGTTGGCAGAGGACTAGTGGTCAGGGGTCAGGGGTCAGGGGGGAACTAAGGGGGGGGAGTCTGGGGTAGGGGAAGAACCCCAGGGGAGCGAGGGGCAGACAACGGCGGTAAGAGAAGGTGGAACGAGGGAGAAAAGGAAATCTAAGGGGGGCATGCAAGAGGTTAAGTCACACAATTAACAGGGAGCGAGGAGTGGCCATTGAGACTGGGTAGAAAAGGCAGAGGTAGGTACCGGGGGATGGGAGAGGGGGGCGAGGAATAACAGGGACCTGGAAGAAGCTGGGGGTCGGGGTACGAAGGGGTGGATAAAGGGAAAGCTTAGAACACTTACACCTGTCCAATAGGGAGAAAAGGGGGTGGGGGGCAGACAACAGGGGTGAGAAGAAACTTAACGATCCTGCACCTGGGAAAGTGGGGAAAAGGGGCACCGGCTCAAACTAAAGCCGTCGCAAAATGTGGAGTAAAGTAATGGCGTCAGTTCCGCTTAACGGATGCTGCTCGCCAGCAAGTTGGCTCACGAATGAAAAGGGGGAAAGTAACGGCGTCAGTTCCGCTTAATGGACGCTGCTCGCCAGCAAATTGGCTCACGAAATGTAAAGTGGGAAAGTAATAGCGTCAGCTCTGCTTAACTGAAGCTGCTCGCCATTCAAGTCGGGAGTTCTTGCTAAAGTAAAGTAAAAAATAACGGCGTCAGTTCCACTCTACGGATGCTGCTCGCCAACAAGTGGGCTCACGAAAAGAAAAGTGGGAAAGTAACGGCTTCAGCTCAGCTTAACTGAAGCTGCTCGCCATTCAAGTCAGGAGTCCATGCTAAAGTAAAGTGAAAACTAACGGCGTCAGTTCCGCTCTACGGATGCTGCTCGCCAACAAGTGGGGAATGTAAAGGTGTGCTGCTCAGAGTAGAATATACTGAAGCAGTACTGCCGAATTCGAGTAACGGAGCACCTGTATGCTGTCCTTGTTCACATAATTGTGGGTGCTTTTAAACACCCCACGGCCCTGGGACCGCGTCTCCTACTCAATCAGCTGCGGCACAGCAGCCTCACGAGGTGCCGACATTTCACCAATTGAGTGATTAAACACCGTGCGGTACACGTTATAAATTACCCAATTGCTCACCCGAAAGTAAGTGCCGCCTACGTCAGCCACAGGTGCCTCCAATAGAACGACCACTCTTCCTATAAAGGCCCCCACTAGGTGCACGCAATTCAGCAATTGAGCAATGAAATACGCTGCGGTACACGTTATCCATCCCCAAATACTTCTCATCCATGAACTGCCACACTGTGTCGGCCAGAGGTCACCCAGTTAGACAACCACACTGTTATATTAACTTCGGTGCGACGGCGGTCACAAGGGGTGTAAAACCCCAACCACATGAACCTCCAAATATTCTGCGGTACACGCTCAAATGCACCACCTCTCATATTAAATCAAGTGTTGCTCTGAGTCAGCAAGGTTCCCGAATTAACACGCTCTCCTAGTATTTGTATTGGTATTTCTTAATGTATATAGCGCGCCTGGCCCAAAGGCATCCGGGCGCATGTAACGTTAGTGCGGCACCCCGGCTGCAAGGGGTGCATGAAATCAACATTCAAATATTTTGGCGGTACATGCGTCTCATAATCAATTCGATGCAGCACTGCGGCCCCGCAAGTTGCATGCAATTACAACAAATGAGCATCAATGAAATCACCCCCCACCCAGAGCAACTAAACACTTCCTGCATACCCGTCAAAATGTGCAACCTTTCATCACAACCTAGTATCCTGCACCTGGGAAAGTGGGGAAAAGGGGCACCGGCTCAAACTAAAGCCGTCACAAAATGTGGAGTAAAGTAATGGCGTCAGTTCCGCTTAACGGATGCTGCTCGCCAGCAAGTTGGCTCACGAATGAAAAGGGGGAAAGTAACGGCGTCAGTTCCGCTCAACAAACGCTGCTCGCCAGCAAGTTGGCTCACGAAATGTAAAGTGGGAAAGTAATAGCATCAGCTCTGCTTAACTGAAGCTGCTCACCATTCAAGTCGGGAGTTCTTGTTAAAGTGAAAAATAACGGCGTCAGCTCCGCTTAACTGAAGCTGCTCGCCATTCAAGTCGGGAGTTCATGCTAAAGTAAAGTGAAAAGTAACAGCGTCAGTTCCACTCTACGGATGCTGCTCGCCAACAAGTGGGCTCACGAAAAGAAAAGTGGGAAAGTAACGGCTTCAGCTCCGCTTAACTGAAGCTGCTCGCCATTCAAGTCGGGAGTCCATGCTAAAATAAAGTGAAAAGTAACGGCGTCAGTTCCGCTCTACGGATGCTGCTCGCCAACAAGTGGGGAATGTAAAGGTGTGCTGCTCAGAGTAGAATATCCTGAAGCAGTACTGCCGAATTCGAGTAACGGAGCACCTGTATGCTGTCCTTGTTCACATAATTGTGGGTGCTTTTAAACACCCCGCGGCCCTGGGACCGCGTCTCCTACTCAATCAGCTGCGGCACAGCAGCCTCACGAGGTGCCGACATTTCACCAATTGAGCGATTAAACACAGTGCGGTACACATTATAAATTACCCAATTGCTCACCCGAAAGTAAGTGCCGCCTACATCGGCCAGAGGTGCCTCCAATAGAACGACCACTCTTCCTATAAAGGCCCCCACTAGGTGCACACAATTCAACAATTGAGCAATGAAATACGCTGCGGTACACGTTATCCATCCCCAAATACTTCTCATCCATGAACTGCCACACTGTGTCGGCCAGAGGTGCCCCAATTAGACCACCACACTGTTATATTAACTTCGGTGCGACGGCGGTCACAAGGGGTGTAAAACCCCAACCGCATAAACCTCCAAATATTCTGCGGTACACGCTCAAATGCACCACCTCCCATATTAAATCAAGTGCTGCTCGGAGTCAGCAAGGGTCCCGAATTAACACGCTCTCCTAGTATTTGTATTGGTATTTCTTAATTTATATAGCGCGCCTAGCCCAAAGGCATCCGGGCGCATGTAGCGTTGGTGCGGCACCCCGGCTGCAAGGGGTGCATGAAATCAACGTTCAAATATTTTGGAGGTACATGCGTCTCGTAATCAATTCGATTCAGCACTGCGGCCCCGCAAGCTGCATGCAATTACAACAAATGAGCATCAATGAAATCACCCCCCACCCAGAGCAACTAAACACTTCCTGCATACCCGTCAAAATTTGCAACCTTTCATCACAACCTAGTATGCTTACAACTATGGCTCTCATCACAACCTCATATTTCCCCCAGCGATACTGATCAAACGATGGGTATAAGGTTTAAACTGTGCGCAATGTCCGAAAACCATCCCCAACATGCTGTTTTTACCAATTTGAAGTTCTGGACCCCAGATCACCACAGGGTGTGGCACGACGGCCACAATACCACTCCATGCATCTCCAAATATCTTGCGGTACTCGGCAAATTGCTCAACCTCACATACCTAATGCATTAAAAAAAATCGTTTGCAGTATCTGATCTCAGGACCTCACATATACCGCACCGTGGGAATACCTCCCTCACCAGCAATGTAGCTGCCGATTTTGCATCAGAGTGCACGCAGGAACCAACCTCAAGCCATCTGGAAAATGGACATACAATTACAATCAAATACCTGAAATTATTACACTTTCGTATCAAATCAACTAAGTCAATGTGCAGTTTTCTGAAAGGACCTGAAGGCCGGGGAATTACCCCTCTCACTGCATTTCTACTATTTAAAGCGAAAGGACTGCAGTGTAAGGGACTGGCAATTGTACCTGTTGGGACGTGATTTCCATTTTTGGAGGTTCTAAAAATGGCAAATATGCTGGTTCTTTTGCCGATCAGTCTGCAGCATTATTAACAAGCGCTATTAAATCAGTTCTATTTGTATGTGCTGTGCACTTCACTATACCTACCTCTAAGGGCAATGTTAGAGCTTTGATTAGTTGGGATAGCAGCACAGCATGCTGTACTGGGGTCCTGTCAGATCTTTTAAACCCTCTTTTCTTCCATCTATTGGTGATGAGAAATCTCTCTGTTCCTTGTATGAGGACCTGCTAATATCCCTTGGTTAAATCTAGGATTGACAGGAAGGAGACATTTTCAATCTTATCTATTGTTAGGAAAGATTTCATTCTTGTGCAATGTTCCCTCCATTTATGGACCCCCCAAATCTTTGCTTTTGTTTGGCTATCCTAAACTGACTTGTTCCAGTGGAGCCCAGCCTTCAGCTGATCTGCCCTGGGCTTTTGCTCACTTGTTAAGGGGAAACTGACACGTCCTTCAGACTGTCAGTACTGGGAAACTATGTTTCTCTTAGTCTTTGACTATGTTGCCATTTCTTGGTAACTTTTTAACAGTGCACAATGTACCTTCCAGTACAGTGCGCTGGGACCTCTTTTTGTTTTAAGGCCCTCGACACCCTAGAAGGATTTTTAGGTGATTGTGGGACAAACTGATGGCAAAAGTTACTTTTCATAGGGTTTTACTTCTTTTTACTGAGTTAAACCGCATTTACCCCGTTTGGCTCAAGACTGACCAGGTCCAAAAATGGCCATACCACAAAGTCTTTTCTTCGGTCCCATGGCCATTTTGCCCCTTGCCTTCACCCAGGTCGAGTAACCCAGGTTGTCCTTATTTGGGCATGCAGCCTTCCGCGGAAAACCAATCTCTTTTGCGGGCTCCCGCATGTCACGTGTGTGTGCCCAGGTAGAGGGTTGGGACTGTCTAGTCCCAATCCACACTCTTGGTGTCAGGATGTCCAGAGTGCCTGAATGCCTGAGACCACCGTGGGCCGTGATTGGTCCACGTCTGGTATGCCTGCGAGAGAGCAGATCTTATATTGGAAGTCCTCAATTTTGGCACAAATATAATCTTGGATAAGAGAAGGGGCTCTGTAGCCATACCAGGTCGTTCACCTGTGTTCTCACCAAACTACAGAAGGAGCCAAGTCTCCCCCTCGCCTCTGGCTGACTTAAAGTTGACTCTGGACCCTCTGCCCGAGATGCCTCCCTGGCAATAAGTCCAATCCATAGCTCCACTGGAACTGGGTTCCAAAGTTTTCAGGCCCGAAGGGCCGGGTCAAGTAGGTGGGCATACGCCCCAAAAGATGGGGGCCCTCACCTCTGCTGCCGGCTTCCTGAGTAGAGTTCTGATCCTCTGCATCAACACCAGCCTGGGCTTCTCATCAAAGACACATGTGTCCCTGTGGGCACAATAGCCTCAAATGCCACCAGATACTGGGGTGGGGGCTCTGTGCTCCAGAGCCTGGCCCCCACATCTGCTGCAGAATCATGCCACTGGGCCCTTTGATCTGGGCCAGGGGAGGCGGGCACACACCCCTGGAAAGGGGGCCTGCACCTCTCCCTAGGCCTCTTAAGGATGTGGTTTACTCATTATGCTCACTGCGGCCCGGGCTGTCCCTCACGCATAGGTCTCAAGGGTGTTCCTTATCTTGTCCTCTGTCCGGGGGCTCCAGGTTCCACACGCCAGGCCCAGACACCGGGCCGGGGAGGCGGGCACACGCCCCTGACCTGGGTGCCCACACCTCTCCTCAAGGCCCCAGGGGCTCCACTCACAGTTATGCACCCCAGGGGTGTCCCACAGCACCTGTTGCGTTGTGCGGAACAGTGTCAGCACACGTGCAGGACCAGCTCACACAGCCAGCACGCAGTCCCGGGTGTCTCTCTGGCAGAGAGGGGGGCGCATCCGTCGTTCCCTCTCCCCCGTTGCCGCTGGCTGCACTTCAGGGAAAACAGGGGGGGCATGGGGAGTCCGCCCTCAAGCTCAATGTGCGCCAACAATGCCACGCCATCTCGGGTTTCTCCTCCGCTCCAGCAGTCTCCGGGAACAGGACTCAAACTCCCCTTAGAGAGCACCGATTTTTGTTGGGTTTTGGCTCAGCTGGAGCCCGCGGGCTCAGCAAGATTTCTCCAGGGTCTTTGAAGCACCACGGGGCCATAGGAGGGGCAACCAGACTACATATTGGCCTGGGTGACGGAGGAGCACAATCAGGCAACCTCCGTCTGTGTGCCCCCTGGTGGCCGTCCATAAGATATTATTTTAAGTTTGACACTGCCCAGGGACTGCATTTCACCAAAATGCCAGGGGTGGCGGAAGTGACATGACACGACCCTTAACCTCTGATGACATCACATAAAGTGATGTCATTTGACCCCACCCGAAGTGATATCGCGGGAAGCGATGGAACACGACCTTTCACCCCTTGACAAAACAGGAAGTGGCATCACATAGCATTGTTCCTAAGTACACTACGAAAAATATGGTTACAATATCACTATAATGTGATATACATTTCATACAAGAATGGATCGCCATATGTATCGTTAAGATCAGTGTGTATATGCCCATATTACTAAATTACGGTGAATGCAAGCAGACGTCCATGGCCAAATGATAATGATGTGTTATTATATAGCACTTACGCTTAAGCACTTTATATAAAAAAAAATATTCATACAATATCTCCCAATCTGTGTTGAGGTGTTGAAGAACAGACTAAATCAGTGACTCACCCCCTGAAGTGTGCCTGAAATAAACCTTTAATGAGTCCAGCAATTATTGTATAGAATTCCAGAAAGACACATTTGGTATTCCTATTGTTTATTATTTAGGGCCACTGCCTTGTGGAACCCCTGTTAATTTTTTTAAAGAGGTTTGAACAAGAAAACCAGCCACTCCAGAAGCAAAGAGCCACATGGCGCTGACCACAGCCCAGGAGCTTGCATACAAATTTTAAAAAGACACTTTTTTAAAAAAATACATTTTTCTTTAGGGGTAACAAGGGAGACCACAGGGGTAGCAGTTGTGGCCCCTAAATGACATCCCTGAAACTGTCCACTTTATGGCTAGGGCCTCAAGCTCAATTGTGGCAAAGTTATAGGGTATAGTTTGCGACTAATATGAAGAATCAGATGTTCGATGCCATTGTGATCATGGGAAAGAATAGCCCCTAGTCCAACATGTGAGGCTTCAGTTTAGAAGATACATTATTTATTAAAATTGCCCACATTTAGTACTGGCTCACTGCATAGGATTTTTTAAAGTTTGTCAAAATAAGTTTGATCTTCAGGATTACATTTTACCTTCTGAGGCTTGCGTTCTTAAGTTCATCAGTGAAGTAGGAGGTAATAGAGTAATAACTGGGAATGAACGGTCTGTAATACTCCACTAACAGTAGGAAGGCTCTCAGATCTTTCTTTGTCATGTGTACTGTGGTTTCTTGTACAGCCTTCACTGTTTCACTTTGTGGTTGAACAAGTTCATTTCCCACGAATAAACCAATATACTTGACTGCTGACTGTGCCAGGTGACATTTTGTTGGGTTTGCGGTAAGCCGGCTTTCCCTAAAGCTCTGATGACTAAATAGAGATGGTGCATATGATTTTCCTATGAGCTACTATGGATAATTATGTCATTGATATAAGCTCCACAAAAAGAGGAATATAGCCGAAGACCAGGTCCATTAACCTTTAAAATGTGGCTGGTGCCCCGTGAAGGACAAAGGGTAACACCTTTAACTAGAAGAGTCCAACAAGGTTGGAGAAGGCTGTTTTCTCCAAGTGCTCCCGATTTGAGGAGTACTTGCCAGTAACCTTTAGTCAGCTCAATGGTGGAGAGGAAAACAGCGGCTCCTAGTCGATCAATCAGGTCATTTATCCTCGGCATAGGATAACTATCAAATTGGGACATCATGACCAATCTGGCTTGGAAACAAGTACAATCGAAGAGGACCAAGGACTCTGGGATGGTTCAATTATATCAGAATTCTGCATCTTCTCCACTTCCTGTATGACAACTCCTTTTCTTGCCTCATGGATCCGATATGGTTATTAATGGACAACCTTCCCTGAGGGTGTGCAGATGTAGTGAAAAAGTCCCTTTACACTCCCTTGCACATTCCTAAATACATCAGTAAGCTGTTCTTCTAAGTCCTGTAGATCATGTTTTTGGGTAGATGATAGTTGGGATGTAATCAAGGTATCTTCATCTGACTCTTCTGTCAAGAGACTAGTCAGCACCACGGTTATGTTTTCTACAGGATCCTCTCTCCATTCTTTCAGGAGGTTTATATGATATATGTGGGTCTTGTTCTGCCTGTCTGGATGGGATACTGGATAGCTGTATGGCCCAGTTTGGTCAATTACTTCATAAGGTCCATGCCATTTGAACAACATCTTATTCTCAGATGTTGGTAGGAGAACAAGAACTTTCTGCTCAATAGAAACAGAACTAAGTAGGGCCATTTTATCATGAGAGGTATTTTGGTTTTCTTGGGCTTTAGTTAGGTGGGTTTGAACTATCGCTCTCACAGTGGCCATATGTTCTTTCAAACTTTGTGCAGTTTGTGAGAGAGATAGAAGGGCTTCCTCTCTCTCCTCCCATGTTTCCCTCAACATGTCAAGAACATCCTGTTGATCCCTATCATACAGCAATTCAAATGGTGACAACCCTATGGAGGATTGTGGTGTCTTCCGGATGGCAAAAAGGGCCCAGGGTATTATAATATTCCAATTTCTGCTGTGAGCCTCAACACCAACTTCCAAATGACATTTTGTTTTTCAACATTATATTTTCTTCACATTTAAAACATAACAAAGACATCAGACATCGTCGTATATGCACCAAAATTTTGACATTGCGCACTTGTAACAGGAGAACCCCATGCAGCTCCCAATCCAGTAAGGCATCCTATTCATATGGGCGGGGGTAGAGTACTTCCTACCACAGTGGACCCCGAATTGTCAGGGCTAATCCAGCCAGTGAGTTAGCGTGGGTCTACGCGTGAGTCCAGAGAACCTCTCCGCATAGTCCATGAATGGGGCCCAAGTATTGCAGAAGAAATTTAAATTGCTCACACGGAGTGCTGTCACTTTTTCAGCTTTTTCAGCTAACACAATGTCCCTACATTTAGGCCGCAAATTACATTTTTAAGAGTTTTATTGAAATGCTCTACTATCCGTCGGTTTACGGGTGCTAGACAGAGGTCCTAAGAGTCTTATTGTGTACGATCTCCTCCACTTCTGTCATCAACTGACTCATGAAAGTAGTCCCTTGATCTGGTAGGATCTCTTTTGGGAAACCAACTCGTAAAAGAAATGGGATTAGGCATTTCAAAATGTTTTGCAATGTGTTGCTACATAAGGTACATAAGGGAAAGGCCCTGAGTAATGATCAGCATAATCTACGATTACTAAGATGTAACGATTCCCCAACCTAGATGTCTCAAGGGTCCCAGTATGCCCAAACCCATGCGAGAAAAGGACACCTCAATCATAAGTTCTTCGCATCAGCATAGATTTCAGGCCAATAAAATTGGCTAATTATTTGTCCCTGGGTTTTAGCTGTTCTGAAGTGACCACCTGTTAAATGGGAGTGGGCCATTTCCGGTACCATCCTCTTATGACTTTTTGGCATCATAATCTGATATCTAGGAATACCATCAGACCGGAGATTGCCTCTGTAAAGTAGCCCATGTTTTAGAAAGAAGAATGCACCCCCTTTTAATCTTCCTTCTTCCTCCAACACTGCATGCAGAAAAGCCTCTGCTAACAAGGGGTAATTCCTTTGAGCAAAGGCAAAATCAGGAATGATCTCAACTTCCTCACCAAGGGCTTTGGGCTTTACCGCCCCAGATGTCATTGGGGAATCTTTATCTGCCTCCCCAAAGCATCGTTCCCCTCTCAGTTTTATCCACCTACTTGACTTCTTCCATTTTGGTGAACAAAGCTCTTTCCCGACTTCCTGAGCAATTTATTTCACACTTCTTTACTTGATATGCTTCTTTCCCACTGTTTTGGAGTAAAATATTTACATCACCACTATTATCATGATCTGTGATGCCTGCTAGTACGCCTAAGCCATATTCCCAAGCCAGGCCAGATTTAGAATTTAACCTAATGTAAGTACCAGGGCTTAGGGGGGGTACTAGAACCAGGTCAGTGGGTATTAACCTTCTCTCTCTGGGTTGTATCAATTCCCAGCTACTGCAAAGGTCGAATCCAATAGATTGTTTTCTATCTACTGATGGAGCAGAGGCTCAGTTTCTAGGTTTTTCAGACTTAAGGGTTCCCCAGTTTTTGTCAACTGAGCCAAATCCCATTACTGACACCATATATAAGGAACCAGGCATGAGACGTGGATACAGAGGACTCATGATTTTTGGGTGTCAACTTTTATCAGATCACAAGGGGGTTTGGAAAATGCCTCACTAACCCTAATCTCTGAGGTATTTCCCTACCTCAACCAAAACTAAGGGGTCTGTCCTTTGTCAAGATGTCCAAAGCAAAAATATGTCCTGTGTCCGAAATCCTATCCTGTCCCTCACACTTTAAAACAAAGTGTACGGTGCAAAGGATATGGAGCCTCATTACGAGTAACACGGTCCAGAACAAATACCGGTGAAATGGCCGGGAATACGACTCTGGCATTCTTTCTGTACCGGTTTTCTCCAAGTCTGCTGGTAGGGGCAGTGAACAACCGGCTGGCCTGACCTGCTGGTAGTTCAGGCCCCTACTGGCCCCTACTAGCACAGAATTCACTGAAGAACCTGCACCGTTAGCAATGGTGCCAGTGCTTCAGTGGTTCCCATCCCATGGGAATGGAAACTTACCCTTCTGCCGCTGCCCATAATATACCGGTAATACCAGGATATCAGGCGGCAGAAACGGTAAACCAAGATTGCCGGGAATACCGGCGGTCTACTGGCAATCTTGTAATGAGGCCCATTGTCTCTGGTTTTCAAAAGTCCACAAATGTTAAAATCCAACAAAAAGGTATACATCCAACCAAAAAGTGCCAAGTGGACAACGTACAAAGTTCCAGGGAATGGGTCCCTTCCCCAGATTCCTTTTTACCAATCCGAAAAGTTCAAGCAAAGAATAACCAAGTTTCTTGTAACCCTAGAGGATAACTCCCTCCTCTTGGTGTGTTCACAGTTCTTAGGGAAAGACTCCCTTCCCCAGGTTTCTCTTCACATTCAAGACAGTTCAAAATCCTAAGGGCATGTGTCCTCCTTGGGATTCTCTTTTAACTGTATTACAATTTGGGTGCGGGTCCCAGACTCATAGTTCACTTGCTATACTCTGCTGCTAGGCTCTTTTCCACATTTACAACAATTACAACTCTCAAGGACATGGACCTTCCTTGGGGTTATCCTCTTACTATAAATTATTACACACAATTGACTTTGCCTGGTATACTCTCCTGTCAGGACTAATATAGAGTTTTTCAAAAACGTGCATGCAGTTACTTTTCCTTTTATCCATTAAATTATATTTGTATAATGTTGGCTTATCGAGCCTTGTTTGAGAAGGTTTGTTTCAATTTTCGCTTCTTTTCTCACAGATTGGGTCTTTGTCCCTTTTCCAAGACCAATTGCATTTACTTTGCTTTCTCTCCTGCGATATCGGATCAGCGACCCCGTTCGTAGCATGTTTCACAAATATATGTTAATCACTTCACAGGCTTCACTTTGCGCCTCTCGCATTACTTTTATGAACCAGCATACGCTTTCAGGCAACCCAGTAACCCACCTGTCTCCCCTGGGCTTAACGGGTACTTTATGTTTCCCTCATATTTCTCCGCTTCTATTCCTTTCATTTTGCTGACTCAGTGTGCAGCCTGTTAGCCACTGCGCTTTCGGTGTGTTTTTCTCTACTGTGCCCCGTTCCCACTGTATATCATTCTCAGGTAGTGGGCTTTCTGCATTCCGGCTTCTCTTTCCGCTGTCTGGATTTGACTCCACACCGCTTCCCACGGCATGCTTTCTCTCAGAGTTCTGACCAGTGTCAGCACAGGTTGTGGTATAACTCAGCCTTTGCAGCTCCCTCCCCTGTCTGTCAGATTTGGCAAATTTAAATTTCGCAGCATGATTGAACAACTTCTAAAGATCAGACCGCTGTGTTTGTTCAGCGGTCTTAGTCATCTTCATTGCTCCATCCCTCTTTCTCATCTCAGTGTTGTTGCCATGATGTTCCTTGTGTGCTGTTGAGGAAGCTGATGTTGTAACTCATTGGGAATGATCATTACTACTCTCTGCTTCTTCCTCGTCCCAGTTGTTGGCACATACTTCCTCGTGTGATGTTGCGGAAAACATGAAGTAGACCTAGTAAATGGTTGAGGCAGAGTGTTACAATATGCCATCAGGGCATGAGGAAGGGAGAGAACATCCCTAAAAGGAAATGGGGGTTATGTGACTTTCTCGAATGATTTTGTGTCATCTCCCTGAGGGTTGCCTCCCCCCAGGTGGTCCTCTCTCATATAGCCGCCCCCAGGGTCAGGATCAGGTAGCAGCTGCCGTCACCCTGGCCTCATGTGGAGAGGCTACCCCAGGGAAAGGAGTGATGACATCATCAGTTCATCACAGCCCCTTTTGTGAAGAATTTGTTATAAAGCTTCCAGTATGTTGTTCCTCACTCTTAACAAATGTTATATTGTTAGTCTATCTATGAGCAAAGTAATCTGACATGCACATGAACGTTTTGTGCTATGATTTTCCATTTTGTACTCCTTACTAGGACACAGGTGCTTTAGAATTCACTGCAAACTCACTCTGCGCACTCCTGGAAACCACAGTAAACTCACTCTGTGCACTCCTGGAAACTTTGCATTTCAAGCAAATAGTAAACTGATCCACCCGCGGCGCCAGACACACCCTGGATGCAATTTTCTGGAGAGGACTATGCACATCCGTGCCTCCTAAGCCAATGGTATGGATTGACCACTACTTAATACCATTCTACATCACTTCCCATAAACGCCTTCTGGCCGGGAAGGAGATACTCCATACCAGCAAGAAAAGAAACTGGAAGAACCTGGACCTAGAGGCCCTAACAAACCTCCTAGAATAAAACGCCCCAAGCAAAAGAGAACCCACCGAAACAGGCATAGACACAGCAGAAGACACACTCAGCAATTGGATCACCAAGGCCTTTGACTAATTAGCAGCAAACGAGAACTTACAAAGCAACACCAAAAAAATGGCAGCAAAATGGTTCAGAGAAGAACTGAAAGAACTAAAAAACAACAAAATGGAAACAAATGTAGAGAACAATACACCTGACGAGACAAAATAAAATACTAAAGGTAACTCAAACTTTACAAATCAACAGTCCTCAAAGCAAAAAAGTTCTACAACTCCACAAAAATAAAATCAGCAAACAATCCACAGAAAGAACTCTTCTAAATCATCAAAGAAATAAAAAACCCTTCTTCCTGCAAGTACTCCATCGCCCCGACACAAACACTCTGTGACAACATTACCAACTACCTTAGAGGAAAAATAGACACAATCCAGGAGACCATCAATCTAGCCTGGCCAAATACAACCACGACGGCTGGTTCACAGACACCGGACTAAACACAGATTACAGAAAAACTCACCTGCCTAGAACCAATCACAGAAGAAACCTTTGCCACACTGATCAAGGACACTAACCTTGCGGGATCCCCAGGGACCCCTATCCCCCGGACATCTTCGAAGGAATCCTCAACTACAAAACCCCAGTGACACACTTCCGGAACCTAATTAATCTGTCACTCAAAAGAGGAATAGTACCATCCTCCTTCAAATCAGCATACATTAAACCGCTGATAAAAAAGGAATCGGAAATGCAACCTGCCCTACCCACCAAAGATCCTGGAGAACCATGTGTACAAAATTCTTCTTAAATACCTCGAAACAAATAGAATTCTCGACTGCTCATAGGTTGGCTTCAGACCAATGAGAGGAATAGAATCAGCACTCTATTGAGATGGGATGACCTGAAAATAAATGCAGACGACGATGCCCAATCGGCCCTCGTATTATTGGACATATCAGCGGCTTTTGACATAATCAGCCATACAATACTAATAAAGAGATTGATGAAATGTGGCAAACAGGAATCCACACTAAAATGGCTCACCTCATTCCTAACAAACTGAACCGGAAGAACATGCTAATCCACCATTCACTTCAAACACCCAAAAATATATCCTGCAGAGTACCACAGGGATCCAGCCTCTCTGCTGTACTTTTCAACATCTACATGTGCCCACTAATGAAAATCATTTGAACCCACTGACTTACTGCCTACAACTATGCAGATGACACACACATTATTGTGAAATTTAACAGAACACAGGAGCAAAATAACAGCCTCAACAACTATGATCGCATAGTTCAATTCGGGAGCGCAGAACTTACAAGACCAGAAAGCCACAGGATGTAATTGTCCTGTTTCTGGATCTCGCAGAGACAAAACCGGTCCCATTGCTACATTGGAAGCATCGGTTTCGACGACATATGGCAATTCGTGTCGGGGATGCCGTAAAATGGGTGCTGATATGAATGCTCATTTTAGGGTCTGGAAGGCTTCTTCTGCTTCTGTGGTCCACTGAAATCGTTTGTTCTTTCGCAACAGGGATTTGATGGGGTGAAAATAACAGCCTCAACAACTGCGTCACAGACATCTACAACTGGATGACAAAGAACAACTTCAAACTGAACCCAGCAAAAACAGAAATTATGCTTTCACCCGCAGGACTCGATGGAGGGAACCCCAATGGACTATCACTGAAACTGCAAGTCAACGCAGTCGCCAAAAAATGATGCTTCTTCCTACAACTGCTCAGAGGACTACTCCCCTACCTCTCCTTCCCCCACAGAACCCTGAGAATCATATCCCTGATACTCACAAAATTGACTTCGCAAACGGCCTCTACCTAGGAATGCCAGAAAAACGTACCAAGAAACCCCAAAGGGTGCAAAATACAGCAGCCAGACTAAACAGAAGAGAGCACATCACTCCAGGACCGAAAAGCCTACACTGGTTACCAGTAAAAAAGTGCATCAAATTCAAAGCACTCTGCAACGCCCACAAAGCCTTGCACAGACAAGGAGCGGAATACCTGCTACGCTCACCTGGTCTCTGCGGAGGCATTGGGGCATGGTCGCAGCCCTCCCATGGATAAAACTCCTCTTGTCTGTTCCTCCCTCTGCGTCTGTGTGGGGAACTGCGGTGATGAGCAGTGCCGTTCCTGCGTGACTATAAGGGGGGTCGTATGAGTATGCAGCCTGTGGTCCCTGACCCCTTCTCCAGACCTCTTCTCCCTGGATGTGACTTCTCTGGGGTTGCACTACTCTTGAGGGTCACCTGCTGAATGATGATGATGAGCTCTCCATCCTGCTGCTTCTGGCTGGGGCGCTTGTTGAAGGGAACCAAGTTCCTTCAGTGGTCCCTTGTCGTGGAAGTCCAGGCCAGCTGCGACTAGTCCACTTCTCTTGTAGGTAAGTGTTTCCCTTGTTTCCACTTGCCCGCTTATCTTCCGACTGCTGTAATTGTATTTGTAAAGTTTGTTCTCTGTCCTTTGTATGTAATGTCTCTTTTCTCTGCTCTCTCCCCAGGCAGGTGGTGTAGCAGTGCCGGCGGTAGCTGCGGTGGAAGAAGCGGAGCTGACGGTACGGATGAACGGGGCTAAGATTGTGCGACAGCTGGTAAGTAGCCTTTAATGGTGGCTTAGGGGGTGTGTTGAGTTTTAAATGTGGCGCGGCCCTGGGTTGGGTGTTTTCGGGAGTTCTAATCTTGTCTTCTTTTCTCGTTTCAGGACTTTGGCGTCGTGGGACAGAGAGAGCAGGTGCTGCAGCGTCGATTCGGGATCAGCCAAGAAGATGGAGCGTTGCCGTGAGATGCGAGGCCAGGGTCCAGGTAAGGATGCTGTTGTTGCAGGATCACGAGGTAAGTAGCCGGTCCAGGCGGCGGTGAGCTTCACGTTGCATGGAGGTGCAAAGTAACGTGAAGCGTTTGCTTGAGGGAAGGTGGGTTTATATAGTCTTGTTCCTGGCCACGCCCAGTAGCTCTGGCCTGCCTGCTGCCACACCCTGCCACACTTGATGAGTCAGCACCTGAAGACCAGGCTTAGGGAGCCACGCCCGATGAGTCAGCACATGAGGATGTTCTTTGGAATAAAGGTTTTCAGCACCTGGAAAGTTCTTGTAAAATAAAAGCACTCCAGCACTGAAGTAAAATAAAAGCACTCCTGCACTGAGATAAAGTGTTCCTGCTCACATCTCTATATGAGCCTGGTGAAAGGCTCCAGGACTGAGTGCAGCCAGGGCCCCTGTGTATATGAGTCCCAAAGGGACATAAGTGAGTCAAGTGACCCATTGTCCCCATCACTAGATGGTGTGGTTTTTGTGTTCTGGGGCCCGTGGTCATGACAATACCTCCAAGACAGGATTAGCCGGTATCCCCCAGCAAGGGAACTAAGATCCAGCAACAAACTACAAACAGAGGCAAAGCACCTCAAAAAAAGATAATCCGGTTGGACAGCATTCTAATTGCTAACATCTGCAACAACATGCCCAAAGAAATTAGAACCAGAGAAGTCCACATCACCTTCAGGAAACTGCTCCAAACCTGATATGAGAAACCAGAAGGTGTCTCTCCCACTAGTCCCCAGGGATCTGTCATCCAGGTGGCCAGGACATGGCCATTACTTTTCGATCCAGTTCCTAGGGGTGGACCAGTGCGGGAGTATTACCTGGGTGAGGGGTCTTCGGGGAGTGGGACACCGGATTGCGAGACACAGTATCCCCTTCCCTGTAACACCTTTACCCCATCCTACCAAGTAGGATACGTAGGAACGCTACCCCCTCCCCTTTCCTACATGAACACATTTGCACGGACAACCCGCTGTGGGAGAAAACAGACTAACACCTGAGCAGTATACATGACGTGTCGCAATAATATGGGCAGGAGAGGTCAGGCAATTACTGACCAACACTCACACCTGACTTCCATTAAGCTTCCCCACACGGATAAAAGGCGGAGCACGAAAGAAGACTCTGACCGAGGCAAAGGACATGAGGAAACAGCAGTTTCAAGCGGCAGCTGAGTGTCATGATCTCTGCTTCCAAAAGATCAGGACTTGCCCGACTCCCTTGGAAGCAGACCCATAACCCCGGTTCCGAGTGCCAGCCAGTCCCAATTGGAACCTTTTGGACCCTGTCCTGGCGCCAGTGGCACCAGGCTCATAAAGATGCCCAGTCCCAGCGCTGGAAGCGCCGGGCTCATAATGCTTGGGTGGACTTACCTGCAGCAGACCATGCTGCTTACTTACCTGCCAGTTGAACCCCTGATCCTCTTCTGTTTGGGACTACTTTTCCTGTTGGGTGGGGCAGGAGCCACTCCCTAGGTTCAGAACACTGGAACTCTTCTGGAAAGCAGGAACTCTTTTCTTACCTAGGCGTGGCTGTGGAAGGAGACACCTAAGCACTACAGGAGGCTATTTAAACCACACCCGATGGATGAATCTTGCTTTGCGTTATTCTGCATTCTCTGCAGCAGAACGCTCATCGTGTCTTCTGCTTCTGATCCTGGGCCTAAGGGAACAAAGGCTTACCATCCTGGAATCCAGTCTTCAGCAGCACCTGTAAAGACAAAGAAAGAACAGGTTAGCACTACGGTCTTCAGTGGCAGCGCATCTCTTACCTGGTCCATCGGCTGTCACCAACGCCTCGCGCTGCATTCCGGCATCTGAAAGACAAAGGCTTACCTACTCTTCGCATGCTCCGGAGGTCTTCGCACTGCATTCCGGCATCTGAAAGACAAAAGCTTACCAGCTCTTCGCACGCTCCGGAGGCCTTCGGCGCTGCATCCCGCATCTGAAAGACAAAAGAAGGTGCGTTTAAAGACATTGGGCAACTTTATTACTCACGTGCCATTACTCCTTCCCACGCCGAATCCAGTGGGTATTCCAGCACCCTTCAGCTTCTCTAAAGCTCCGAACTTGTACCTGCAAGATAAAAGGGACAGTTAGTGCGCATCGTGAAGCAGGCTACAAGCGCTTACTTACGTGCTTCCAGGCGCTTCTATTCCTCACGCGGGTTCGATCCTCAACTCTCATCAGCCCGCCATCCGCCATCGCCAGAACCCTGCAAAACAAGAGATATCATTACAAAAGACTTTTAAGACATTTGAAGTGCCCAGAACTTACCGTTCGTGCAGTTAACGACGGACAGCAGTCCTCTGAGGTCAAGAGGCCTGCACCCTTATCCAGTGAAGAAACTGGTTACGGCACCCTGCCCCGAGGCAGATGGAGAGCTCGGCGTTCACTTACCTAAGGTGAGGGTGTTAACCTTTGGGGTTCTACAGGAGAAGAGAAAGGGAAGAGGAGAGAGGCACCCAATAAACCCAGTTCATTAATCCCATATTTTCTATCTGCAGACATCTTACTCTTCCAGTTAGACATACAGTGCACAGAGGTCCAGCCCAAAGAGCTAACCGTGTGTTACACATCACCTTTGAAGATACGGCATTCACCCAGTCAAGACCGGCGCCTCTGCGGGAATCAGGTGAGCGTTACACTGAGTGAGCGATGAAAGACGGCAAACCATGAGGGGCTTGCAAGGAGGGAAATTCCCTTGACCTTTCTGCAAAGAAACTGTTATGATCAAGAGACCCAGAGATTGGACAGCTTAAGGCCTGGAGACATGTCTGAAGAATCCTGCATTGTGTGTCAGAGGTACCCGCGCTCCTCCTACATGACTAATCAAGTCAGGGAGAAGCAGCAGCCTCTGTGGTACCGTGCTTGGCTCTAAGAATGAAGTAGCGACAGAGGAATAAGCACAGCCAGTGAGTTGGGGAGACTGATACAAGACCAGTCTGTGTTGAAGCCAAGGCTGCAAGCAGCAACATTGTATACTGAACGCTGGAACCATCATTGTTAAAAATACATGTGATGAAAGACTTGTGTAAAGTTGAACTGCTGATGAATGTTTGACCTTTGAAAGAAATCCAATATCATTGACATAGAGGCCTGGCACCGCTTGTGTGCTCAATCGAAGGTCTCTGTAAGATATCCAGCCACAAGGTTGCCTAAATAAAAGTAAAGAATTGTAAAGAGAAAGGTTTTGTGAATCGAAGTGGTCCTGTGTCGGGTCAAGCAAAATCCCCCACACAATCGAAAGTCTTTGATATTTTATATAGAAAAGAAAAGATTGGAAAAAGAGATAAAATGTTCTGAGCCCGATTGAGGGAGATCAATTAAGAACATTGTGAGAGAAGTTGGTCTGAGCCCGGCGGAGGGGGACCCGAGGTGAACAGTAAATCACCTGAGAAATTGTGCATGTGAAAATCCTGAGAGAAGTGGGTCTGAGCCCGGTGGAGGGGGACCCGGGGTGAACAGTAAATCACCCGAGAAATTGTGCATATGAAATCCTCAGGCGAAAGGAACTTTGGTGATGTTTATCGCATCAGGCCCTCTGGAATAAGAGACTTGGAATGGCAAAGAGACTTTAGCACAGATGGCCCTGATGCTGATGTTTTGAACTGCATCCTTGTGCCAGAGAAGCCAGAGTGTGTGCTAAGTCTTGTTATGTGCTGAAAACGTGGGGAAGAGGAGCCAACGGCTCAAATATCATTTCTTGAACACTTTTCTTTGCATAACGTTGTTTCCCACACCATTTGTATTTAGAAATAAGGATTGGCAATAGGTTTATTAGTATAGGCCCTTTTATTTTGAAAATACCCTACTAGGACTGCATTATTATTATTTGATGGTCGTAGCTTGCTCCCATCTTTAGTTTTAGGTTTAACCCATTTGAAAGGTCAATAAACACCCTTGACCTGTGATCACTTGTGTCTGTCTTACTGTTTGATACCATGCCTTCCTTGCACTGGCTATTCAGCAGACAATGACAACCTCGAAGGAACACCGGCAACAACAACACCACAGACAAACAACTAGAGAGGAGACAAGTTGAGTCAATAAAGCCACAAACAAGAACCTGGCTAGATACCGTCAAGCGGCATCCAAAGGGCCGCGCCAGAGAGGCTCAAATAAACAGACCACTTTACTAACCCTTTTCCCTTCCTGCTCCTCCATCAACAATGCAGCTACACACCAAGATGCAGGACTATCTTACATTGACTACCACCTGTGATTCTGAATCCCTTGTGTACACTAACCAGCACACGCAACAAACCCATCATAACCCACACTACACACTAACACCAAAACAAAACACTACCACACACCAGAGGCACTGAATCTTACCCATACGGTTACAATGCACGAGGTCTCTCACAAACTACCACATGCAATACAACACACCAACGCCAGTTCCTCCTGGATCTGAATCTATCCTCTGATCCTATGCCCACTAACCCCCCCTCTTTTGCAGAGCCATGCGAGCGCATGGAGACTGCCACTGGGTGGTAGCAGTGCGCGGTACAAATCAACATAAAATATAAACTCATTTGTCTAAATGTTATTGAATGAGAACCCTGAATCCCTATTTAGAGGGGCTTAGCTTGTTTGTACGGTGTAACATGTGACAGCTATAAAAAAACACGTCCAGGCCACATTTGATTTGCAGTTCATCTCTGATGCATTGTTTCATACTATTCCGAAACAGCTGCACTATTGGAAGTTGGGCAGAGAAAATCAAATGTGTCAGAGAATGGGCAAAAACAGCTTGAAAATGTTATTTACTATACAAATGCTGGCATTCATTTCCTTAAGGATCATGGTTTTCTTTGGGCGAAATAAGCATGACAGCAAAGGGGATCAGCACGGAAATATATCATTGTTGTGACTAACTGGCTGATACTCTTTTGGCACGAACAGAATGATAATGTGGGGTCAACCCTGGCATACATTGTTGTGACAGTAGTCATAATATTATTTGTTCGTAAGTACATTAGTGAATTAGGCCCTGATGGCATATGTTACTATCATGATATACTTTGGGTGCACACAGAGTGAGATAAGGGGACAGTACTTGCATGTATTGTTCTGACTGGCCTCATGATATTCTTAGGGCTCAAGCAACATAAGAGGCCAAAACTGGCCTATATTGTTGTGACTGTGATATGCTTTGTGCAAAAGCAGCGTGACAGAGGAGAGTCAACCTGAGTCAACCTTGGAATATATAGTTGTGACCGGCCTCATAATATTCTTTGGGCACTACCAGTATGAACATGTGTTTTACAGTGTTAATGATGGCAAATATTGTAGACAGTCCAGATGATATTTGTTGGGCACAAAATGTATGAAAACCTGTTATATGTTGCCAGCACTAACATATACTGTGGAAAAGGCACATGGCTTTGTTTGGGGATGGCTAGCATGAAAACGAGTTGCAAAATGCTCCTGTGTGCTATGGGCAACCTGGATTCTATTGAAATATTTAATGTGCGTACCCAAAGAACTGATGGTAAATTCTGTGGCTTTTCACAGACTTCCACCGTAACCGCTGTCATACAATGCATCATTTTAATGCATTATTTTACTAAATTTATTGGGGATGTACCCTGAAACACCTTTGTTGTTTCTTGCGTATGGTAAAAAGTAACAAGCTTTGCGTTATTCCAGCCACTGTGTCAAAAGAACGTTTTAAACAGTATGAGTAAAGGGAATGTTGTAGGTCATTCACACTATGTGAGGGCACTGATTTATCTGAAGTGGCAGGGCATGCAGAAGTCAAGCTGCTCAGGGGGTGGCAAAATTACATTTTGCCTAGAGCAGCAAAGTGCCTTGCACCAGCCCTGCCCTTACTTAGAAGTACATGTATACTACAAAAATGTAAGTGGGTTTAACAAATAGTATGCTGATCTCATACTCTTTAATTCCAGGATCTGAGAAGATGTGTGATTGATTAAATAGAAGTTAGCAGCTTTGATGACATAGAAGGGTGTCTGTGTATTAATAAACCTATGTAGTTGAAAAGTCTGATGCCAAATGTGTTTTCTCATAAACGCACACACATTTCAGCATGAATTGGTCTTAAAATGTATATATAGATGACTATATGACTGCCCTCTAAAAATGTTATGTTAATTGCAGGACATAACGGGTGCCTATTGCCCATGAAGAATTTGCATGCAATCTGCCTGAAGATTCTTGACCTGGTGTACCTTTTGAGAAATTCCATCTACGAAACGTTATTAAGAAGGGCTGTGGATGGTTCCTCTCCGAACACCCAGCAGAGGTATGCCCCACAAATGTTTACATGGGAACTCAGAAGATTCTGTGTGCTGAGATTGATACTCAAATCAGGCAGATGTATGTATGCTAACTGCAATGACAGCTGCCTAAGAAACTGAATGTGCACTGTGGCCCTCATTAAAAGTTTTCTACAATGATGCCGGTGATACCGTCAATCCAGTAGTGCCGTTTCCGGCTACTGGGTTGATGGAAGCACTGGCACATTTGGACTGTGCAGGCCCGCGCACCCTGTGAATCCAGAAACGTTGTTACCGGCGTCACAGTAACAGCAGAAAAACTGTGTGTGAAATGCCGGTGCTACGGGATAAAACATGCCTGTAACAGTGGTTCAGGCTCCCATCTTGACAGAAACACCGGCAGCATTGCATCTGATGCCAGACAAACACCGACAATGGTAACACCAGCGCCGGAAACAGCCTCATTGCAGGAACTGGAAGTTCACTGGAGGCCATTTTGAAAAACGCAATCCATTTAAAATCGGGCAATTCCTGTTGCCACCCATGTATGGTAACACTGCCAATATGTCTGGCGGGTCCAAATCAAGCCTGCCTGAGGTCTGGCTACGTAAGCCCCGCTTCAGTGAGGCAGAACTGACCACCCTTACAGACCACATTGTGGCAAATGCAGAAGCACTGCTAAGCTGGGACAACTGCAGCACAAGCCAACGCCGCAAGTCGGTCATATGGGATTAGGTGGCATGCAAAGTTACTGCAGTGGGGCCCATCTCACAAATCCCGAAAGACTGACGCAAAAGGTGGGACGACCTGCGCCTGCGAATGCACAACCTGTTGGCAGCACAACGTCGGGAATCCATGGCTACAGGAGGCGGGACGGTCTCTCCCCTAAAGCTGATGCCTTGGGAATACTGATGCAGTTCAATCATGCATCTCGAGGGGATCGAGGGCTTCGGATCTGCTGAAGCCGGAGTAGGGACCCAAGGGGACGGTGGTGAGTACAACAAGACACACCTGAATGCCCGCCATCACACATATTGTGCACACACCCAACAGATCAGGGAAATGTGTCCAAGGAAAGGGGTACCGAGTGTGATGTCAACATCAAAAGTCACTGTGCACACATAGATGACAGGGGTCGGGGTCAAAGAAAGCCATGTAAAGGCATTGTACACCAAAAGCATCCAGGCACATGAGCACTGGCCATGTGCACAATGGCATGACTGGACAATCAGCACATCCCCAATGCACAGACAACAACAAGCCACCGTGCCTTAAGCACCACCAATCTGTACTCACACCACACACGTATGCATGCACACATCAGTGCACAATTCACCCCCAGATAGGCCAGGGAACATACAATGTGGTATTTGAGTAATGCAAGTGCATCGATGTGACACAGGCACCAAACTGCTTCCTTTTCCCCAGCATGGAGTCTGGCATGGCTTCACATGCTCATGAATTTTCCCCATCGTCTGGCTGGGAATCCTCGGTAAAAGAAAAAACTAAAACGTTTCTTTTTTTTTCCCTTTTATTTGTTTTTTGGCAAATTTCACAATACAAAAATCAGCACGTATTACATTGAATGACAAATCAAGGCTGAAAAATAACACATGTGTGGAAGAATATACCACGTGCATAAACTACTTAATTCGAAATTGTTCATACAAAATCACATGTATGGATGCTATGTCACCGAAAGGATATCATCAAATACACATATTGCTCAATAGCTTGCAAACATTCTTGCTGTAAATTAGGTTAGAAACACATCAATATCATGACCATGTCCTACGAGTTAAACACATTGCAACTGTCTTATAAAGGTCATGAGTCAAAACGACTCAAGCATAACATCTTACACAAATTACAAATGAGAGCATACTCATTGCCGTGCAATCAGCCTTTGGATTAACGCACATAGATTTCGTCCCTTAGACGCCTACTAAGAACACAGTTTACTTTGACGTTTCATTCTTTTTCCTTAAGTAGTCCTCAATATAAGCTACCATTCGGACTGTGGCAAAAATGATAGCATGGCTGTGTCCCCACATGCATCTCATCCAAGTGAGATTACGAGAGTTTATTGATCTATCCTTAATGTAAGCACCTAAAAAGAGCATTCTCTGCTGGTCAAAATATGGACAGAACAAAAAAAGATGTTTGTGTTTCAAGTGCATTCTGGCCAGCACAAAGCGACAAACACCTTCTGGTTGGACAGCGAGGTTCGTATTCCAATTTTTAGTTCGATGACCCGTGTGTATCAAGTCTAGTCTAAACCTCATATAGACATTCGTAACTTTGTTGCAAGGAAAGCATGTAATATAGGGTTTGCGTTGGTCATGTGCATGTCTAAACTTAGCATATTCTTCGAAAGAGGAATAATCAGCTATTGCATCTGATGTGGCAGCCCATGCATTAAAAAAAATCTCTTTTAACAAAGGCAGGTCGCACGAGAAGATTGTGGGTCTCCATATTCAGGCAGCCCAAGATATTCTTCATATGTGTATGAAAGTGTACAATCGAAACAGAACAGGATTTGAGAAGCATTGCATGAAGATCTTCTAACAGGGAATTAGCAGGCAGAAAAGACATCTTGGTAAAGTTGGTTAACAATCTCCAGGCAAATTTGGCAGCCAAGGAGTACACACCCAGCTCATATATAAGAATGGAATTAGGGAGATACATGGGCAAACCAAGGACCAATTTCTATATTTTCCCCTGTATTTTATTCAGGATTGGACCTATTTCCAAAAGGAGGATGTCCAAGTCATACAAAGTTATGGCTTCAACCTTCAATAGATAGAAATCAATAAGCGGCTGTAGCGAGAATTTACAAAGACAATGGAAAATTAATTTCATTTGGGCAATAAGGTACAAAACTTTAGTGTTCAAAAATGCTTGCCACTTTTAATTTTGCGTACTCTATAAGAAGTGTTTTGGTGAAGTAGTGCAATAAGTGCAACAGATGAGGGCAGGATTCCATAAAACAGCATTTTGTTCCACAGTCAGTTTCTAATGACATTGTCAAAAGCCAAGGATAGGTCTAAGGAAGCCATGTAGATGGGACCAATGGATGTGTGATGTGACGACACTAATAAATGCGATAATATAGTGGCATTAAGCTGTGTTCCCATCGCTTTTCTAAACCCTACCTGAGCATGCGAGAGAATGTGGTTCTTGCCAATAAAGGATTCCAGCCCCTTGAGGATGAGAAGTGCGAAGGTCTTAGCTGCAACATCAATTAAGTCTATCGGCCTAAAGTTTGCAGGATCATTCATAGGACCCTTTTTATACACAGGAATAATAATTGCGGAAAGCCACGAAGGAGACATGGTTCTAGATGGAAAAATAATCCGGAAACATGAGAGCAAAAAGTTAACCCAGAAGATGGGGTCATCTTTAATGACACAGGGAGGTAAGCCGTCAGGGCCAGCTAATTTAGAAAATTTTAGTTTATCAATGGCCTATACTATATCCTCCACACGTCATGGGAATCGTAAAGAAATACTAATAGTTGTTATAGGCGTGGCAGATGATATGTGTTGTGCTGGTAAATTATATTTGCTCTTAAAGTGGTTATACCAAGTGGCTCCATTAATAGCAGATTCAAGACGGGGAGTCATGGTAGAAGTAGGATTTTGCAGAATGGCCCACATGTCTCTAGTGTTACTTTTGCACAAAAGCTTCACCATATTTTGGTTGTCAACAAGATGGCGAGCCAAACAAATATTTTAAAGATTTGTTTTATATCTTGATATAATATGGTTTTTAGTCACACAATTATAGAATGGAGATTGCACGTTTGAAAGGATACCTTTAAGTTCACGGTTGTTTGTGCGTTTCAGCTGGGCAATGGCTGCTGAAAATTTGTTAGGATAAATCGGGCCAACTGCCCTGGATTGCGACGAAGAGAGAGTAAGCAGATGAGACTGGATCATCTTAAGATTCCATGACATGACCTTCGCTAGCTGGTACTGACCCGTTCCAAACCTCCCATAAATCACGATTTACCCAGGAGACCAATTTCCTGCATACCGCGGCATCCCAGTGAACAGAATGTGCATATCTATCGGTCTGTACCAAAGACATAGGAGGTGCGATGGAAAAACTCTTAGAATTCAAGTGCAAAGCGGCATTCAAAATACAATGGTCACCTAAATGAGGATTCAGTGTAATGGCAGGTTCGAAGTGACCCGACAAAAAACTAGAGGCAGGGATGTAGTTTATATGGGAACAAGCGCTAACTCTCTGCAATGTTAGCTTTATACAGTGCGTGGCAAGAGGAACAATGTGCATGTCCCATTCCTTCAAAAATTGCACCCAAATCTTACCACGTCAAATGGATTGCAAGGTGTAAGCAGACCGAACGTTACTAAATTGTGGGGAAAGGCCCATAGCTAGGTAGGAGTTGAAGTCCCCACCTATTCAAATTTTATGATTCGAGTTGTGTAGAATAGAATAGAATTCGCAAGCGCTGTATTTAGAGTGGAAAGAATACTGTCTAAAGGAAATGCCTGTGGATTCCAGTAGAGAGAAACTAGCAAAAGCTTTGTACATATGAATCCCTCTTGTTTCAACTCAATGATAAGAAAGGAATCACAGGCCTGAAGACATTTGCCAGGGAATATAAGACTGTTCCGAATTAAAATCGCTATCCCCCCAGAAGATCAACCTGAAGCCACGCTTGGCGTGAAAACAGGAGGAGAAACCATCTAGATGGAAATATGTCATGCTCATGGTTTCTTGAAGAAGAATGATTGCAGGTAGTTCAGCCTGAGCCAGAGAGTTAAACCATGATAAAAATCTTTTTAATCCGCAACAGTTCAGCGAGCAGATAGAAGGAGACCTCAATTATGAGGGGTTAGATACCTCGCTACCATTTGATACTGCTGTGATAAGGGGTTCAAGCCACGTTAAGCCTTTAAGCACAGCGGCAAACGAGGCTAGTTGTGCTAGAATGTCCTTATTAGTAACAGATGCGGTAGGCACCGAGGGGCCAGAAGGGCCACGCTCTTGTAGGGCGGGGAGAACAAATTCAAGAAAGGCCCATGCCTCACCCATGGATAGAAAGACCTGAAGATGCAGGCCTAACAGAACAATATCAGCTCTGTGATCACAAATTAATTTGGTAATTATTTGCATTTGTAATCTACATAACATTCGATTGTTATTTTGATTAGACAATTTAGCCACGTCCACATCATTGGAGACCAGATTCCGCAGTGGCGGATTTTGATATAAGGCATTCATAAGATAAGATCGATTCATACGAGCGGTCCCATTAATTAAGGGGTCACTCGACCAGCCAAGAAAGAGCATCATATCTCCAGACACATCAAAAAATGTGGGGGAAGCTATTTCAGCACCAATCGTTAGTGGAAACAAAGAAATGTTTAAAGAGTTTGCATTGTTCGGCGTAATTACTTTGGAGGAGCTCAATCTAGAATTAACACCAGATATAGTTCTTACCACCTTCTCAGAAGACTTAGTATTAATAGGTTCAGTAGAGGCACCTGTCATTTTCCCATCATTAGAGGTTTCTAAATTGGAAGCCCTAGGAATTGAACAGGAGACAGAAGAGACAGGAGCGTCACTGCGCTCCACCGTTGACGCTTTTTTATTTAACGATGGAGGTAACAAATTGTGGAGTTGTGACTGAGTAAGGGTGGTGGACTGTTCATTACTGCGTGGTAAAGATGTTCTGAGATGTGGAAACTGGCTCTGCTTGTGAAGTAAAGGGGACATTGGTGTGGTTGAACGTTTCAATGAGGAGTTCGGGGCAGAGGAAGTAGGCACTTGCTCATCAATTCCCTTTAACTGCAATACCTTTTTGCTCTCCTCATTGAGTTGTGTTAGGTCCAAGGCTGTTTCCTCAGGATTCAAAGAGCTGGCTGATTTGTTAGTGATTAAAACACTTTTATTTTTGGCCAAAGTGACATTTTTATTTCCATAGTGGGCATGTTTTTAAGGCTTCTACATGCAGAGTTGTTCTTTGCAATAAGAAGTCTTTTCTGAGCTCTTAAATAAGATTTGTTTGCTTTATGTGACATGAAGTGTTGTGCAGGCTTTGCCACCTCGGTGGAATTTGACTGTTGAGGGGATTGCACATTTGTAGGTGAGGTCTGAAGTTGTTGGTTTAAGATCTCTGTGAGCACAGATGGACTATCAGGAGTCTGAGTTGACTCAACTATGGTCTTGTTATTTGCACAAACAGATTCAGCAATTATTTGATCATGGGAAATCAACTCAGCCTTATACAAAATATGTTCAATTTGCAACAATCTGTCATGCTGCAATTTAGTCACTTCCATTAGATCAATCGGATAACTTTCTTTAATGTCCTTAGCCAAAGGGTGTGTTCCCCGAAGCGCATGTACATAAGTTCTAGACGGTGCGTTGAGCAGGTGACTGTCATCATGTGTTTGTGTGTGCTGGGAAACAGTTTTAGATTCATGGTGCTGTTTTTGCAGTATCGCTTGACATGCCAAAAGCGTTCTTTCTCAGCATGATGCGTGGAAAGTGTGACACGACTCCTGAGAAAGTATAAAACCTTCTAGTTTACTTAATTTGGCCGTGATACTTGAGAGCGACTCTTTGAATTCTCTGAGGGGATAGTGCGTGAATTCATGTACTTTATCCAAAAGGTTAAGAATTCTGATCAGTACAGGAAAGTTCTGAAGATCCTGTGCATGCAGATCTATGAGCGATCATCAGGAGTGGAAGAAGGCATTAAGGGCGGAGTGGGATGATGATGGACAGGGAGCTCCTTTAGGTAGTGTTCATTAGTTGAAGAAAAGGTGTTGTGTGGAAAGCAACAGTCAGGGTTTGGGATGGGCATTTCTGTAGCATGGGCTTTCTCTATTGTAGGCACTGAAGGTGGCAAGGTGAATAGAGAATCAGAGGCAGAGAGCGAGAAGCCAGAATATGAAGGCTTGTCAACTTTGTGAAAGTGTACCTGTTTGTGATGTTTTGAGGACTTTCAGACAGGAGCGGAAGCTCCGAGGTACAGGCGAACACGCTTGCCGAGTTCATTCATAATGGCAGGGGCGAGCATGGAAGTATCAGAAATAGGTACAAAGCAGTTCACTGCATCCGTATCACTAACACAGAGCTCAGATGATACATAGTCACCACTGACTGGCATAACGTCACCATCGTTCACATCTTTGATGGAAAAAGTATAGGGACAAGTAACAGGTAATGCAGCCTTAGGCGGCACAACAGTCAGATCCTTGGTAGAGTTGTAAACCGGAAGGGCTAACTCCTCTCGCATAGGGATATGACTACTAGGAGGTGAATTGTTCACGGATATAGACAATAGTGATCGTTTGCTGGGTGAGAGCAAAGGAAAAGTCAAATTGCTAGGTTGGTTTGCAGTAGAGTTAATTTGGTTTTTAGGCGGATCGCAAAGGCGTTTCCCACTTTGTAAATTCTTACTTATGATAATGATAGGCAACTGGGCAGTTATTCAGACAAATACAAAACAGAAAAACAGTGAAAAAAATAAATACACTGTAGCAACCGGTATAAAGCAGCGCAAAGCAAGAACTGCGATTTGAACTTGTGGTAAAACGTAGGCACAATACAAAAAGGCAAGGGAAAATTAATACTCCACCCTACGACCGTACACTCTGATGGCACAACAATACACTAGTGCTTCTGTTAGAAAGAACTTTCGTAGAAGGTATCCAAACGGATGCGCTGTAAACACAATGGGCTAATTTCCGCCAACAATCACGAGTAAATTCCAACTTGGCGAAAATATAGTAACCCAAGTAAATACTAACAATTTAAACCATGAAACAGTAAACCTTTATATATGAAGTACCCGTGCCCGTCGCCTCCTCGTCTAACAGCCCAACAGCCACACTTCCTATGCACTTCAGAGGCGCGCGTGGGATGCACGTGCACCAGTGCTAATATGGAAGTGGTTGCAGCTGGTAGACGGGGAAGAGGGATGAGCTGCAAAAAACAAGGAGAGTTTTAGCGCAAACTTTGAAAAATGCACATTTGCAGACAAGACCACAACAAGAC
The DNA here is from genome assembly GCF_040938575.1 of Ambystoma mexicanum. Lineage (NCBI taxonomy): Eukaryota > Metazoa > Chordata > Amphibia > Caudata > Ambystomatidae > Ambystoma > Ambystoma mexicanum. Next base: position 505,173,784 of record NC_090938.1, read on the forward strand.
CCGCGGGAAACCTGCGGTCTTGGCACAATTAAAATCCAAAGTCCCAATTTACTTTTTTGAGTTGAAATGACACGCGTTCAGTGTTTCCACGACAGTGGCGATTCCTCTTGCCGAATGCTTCTTCTTAAGATCAGACAAGCGGGCAGGCAGGGAAACAGGTATAGATCCCAGCCCAACAGCCATACTTCCTATGCACTTTGGATGCACGCACAGGTTGCGCAGGCACCAGTGCTAATATGGAAGTGGCTGCAGCTGGTAGGCGGGCAAGAGGGAGGAGTTTGTGAGTTGAAATGACACGCGTTCAGTGTTTCCATGACAGTGGAGATTCCTCTTGCCGACAGCTCCTTCTTAAGATCAGACAAGCGGGCAGGCAGGGATACAGGCAAAGATCCCAGCCCAACAGCCACACTTCCTATGCACTTCAGATGCGCGCACGGGATGCGCGTCCCCCAGTGCCAATATGGAAGTGGCTGCAGCTGGTAGTCGGGCAAGAGGGAGGAGTTTGTGAGTTGAAATGACACGTGTTCAGCGTTTCCACGACAGTGGAGATTCCTCTTGCCGATGGCTCCTTCTTAAGATCAGACAAGCGGGCAGGCAGGGACACTTCCTATGCAGTTCGGATGCGCGCTTACAAACTGTATTTCTCCTTTAAACCAATTACTGTCCTCTGGGTCATACTGCCCCCATCCAATGACAGTCCTCTTCCTAAGCCCCTCTTCTGGCAGCCATCTTCAGATTTTTTACTGCACGCTTCAGTGTTGGGAGTCCTCGAGTTTGCTCTGCGAACTACTTTGTAATTTCGACGTAAAAGGGTTCTATTTTTGTTCCAAAAGATCCTGTGTGCTCTCTTCTCCATCTGCCGACAGCGAGTATCTGTTGTCGGTGAATTTCAGTGCCCCTCAAGGGCAAAGATCGTTGAAGTTTCCAAAAGGCCATCGGACCTACTTCGCACCCTCTGACCATGACGGAGGAGAAGAAGGAAGGAAGATCCCTCTTTAAATCCTGCACCAGGTGCAGGCTACAGAATATGTTTGTTAAAGACGAGCACCTGCAATGCCTCTACTGCCTGTAATCAGACCACAAGGAAGGAGAATGCGAGATATGCCTTGGTTTCTCCAAGAAGTCGATGAAGGATAGGCACAGTAGACTGGCCGGTCCGAGGAGTGGTCTTCTAAGTACTTTGAGGGCAACTCATCCGTGGAGGCCCAAGACAAGGCCAAGGACTGCAAGTCTGGGTCCACCGGGTCGCAGCGGAAGTGGGTCCCACGGTGGACAGGGCACAATTGACATCGCCCTGCGCCTCCATTACCAGCCGGCAATCGAGCTCCTCCTCGAAAAGCAAATCGTCCAACCCGGCAAAAATGCAGGAGAAGCCTGAGAAACCATGGATCGAGGAGAAGAAGGCCGAACTGCCCAAGAAGGTCCAATCGACAAAGGATAAGACTTTGTCGATGGTAGAGTTGGTTGTGGCGGCTCTCACGAAGGCTAAGGGGGCTGACCCTGTGAAGGTAGCCCCCGCAGCACAGCGGGTATCCCTGCCCCCGAGGTGCAAAATAACCATAGTGACTTTGGCAAAGTCTGCTGGCACCCCCTAGAAGGGGACACCGTCTCAGAACCCGGTTCCGACCTCTCAGGGTGGAAAAAAGGGGGAGGCAAGGAGGCCCCGGATCAGTCTCAGACCGTGGCCGAAACCATGGAAGTTTCGTCCACGGATGACGAGGACCTGGAGTCCTTACACCTGGTCCACGAGGACGTGGAAGAGGAGGATGGCGACGACGATGATGTCGCAGGACCTAGTGTTCCGATCACGCCAGCTCAGCCAAGGTATGTGACTCTGGACATCCTGTTGACCCTCCACACCTTGGTGTCGGAGATCCAGAAGAGGATGCCACAGGGCCCGGTTCCAATGGGCCCCAGGGCCCTGATTAGCTGCCAGTGAAGAATGGGAAGCATCATCCGACACCCCCCTATTTCAGCCTCCATTCAGCCTCCCCATCCGTGTCGGTCCCCCTCTCCCCCAGCAGACTCAGACACGGGTACAAGGATGGATGCGGCCACGACACGACGATATCATCGCAGTGGGCAGCGGGTCACTGCAGCCAAGGGTTTCCCCACTGAATGAGGTGGGGTTGTTCCATTTCATGAACGCCAGAGCCTCTGAGCTACTCCAGCTTTTGTCCGAAGAAACCAGGATGGAGGGTTTCTTGTACCAGAGGCTCGAGGTCAAGAGGAAGACAATCATGGTGGACGACGTGTGGGAAGAGGGCCTAGCCCTCTTGAAGAACCCTTGCATGGCTCTGGACAAACGGGATAGGCTGGAGTAGAAGTACTGGGTGCGGAAATCCACACCCAAGTGCCTGAGGTCGCACCCATCGCCAGATTCAGTGGTTTCAGCAGCCACGAGGAAACGGTCAGCTAACCCGTCCTCATCTTCTTCAGTCCCTCTGGACAGCCAGGAGAAGAAGATGGGCGCCATGGGATGGAAGGTGATTTACACTGCAGCTTCTACCATCAAGGTGGCCAACGCACTGAAGATCCTAGCCAAGTATGACAGGGAGTTGTGCTACAAGCTGGTTCCTCCCCGACGACAAGAAGATGGAGGCAATCGCTCTCTTCCAGGAAGGGGAGGTAGCGTCGAATCACGCCATCACAGTGGCGCTGGACATTGCCGACACAGGGTTCTGGCAGATGGGAAATGTGTCTGCCTTCGTCGCCAAGGCTGGATGAAGGCCACTAATTTCCACCAGGAGGTCCAAGCGAAGGTACTGGACATGCCTTACGACAGAGATAACATTTTTGGGAAGGTCGTCGACGAGTCCCTACAGGCCATCAAGGCGGATACAGAGTCAGCCCACTCCCTGTGCACCTTCCAGTAGCACTGCTCTTCTTTTCGCTCCTCCACAGGAAAGTCAAGCAGGTCTTCAAAAGGTTTCTCCTCATCGTACCATCAGCCTTCCAGATCCACGACTCAGGAAGCCTACAGAGGCTGTTCCCAGACCTACGGTGGCGGAGGACAGCCTCACCGTTGCCCACAGGGCAGGACGCCGGCGCCAAAGCAAGCTTGAACCGACCAGCACGTCGGCCACCACCCGTGCACCCTGGTGCGAGGCCGGCCTGCGAGATTCATCAGCTAGTGGAAAAAGATCACCACCGACAGATGGGTGCTGGATGCTGTCGCCCAAGGACATACCCTGAAGCTTCAGCACAGGTGTCCGTGGATCCCTTCGGTGGCCCGTTAAGAGCAGCACATCCCTCAGCTCTTGAAGGAGGTACCGGCCATGCTGCGAAAAGTGGTGCTAGAGCTAGTACCCCTACGGAGTGTATTCCAGATACTTTTTGGTCCGAAAGAAGACCAGGGGCTGGAGGCCCATTCTAGACCTGTGAGGTTTGAACAAATACCTCAAGTCCCAAAAATTCAGGATGGTCACGTTGCAACACATGCTCGGCCAACTGGAAAAAGGAGACTTCTTGAGTCGCTGGACCTGGAGGACGCCTACTTCCATGTCCCGATTTACAGGAAACACTGAAGGTTTCTATGCTTCGTAGTGCAGGAACAGCACTACCAGTTCAAGGCACAACCCAGACCATCCAGGAAATTGCGGCACAAAAAAGCAAGTTTTGCGGCACAACAATGCACATTTTGCGGCAGACAACTGCATTTATTGCTGCATTTTCCAACGTCTGCAGATCCCTCAGTGGGGGTCATTAGCCAGGACAGTAGCAGATATCCGGAATCACCTGCCTGGTGGTGATTATTGAGGGGGGTCGCACTGCCTATTCTTCTCAGGGTTGTTGTGTTGGCGGACCAGTGGTGCTGCGGAGGCCATGGGTGGTAGTGGAGAGGGCGCGGGTGATGGTGTTGGTTGCACTCTCCACATGGTCTTGAGTGGGAGTACTGGTGGTGTTGATACTGTGGCTGGCATTACCACTGAGGTCCAGGGTGGTTGCTTTGGTGGAGCTAGTGATGCTGCTGAGGGCCACAAGTGATGGTGTTGGCTGCACTCCCAGTAAGGAATCTGGTGGCGGTGTCGGTTGTGGGACTAGTGCTGCCTCTGTAAAACAAGATGGTGGTGTTGGTGGATCTAGCACAGAGGGCATGGGTGACAGTGTTGGTGCGCGTGATGTTTCTGTGGAGATAACAATTGGTGTGTGGTGCTGCCTCTGAAAGCGATGTTGGTTAGGTTTTTGCTACTGCTGAGGGCATGGTTTGTAGTGGTGGCTCTGCCATTGTGGGCATGATTGGTGGGTGTGGTGCTGTGTGTAAGACCCTGGGTTGTGGGTTGTGTTGCACTGGGCCCTGCTTGGTAGTTTCGTTGCCAGTGGTGCTGGTGCTGCCGTTGAGGTCCTGGGTGGTGGTGGTGCCGGTGCTGCCTCTGCAGCCCTGAATGATGGTGTTTATGGGGCTAGTTCTAGCATTGGGGGCCAGGGTGAAGTCATAAAATGAGGGTGTGTGTGATTGTGGCAGAGAAAAGGTACGTGCAACAATGTGAGTTGGTGAACATGCATGCAACGCACCGGGAACAAGAGAGTGCATGCAAGTGTTTGAGAGGGTGAGTATGCCTACGAGGGTGTGAGAGATTGTGAGTGCAAGGGGGAGTGTGTGCGGATGCTGAGCCAGTGTGAGAGTACTGTGTTTGCAAGTGTATATGTTGGAAGAGACACAAGGGAGTCAAAATAAACACAGGGGATAGAAGGCAGATGGGTGTTCAGATTTGCAAGGCGGAGGTACGGTGAAAGGGTGACAAAAAGTTGAAGGGGGAAGCAAGAGGAGTAGGGACAGTTGGGAAATAGAAACGGGTATTATGGGAAAGGAGACATGGGGCAGGTAAACGGGGGTGAAGAGAGCGCTTCGGGAGTAGCACAGAGAGGAAGGAGCAAAGGCATTGTTGGGAATAGGATGAGCAGGCCTGGGGAGGGGTTGCTCACAGGGGATGGAGGCATAAGGGGGTGGTGGGGGGAGGAGGGGGTGTCTCAGTAAGGTGTCATAATAGGCACATGGAGTGTCATATTGGCAAGGAGGCAGAGGTGAAGCGAACAGCGTGCAAATAAATGGGAAAGGGTAGCCGAAAGAAAGGAAGGGCTGACCAAGGGAATGGACAACACTGACAATCTGGGGCCCAGTGTGTCCATGTAATAGAAAGGAGTAAACAGGAGGGGGTGAGAGAGAGAGCTAGAACTGGCATGACTATGAATAAGGATGGTGTGAGGGCGTGTGGTTGTATGCTAGGCAATGGTCACGAAAGAATGCACGTAAGAGAAGGAGATTGTGCATGCAAGGGTGCAAATGTGTGCATGCAATGTTGGTGTGACAAAAACGGACATGAGGATGGAAGAGGCACACAGGGAATCGGAATAAATACACTGAGGAAAGAAGGTAGATGGGGGCTCAGTCTGGGGTAGGAACTCTGGAATCTTTGGCGCATAAAATGAGAAAGAGGAAGAAAAAAGGAAAGCGTGAAGAGAAAAGAAATCGGGAGTCTCCCGCCTAAATCGGGAGGGTTGGCATGCATGGAAAAGTGAAACAATGCCATGTAAACAAAAGGATAAAAAGAGAGCAAGAGGTCTAGCAGGGAGAGGAATAAACAAAGAGGAGTTGCCTGCAGTATGATTTACAAGCCTGAGAGGGACTGCTCACCTTTGAGCGGGGTCAACGCAGGGTCTGCTGAAAACAGGCAAAGCAGATTCAGTTTGATTACTTTTAGGTATTCTCTGCGAGTTGATGACATGGACGGTTATTTTATTCCGTTGGCAGCCATTCATTAGAATACACTGACAACCTTTATGCTGAAGTGTGTAATTTGAGCAATATGTCAGTTTTCCACATAAACTAACACACTCTGATCCGAAGAAGCTTTCACTTGCTTAATTGGTGTAAACAATTTACGAGCATCTTCTTCAAGATGACCAAATGCATGTTTCAGACTAGAGTATTCCTAAAATGTTGTGAAGGTGCCAGAGACCTTCATGTGGCAAATTAACCTTTCAAATCAAAGGGTTGTGTCCACAGAGCTGCCTTTCGGAATACATGAAGTAGCACTGCATTTCAAATGAAGAAAGACAGATGCTAACCATGACGAGCAGTTGTTAAACACTCGCTCTCCCAGCAGCCTGGCGCGGAATGTGTGATGTGTAGATTTTCGCAGCCATTAACATACATTTAGCGGTTGTAGCGGCAAACAGCCGATTTTGCAATTTTATTGCAAATTGCAAAATTGCTATAAGATGGGGGTTCTGACTACCTTTTGGCTTGAAGTCGGCCCCCAGAGTGTTCACGAAGTGGCTTGCATCAGTGACGGCCCATCTGCGTCTACAGGGTATACTTGTATACCCCTATCTTAATGACTGGTTCATCTAGGTCCGCTCGCGAGAGTTGCCCATCGGACACACGTAGCCGACCGTCCAGCTGCTGACGGATCTCGGATTCTCCATCAACTATCCAAAGTCCTGCTTGACACTGTCGCCTGGCATCACCCTCGGAGGAGAGGATAGCAGCCATTCAAGGGAAGGTGCAGCGGCTGTTGTCGATGAAGACCGCCACAGTGCGAACTGTCAAGTCGTTGCTCGGCATGATGTCTTGCATCTACCTTATCTGGCTCTGCAGGTTACGGATGCAACCTCTTCAGGAGTTCCTGGATGCTAGCTGGATACAGGTGTCCGGACAAGATCCCACTCGATCAGGAGTTCCATCGGGCGATAAGGTGGTGGGGTGTCCTCTCCAACATTGCTCGGGGCACAGGGTTTCAAAAACCCCCATACCAGGAGACGGTCACCACGGACGCTTCCCTGGAAGGCTGGGGAGCCCACACCGGGTGTCTGCATGCCAGAGGCTTGTGGCTGCCGGAGGAGAAGGATCTCGATATCAACATCCTGGAGCTACGGCAGTGTTCAGGGCCCTCAAGTCATTCCTTCTGTCTCTGAAGGGCAAGGTGGTGAGGCTCTTCAGGACAACACCACCACAATGTTCTACATCAGGAAACAGGGGGGGCACTCGATCCCCATCGCTCTCCATGGAAGCGCAGGACTTGTGATATGATATGATTGGTTATTTATAACAGGCTTAATACCCAGAGATTTCTAAGCACGGATCGGGGATCGAACATGTGTTGGTCTATGTCGTCTTGCTTCCAAGGCGAGAACGTTGCCCCTGAGCTATCCTCCTGAGAGGCGCTGGGTCATAGGACAAGGGATCGTCCTCATTCCTCTTCACCTATCGGGAGTCAAGAACAACATTGCAGACTCCCTCAGCAGGACATTGTGCTCCTGCCACGAGTGGGAACCTCGGCGCAACCAGGTGGACCGAATCTTCGTGAAGTGGGGCAGGCCCCAGATCGATTTGTGTTAACAACGCTGGCGAACTCCAAATGCCAGAAGTTTGCCAGAAGATTCCACTGACCGAGGAGCCTACTGGATGTGTTCTCCTTCCTGTGGGAAGGCCTGTTTCTGTACATGTTTCCTCTTTGCCTTTCCTGCTACGAGTCATCAACACACTCAGACAGTGCCAATGCAGGGTGATACTCATCGCCGAGGCAGATTTGGTACCCGGACCTTCTCAGCCTGTCAGCGTCGCCTCCAGACAAGTTGCCAGTGGTTCTGGATCTTCTCACCAGAGGCCAGGGTGTCATTGACTTTGAAGTGCTAAGGTCACAAGTGGAAGCGTTTCACTACGTGGTGCCAGTCTCAGAAGATTACCCCTCTGGGAGTCACGGCCCGCAGAATCTTCCATACTTGCAATCCTTTGCCAGGGTCAGACTGGCGCACGCCTCTAACAAGGTACATCTGGCAACTATCTCCCGCTACACCAGATCTCTAGGAAGATCTTCACTTTGGTCTCACTGACTCATCAAGAAGTTCCTCAAAGGACTGTTTCGATCTTTCCCTCCGGTGAGGGCTCCTGCCCTGGTGTGGCAACTCAATGTGGTGCTGATGAGGCTCATGGAGGCCCCCTTCAAGCCTATGCATCAGGCCCTCTCAAGTTCCTCTCGTGGAAAACTGCTTTCTTGTGGCCATCACCTCTGCCAGGAGAGTAGGTGAGATCCAGGCCCTATCGTGCAAACAGCCATACCTGACATTCCACGAATCGAGGGTCGTGCTGCAGACGCACACCTCTTTCATGCCGAAGGTTCAGTAAGAATTCCACCTCAACAAGCTTATGGTGTTACCTGTTTTTTTCCAGAAGCCTTCGTCACCAGCTGAAAAGGCAATATGGCCTAGAGGACAGTGATTGGTTTAAAGCACGGGTGCACAACTTGCGGCCCGCGGGCCAGTTGCGACCCGCCATGCTGTTTTGTCCGGCCCGCCAGAAACTAAGACTTTCCTAATGGAGTGCAGCCCATGGCTGCCCTCCATTAGGAAAGTCTTTGTTGGTCTTCCGGGCCGGACAAAACACTGGCCCTCATTGGCTCAAGGCATACACACCACGTACCTCCTACAAGTCACGTAGTGCGTGTGTGCTGCACCAATGGAGGGCCAGCACTATGGCTGGCGTGGTCAGTAAGGCTTGATGACGGAAGACATTTGAGCCTTGCCATGCCAGCCGTAGTAGCTGAGACCTCACCAGCGTTCCAGCTAGCCTGCATTCCAGCACGTCTGGTAAGTACATAGTTGGGGGGGTGGGGAGAAGGCTGTTTGTGTGTCAGGTCTTTGTCCTGCCTGTATGTTTCTGTGTCGGGTCTGCCCTGCATGTATGTTTGTGTGTGTATGTTGTGATGCGTGGGTGGGGGGTGTCAGGTCTGCCTGAGTGTTTGTTGTTGTGTGAAAGTGCAGTGTATGTTGTGATGCGATGGTGGGGGTTGTGTCGGGTCTCCCTGAGTGTTTGTTTTTGTGTGAAAGTACAGTGTATGTTGTGATGCAGGGGTGGGGTGGTGTCTGGTCTCCCTGAGTGCTTGTTTTTGTGTGAAAGTGCCGTGTATGTTGTGAGGCAGGGGTTGGGGTGGGTCGTGTCTGTCCGAGTGTTTGTTTTGTGTGAAAGTGCAGTGTATGTTCAGATGCAGGGGTGGGGTGGTGTCTGGTCTGCCTGAGTGTTCGTTTTTGTGTGAAAGTGCAGTGTATGTTGTGATGCGGGGGTGGGGGGTGTCGGGTCTGCCTGAGTGTGTGTTTTTGTGTGAAAGTGCAGTGTATGTTATGATGCTGGGGTGGGGGGGTGTCGGGTCTGCCTGAGTGTTTGTTTTTGTGTGAAAGTGCAGTGTATGTTGTGATGCGGGGCTGGGGGGGTGTCGGGTCTGCCTGAGTGTGTGTTTTTGTGTGAAAGTGCAGTGTATGTTATGATGCTGGGGTGGGGGGGTGTCGGGTCTGCCTGAGTGTTTGTTTTTGTGTGAAAGTGCAGTGTATTTTGTGATGCGGGGGTGGAGGGAGTGTTGGGTCTGCCTGAGTGTTCGTTTTTGTGTGAAAGTGCAGTGTATGTTGTGATGCGGGGGGGGGGGAGTTTCGGGTCTGCCTGAGAGTTTGTTTTGTCTGAAAGTGCAGTGTATGTTGTGATGCAGGGGTGGAGGGTGTGTTGGGCCTGCCTGAGCGTTTTTGTGTGAAAGTGCAGTGTATGTTGTGATGGACGGAGTGTCGAGTCTGCCTGAGTGTTTGTTTTTGTGTGAAAGGGCAGTGTATGTTGTGGTGGGGTGGTGGGGGGAGTGTCAGGTCCGCTTGAGTGTTTGTTTTTGAGTGATAGTGCAATGTATGTTGAGATGCGGGGGTGGGAGGGTGTCGGGCCTGCCTGAGTGTTTGTTTTTGTGTGAAAGTGTAGTTTATGTTGTGATGCGGGGGTGGATGGAGTGTTGGGTCTGCCTGAGTGTTTGCTTTTGTGTGAAGGTGTAGTGTATGTTGTGATGCGGGGGGGAGGGAGTGTCGGGTCTGCCTGAGAGTTTGTTTTGTATGAAAGTGCAGTGTATGTTGAGATGCAGGGGTGGGGGTGTCAGGTCTGCCTGAGTGTTTGTTTTTGTTTGAAAGTGCAGTGTACGCCGAGTTGGGGGTTGGGGGCTCGGGTTTGTATGGGTGCATTGTGTATGCTTGTGAGTTTCTATGCTGAGGTGGGGGTGGGGGTTTCGGGTCTGTATGGCTGTATGGTGTATGCTTGTGAGTTTGTGTGCTGAGTTGGGGGTGGGGTTCGGTACTGTATGGGTGCATAGTGTATTGGTGTATGCTTGTGAGTTTGTATGCTGAGTTTGGGGTTGGGGGGCTCTGGTTTGTATGGGTGCATGGTGTATGCTTGTGAGTTTCTATGCTGAGTTGGGGGTGGGGGTTTCCGGTCTGTATGGGTGTATGGTGTATGCTTGTTAGTCTGTATGCAGGGGTTGGGGTGTGGGTGGGGGTTTGGGGTCTGTATGGTGTTTGGTTGAGGGGTGGGGGCCATGGGGCATAGAGTTTGGTTGAGGGGTGGAGGCCATGGGGCATAGTGTTTGGTTGAGGGATGGAAGCCATGGGGCATAGTGTTTGGTTGAAGGGTGGGAGCCATGGGGCATAGGGTTTGGTTGAGGGGTGGAGGCCATGGGGCATAGTGTTTGGTTGAGGGGTGTAAGCCATGGGGCATAGTGTTTGGTTGAGGGTGGGAGCCATGGGGCATAGTGTTTGGTTGGGGAGTGGGGGCCATGGGGCATAGTGTTTGGTTGGTGGTGGGGGCCCTGGGGCATAGTGTTTGGTTGAGGGGTGGGGGCCATGGGGCATAGTGTTTGGTTGGGGAGTGGGGGCAATGGGGCATAGTGTTTGGTTGACGGGTGGGAGCCATGGGGTATAGTGTTTGGTTGGGGGTTAGAGGCCATGGGGCATAGTGTTTGGTTGGGGAGTGGGACCATGGGGCATAGTGTTTGGTTGGGGAGAGGGGGCCATGGGGCATAGTGTTTGGTTGGGGGTGGGGGCCATGGGGCATAGCGGTTGGTTGGGGTGGGGGCCATGGGGCATAGTGTTTGGTTGGGGAGAGGTAGGGGGCCATGGGGCATAGTGTTTGGTTGAGAGGTAGGGGGCCATGGAGCATAGGGTTTGGTTGAGGAGTGGGAGCCATGGGGCATAGTGTTTGGTTGGGGGTGGGGGCCATGGGGCATAGTGTTTGGTTGAGGGGTGGGGGCCATGGGGCACAGTGTTTGCGTGAGGGGTGGGGGCCATGGGGTATAGTGTTTGGTAGGGGCCATGGGGCATAGTGTTTGTTTGGGGTGGGGGTCATAGGGCATAGTGTTTGTCTGGGGGTGGGGGTCATGGGGCATAGTGTTTGTTTGGAGATGGGGGTCATGGGGCATAGTGTCTCACTCCAAGAGTAAACCCAATAATAAAGGTAAAACAGGCACAGTTAGGAGATGTACATCCTTTGCTTTTTGTGGAAACCTGACTCAAAGAAGGCCATACTCCTCTTGGGCAACCCAAACAGCTAAGTATAGCAGTCCAAAATAACGGAATGTCCAATCAAGGGTCAATAAAATATATATAATTTAATTAAACAGACGATATGCAATAACTAAGTACAAATAAATGATAACAGTGGAAAATATGTAGTACAAAATGTAAGTTTGAAATACAAATAAAAATTGTTACACCTCAAAAACGTATTCTTTTTCCATGTGTTTAATAAGAATTGGGGGTTGAAAAAGCCTCCTGCCACGCCACACCCCGCCGCGCCTACCGCCCCACCCACATTTACTTTTCGGCCCACTATAGCCATCATGTAAGGTACTTTTGGCCCTTTGTCAAAATCAGTTGTGCACCCCTGGTTTAAAGGATAAAGTACAGTTTGTTAGTGAAATTGAAACTGTTTTTTCTTTTACGGAGGATTCCCAGCCTGATGATGGGGAATATTCATGAGCATGTGAATCTATGCCAGACCCACCTGGAGAACAATACTTACAGGTAAGTAACTTGCTCCATCTCACCCTAACAGGCTCATTTACTGATAGCGACACTGCTGGACCATCCACAGCCCGTGCAAGATCCAGATCCTGCAGGACTGCCCAATGGCCCACCCTCACCACATCTGCGGCAACGCCTGCTCCACCAACCCATGCAGCAGGCCAGACTGGATAACTGCCACCACCAACCCAGGCAGCAGCCCAGGCTGAACAGCCGCCACAACCAACCCAGCTAGTGGCACAGCCAAGGCGCACACACAATACGCCCATCATACATCAGCTCCCCGCCTATCGCAGCACCACCTCAGCTGAGGTTGAGGCAGCGGATAGAGGAGAAGGCACCAATGCCTTACCAGACTGCACCACAATTCCCCCCCCACAATCAGTACCCCAACCCTCCACAGCCCTCCATGACCATCAATGCCCAGTATACGGGAAATGGACAAATAGATCAGTTCTATGGAGGCCCATCTTTCTGAACCATCTCCGGTTCTGGAAGCACCTCAAAACCTTCCTCTTTGCTTCTGCTTTCTCTCCCTCTCTCCCCTGCTAAATTCTTGACTGAAACTGCACTGAATCTGCAACTGGGCCACTCTCACCGATCTCGGTCCTTGGCCCAGCCACTCTCCACTTGCACTGCCTCCCTGGCAACCCCTGCACTGCGGGACTGTCTCTGTATCCCTACAGCCCCCCTTCCCAGCACTTGTCTGCACTTACCTTGCACTTGCCACCAGCTGGCCCTAGTATTTATTTGTTGTTCTACTTACCCTGTACTGCACTTTCCCCCTCCCTTTCCCCTTACACTTTTCCCTTTCCATCCACCCATGCACTTGTGCGATCTGAATGACACCTGGCCTAGTAGGATCGTTGTCTGTCTTCCCCTTGTTCCCCCCTCCCTGCCTCGTCGCGCCTTGAAACACTTGTGTATAGGCGCGTTACAAATGCCATATCATATCAAATGGCGGATATCGTACACCAGCAAGTGACTGAATCAAGGCTCATGCAGGTGTGTGTCCAAGCAATCAGCCGGCGCTGTGCCCGTGCCCTGGGCCACACAACATCAGTCCTTGTAATCCTTGGGTCCAGGGGGGCAACGAGGGGGGTGTCTGTAGCGCTCTCCCTGCAGGCCAAACAGAAGCGAATGGGGGCTCAAACATCAGACCCCCCCTCCGGGGCCAACACCCCTTCTGGCTTAGTCCAGAGCAGTCCTAGGCACCGCTTCCAGCAACTAATGGGCACACCCGCCCATGGCAAGGGCCATGCCATGAAAAAGCGCAGGGAGTGACATTGTGGACAAGCACATTAGACACTTTGGTGTATGTGTGTGGGGGGGGGGTGGGTGTGGGGTGCTGGGGTGTCGGGATGGGGTGTGGAGGTTTGTGGGGAGGGGGTGTGGAGGTTTGTGGGGAGAGGGTGCCGGGTGTGTGGGCAGGCGGTGTTGGGGTTTATGGGGAGGGGGAGGTGGGTGTGTGGAGAGGAGTAGGTGGGCACAGGGTGTTATCTGTAGTCTGTAGTTTGTTTCAATACATGTCTTTCCTCACTTGAAAAAATGAGTGGACAGTCCTTATTAATGTGTCTGAATTGATTGAGTGAGCATATTGCATGCAGTAATGTAGCATGTGTAGTGCACAGTGTGGTGGCCTCAGAAGAAGTTGTGTATAAGTTATTTTCGGACAAAACGCCCATCCCGGGCTTCCATGTGCACATGCCTGTGCCTGGCTGGTGCTGCCTCGCCATCATCATCATCTCCACCCTCTGGTGGTTGCATGTCCAGGTCTGAGGGCATGGGGTATGTTTTGTCTGATGCTGATGTTATGCAACATTGCACAGGCCAGGACTATCTGCCCCACCTTCTCTGGCCTGTACATACGTTCACCCCCTGACCAGTGTAGACATCTGAAACGTGCCTTTAACAGTCCAAACGTCTGCTCAATGGTTGCCCTGGTTCACACATGGACACAATTGTATGGCATCCCCTCCAGCATCTGCAGATCCCTCAGTGGGGTCATTAGCCAGGGCAGTAGCAGATATCCGGAATCACCTGCAAGGGGGGGAACACAAGGTGAGCCGTGGCATGCATGTTGCAGGATTGTTGTTCTCATTGCACGTTTCTGTATTTCTTACTTCATCATTCATCTTGGACTGTGGTAAGTATGTGCACCATGCACTGTGCTGCACCCTGTGATGGCCGATGTGTGTCATCCATACAGTGCTGTGTTGTACTCCCTGAGATGGATTGTTGTGGGTGAGACTACACTTGCCGACAGTCCCTGCGTGAATATCCCTATGGTGTGATGTGGCATGCCATGCCACCGCCCGAACAGTGTCTGCACACACTACATGACGCCCCCACTGCGGTCTGGACATTCACTGACATGCATCAACGCAGCATGATGGCTTACATACACAGTTGGCCCGGAATAATATGGCATGTTTGGCATCACAGTAGCTGGCAATGGCATTACATGGACGTTTTGTCCATCTCCCATTCAATCCCACTGATTTACCACCCGTTTGATTGCAGTCACACTTGAGCATCGAGCATTAATGCAAGTGGCAATGGTGCACTACTTGAGGCCCTTTGACGTTCGCATTGACTATGGACATGTCTGGCAGATGGTGCACAGCAGTGGTGTTGCCTGTGACTGAGGGTTCAACATCGCAAGGACATGTCCTCATGGGCCTGGGTGGGACAGTGTACTGCAGGGCATGATTTGGTGGAGTGTCAGTGTTGCAATCTGGTGCCTGCAGTGTGTTGCCTGTTTTCCTCCTCATGGTTTAGGTATGTAATTACCACTGACTGATACTACAACAGTCTGGCTATACACTGGTGTATTGTGGACTGACAATTGGGCATGCGCTGGTTGTTGATGCCATTACCATGCATGTGGTTGTGGGATATGCATTTCTGTCATGCCCCCTCCGCCCCCGCCCCTTTGGCCCATGCAACAATGTGTGTGCACTTGTCCATGTAGCTAGTTTGTACCCGGTTACCTTGCACTGGTTATTAGATTGATTTGGTATATACACATAAGGTTTGACTTCAGTGTGGTTTTATTTTGTGATTACAAGTGGTCAGCCGACATGTGTTTCGACCCCTCAGGGTCCTTTTCAAGGCTAGGTTGTTTGCTTTATACCAGGTCTTTTGATCGCTGATCGGAATTTTCCTGGTGGTCCGGTGGGGCTATTTGCTGGATGGCAGTGCGCTGCCGATGTGTACGTGTCCTCCGCTGCGTCCATTTACTCACCCATCATCCAGGTCCTTTGTCCTCTGTGCCGCGGCATATTTGCTGGCAGGGTGCTGTTCCGCAGAACCATGGAGTCGTGGGATGACCCTGGGAACTGGGTGCAGCAGTGCAAGATGGTCCGGTCGGCGTCATAGGTCACCTGTACATTGGGGAAATGGTACTGCTTATGGTTTCTGGTACACCTGCTCTGTGGCATGGGAGGGCACCAGCTCAACACGTGTGCAGTCCAATACACCAAGCACGTTTGGCATGCCTGCAAGCATGTAAAAGAGGGCCTTGGTGGCATTTACCTATGCCAGGGATGTTGGGAGGGCAATGTGCAGGCTCACATGGCATAGGATGGCCGCCAGTACCTGCACCAGCACTCTGGAGAAGGAAGGCTGCGATATGCCATACAGTTGGCCCACTGAGTGCAGGAACGTGCCTTTGGCAAGGAAGTGCAGGACCGACACCAGCTTCAGCAGCGGTGATATGGCTGTCAGTATGCCGATCCTGCTCCCTATGTCGCCCTGGATTACGTTCAGTATTTCTTGTATTGTCTCCCTGTTTAGCCAGTACAGGGTTTGTATCGGCCATCTGTCAGGGCCCATGGTATGGCCCTTGTGCGGAGTATGATATCTCGCTTCTGCCTCTGTCACTTGCACCCCAGCCATCATCCTCCTCCTCCTCTCCCTGGCCTCCTGTCACCATTGGTGCTGCCCCAGCTCATTCAGCTGCACAGCAGTGTCAGCGCCTCCATGTCCATTGCTACTACTGAGGGAGGCAGCATGGTTGTGTTGGGGGAGTGTTCTGGGTGTCAGCCTTTTCTACTGTACCTGGTTGTGTTGGGTGCACCTGGGGGGCATTGGTGCACTCGGGGGGCACTGGTGCACCTGTGGCCGCATTAGCCCCACCTGGGACCATTTACTGCCAGGTCTGCGGTGCCGGTGTTTCCAGCATGGATATTCCGGTACTACTGGCATTTTTCTGCTGGTAGTACCAGGATATCTATGCTTGTAATGTGCCTCTGGTCCCGTGATGCAGGGGTTGTCGGCAGGTGTCTGGGGGTGCTGCTAATACCGTTGTCTGTGTTACCGGCACAGAGTGTGGTGTTACTGGTAGCAGTGTTTCCTGCAAGATGGCTCTGGATTGGCCGGTCCGTTAATAGTGCCGGTACATGTGCAACCATCACTTTATTACTGGACTGCCGAACTTGTAATGAGGGCCTATGTTTTAGGAAGGACTTTTTGTAAAAGAGTTTCACTAACTGACTGTGCCAGAATCCCCACCTTTATGGCCCAGATTTTGGTACCAAACAGTGCTTTGTGTGGAAGCCAAATCCATGCCTGAGGGAGTTATCAGAGGAATTGTTCAATGGTTTACTTTTTCGTTTAAAAATATACTTTTATGCATCCCAAATGTCATGTTTTGAAAAATTATTTGCTAAAGTCAAAATGTTTTGTTCAGAGTTCCGGCAGTGATCCCAAGAGGCCCATTTCTAATGTTTTTAAGCTAATGTGACATTTAAAGAGAAATTTGAAAGTGCATCTATGCCACTTCCAGACTTTGATTGCCAATATTTCTTAACCTGGATATCTGTATTTTTGTGGTATTTTTTGGTGAAAACAGAAGGTGCCTTGATGAAAAATGGCATTAGTACGACGTAGCACAACAGTAGTAGCTCATTGCTTAGAAATGATAGGTGAGATGGAAGCATGAAGGTTAGGAATAGAGGTTCAGACCAGCCATGATGGGGAGGTGGATTGGTGGGAACCCAAAAAGCATCCTGAATGTGGAAGCTGAGGGTGGGGAGAGCAGAGCAGCTCACATGGATAAACAGAGCATTGGAGGAGGGAGTGGAGTCAGACACCACCCCGGATGGGGGAGCCTGAGGGGTGGTGGAAGCTAGTATATTCAAAAGGAAATCAGCCTCTCAGTGGCAAAATGTCAGCAGGGCCTCATCTTCATAGCATTCCTGACCACCTCTGTCATTAGAGACCAAGAGGCCAGTTTGATATTCAGCCTTTGGAGCTACATGATTCCCTCTCACATCTCTCCATTAGTACAGAGTTATTGAAGTCAGGAGGATGAAATCATTGGTCAAAGAGATTATCTCAGGATAGTGGATGAGCATTAATTAAGCTTTATGCTACCGGGCATTATGGCCCCCAAGACAGCAATAGCATACTGTAAGGAAGACATGGTATCAAATGATGCACAGTTTAAGGGTGTTTATTGAACAGTATGGGTTAGAAAAACGCCTATCTAGCCCTATATCTAAAGATGGGAGCGTGCTCAACCATAAACTAATAAATACAACAGTCCTCGTGATGTCTGTCAAAACAAAATGGCCTATAGTAACAAAACCTATTGCCTGCCCTTACACTACTACAACAAATATGTGGCGGGAAAATATGTATGTAAAAAGAAAACTGTGTCCAAAAATAAGGCATCAGAATGACTGAGTATTAAGGTTCCCATCCCCACATTTCAGCATGAGACAAGGTAGCACACTCAAGCTCTACGACACACTTTGGCTTCTTGGGCATGAGGATGCAGTTCAAGACACAGTTTAGGGCCTTCCATGGTGAAGTCTCTTATTCACATAACAAGTCTCTGGGTCGCAGGATGCCTTGAACGTATATAAAACAAAGTTCATTTTCTCCAGCGTGAAACGTTCCCAAACTTATAAATTCACAAACTCTGTAGTTTCACAGTTCAAAATATACCTCCCACTGCAAGGAGCAGATGTTTCAATTGATAGATTCTCTTACGTTCACAGGTCTCCCTCAGCCAGGCTCGGAACATTTGTTCACACTCCTTTTCCAGGCTCAAGCTAGCAAAAACATTCAAATGTGCAAGGGGTTTGAAAAATACCTTGCATGACCACTTCGAGTGCTTATTCCTTTCCCCTTTGGTGTCTCTTGTCAACAAACCATAACAGAGTTCAATCTTTATCTTTCTCTACGGCTCACGTTGAACAGAGACCTTCGACTGGACACTTTTACTATCCCGGACCACTCTATCACACTGTATCACTCGCCGCCTATTCAGTTAATTACTTCTCCATTTTCCGTTAGTCAAATTTAATTTGCTCTTGATACTGTTTTGCAGCTTGCAACCTTCGCTTCAACACAGACCAGCCTGGCACAGTTTTCTCTAACTCACCAGCTGTGTTGACTTCTGGGGCGCCTTTTGACCTGGGAGCCAAGGACGATACCACATTGGTTGCTTCACCTCCACAACTTGTTCACTCATGAGGAAGGGCAGTGGGTATCTTGAAAACACAAAATAGGATTCACCAGCTACTCTCCACCTCTCAGGGTCCCTTAGTCTGTCTCGAACTGCTCCTTTAGTTTCACACGGATCTCCCTCAGTCGGGCTCAGAACCCTCTTGATTTTGGCAACATTTCTTTCAAGGTTTCCCTCAGTCGGGCTCGGACCCCTCTTAAAGTTCAAAGATGGGTCTCTCTCTGTCGGGCTCGGACCCCTCTCAAAGTTCACAGATGGGTCTCCCTCAGTCGGTCTGTGACCCCTCTCAATTTTCCAAAATAAATGTCTTTGGACTTACAGTCCCAGAATGCACTTTTCTTTATTTTGCTCCCACTTCGCGACCTCACCGTAAACAGCTTTCTCACGTTTTGGGAGCAGCAAGACACAAGGGGATGTTTGTTGAGATCAGGGTCCTACCACCTGCCCCTCAAATTCCTGGGTTCTCCTGTTTGCCCTTGGGAGGAGCTAGCACTGCCAGGTGACCCCAGCTGCCCCAGGTTTGGCTCCCTGGAGTTGGCATTCCCTCGCCTCACTGCAGCCTCCCCTGTACTCACAGGCCTGGCATTTAGGCAGTCCTTGGTCCTCCAGTCCTTCCAGGGTCTCTTCGGCTCAAATTCTCCTCCTGGCCTCTGAGCACCATCCAGCATCCCCAACTTGCTCAGAGTGTGCCTGTATGTTCCACCTTTTTTACTCCCTGGGGGAGTCAACTAGCATCAGGTGTGAGTGGTTGAAATAGGGGGCCTGACCTTGTCTGGCCTTGTTAACAGGACACAATGAAGATTGCCCATAGGTACTCATGGTGCATTGGTTCCTATGGGTAATCTTTGTGGCTCGGGGGTTCCTCTTCCTCGCCCCAGTGGTTTTTGGAAAAGACAGTGTGGAGGGATTGTGGGAGTTGTAGTTTTTCCGAGTGATTATGGAAAAACTATGTGGGGTTTTGTCAGGGTGAAGGGGGTAAGTGTATGATGGTGGATACATGGGTTTTTGTGTTTTTACAGAAAGGTATTGGGGCATAATGGGACTTTGTCGACAGTAACCTATTTCAAATGAGGGAATATCAGGTTTATGTTGAAAAAAAGGGATACCGCGTCTCGCCCAAAGGCGCTCCTCCCGCAGTCCCCAAGGATCCCCAGCCCAGGTGATCCTCCCTGGCTCATCTACCCCCAGGGCCTGGATCCAAGAGCGATGGCCCTGCCCTGGCCACCTGTGTCAGGGATCCTCTGGAATAGCCTGGTAAAAACGCCTCAGGTTTCTCACAATACAAGGAGATATAAGGGATGATAACGCCTGGTACGGCCCGATGTCTGGGTGTATAAAGCTATTATAACCATCTCGCTCGTTCAACGTAAAGAAGAAAACATCAAAAAGACATAAATGGTGGATACAAATAGTGCCTTTATAGGCCTATACAAGAGGCGAGTTACTGTTGGCGGAAATATCCACTCCACTTTTAGTATTCACATTAATATGGGTATTAACATGCCCATTGACAGTATACAAGACCACCTGTGTGGTCCTAGGAAGTTGCTCTGGTAAATATGAATGGGCGATGCATGACTGTGATTAGCGAGAAGCATGAAGGTACTGTACTTTATAAGGTTATTAGACATATTACATGACTGACAAGTGGAGACACACTGGGGTTGAAAATTAAAGGCAGAGTGCAGCTGCCAATGTTGTTTAAAAGAAAGAAATGCAAAGGAAATGAGTATGTGAAGAAAGAGAGAATGTGGGGAATGAGGAGATGGGAGCCTACGGTGAGTGTGAAAAGGAACTTACTCAAAGTTCATATGGTGTGGGGCTTGTTTCACATAGTATCTACAACTTTGTAAATGACATAGCAAGCTTTGATTGGGACCATGAAAGGAGCATATCGGAGTGGAAAGTTGGTGTAACTGGTTAGTAGTTGACATGTTTTATATAAAAGCCTGCAAGGGTAACACAATTTCCCCTCCAGTGTACTGTGCCTTATTTAATATCAGGAACCCAGGATTGTGGCCCATCTCCTGTTCTAACACCTTTAAATCGCAGGTTGCTCAGTGCCTCACCGGAACAGATGGTCTGGGATGTTGGAGTGGTTCCAGTGTGACAATATTGGCTCAGTGTGAATTTAAAGGGTGCTCACCTAGGCCTGGGCCAATAAAACCAGCGGCTACAAATGACTTAAATCTGCCTGGACAGTCATGTGGCATTGGCTGTGAGTATGCCCCTTGTTGACGGTAAGTTTGGAATGTCGCATGTTGAACAATCCGAAGGATATACAGGTTGTAATTGTTTGCATATTGTCCAATGGGAATGCTAAACGTTCCAAGGATTTTAATTAAGCTGTAAAAAAAGCTTGTCGGAGGGCGGTACCATTTGTTATAAGCCTGAGTGCATTAAGGGCAGTAAGGGCATTTAACAAGGTTTGCGGGCCAATAACTGAGGGCGGGATCTATAAAGCTATTACAATGCTCCTTGATTCTTCATGTGGGGAGAAAAACATAAAAAAGAGCATAAATATTGGATGCAACTAATATCTTTCCATGCCTATTTAATAGTCAGGTTTGAATCTCTAATTCCTGGGAGTAATGCCCACTCCTCTTTTAGCATTTACATTAACATGGGTTTGAAGTTGCCCATTGAAGTTGTTTAAATCTACTAGGGCAGTCTAACATAACTGGCTGCTCGTACACCATGTGCTGCCGGTAGGGTAGAAATTCGTGTTCTGAACAATCTGCTGGCTGTAGGCTTGTGTAGCCACCAGACTATCCATTGTATAAGCATTCCATGGGTTATAACGATTAAGAGCAGCAATATTACTCCTTTCACTACCGCTAGACAGTGCTCCTTCACATTTACGGATTGTGAGAACTGATAAATGAGTACTAGTGAATATGAAGGTGGTGGCAACATATGCCAATGGCAAGCTCCTTCTACAAAAGTTGCTTAAACAAGTATCTGCTCTGGAAACAGAATCGAGAGTAATGAAGTGGGGGTTGAGGTCAACATTGGGAATGATGAACGGCCATCGCTGAGAGAGAAAGGCAGGACAGTATTACTTTGGAGGGAGGAACTACTAGACAACCACACAATTGGCCAAATGGTTCCACCATGCAAAGCCCATCAGCAATCCAAGCTTTCCAGCCAACAGTGAATTCTGGGAGGTGTAGTTTCCAATTGTGAATAGAGTCGCAAAATTCCCAGCATACATAGTACTGCTGGATAAAGAAAGAACCGAATTAAAGTAGCCCCTATGATATGGGACCTCTTGGAAGTTATGAGCCCACGCAGGATCAGAGTTAAGAAGGCTGTGCACCAGGTTTCTTTAAACAAGATCTACCATGTTCAATCACAGCGCAGCAAGTGTGTTGATGTGGCTTTTTCAATTCTCATTCTGAATGATGAGATATAACAAGCTACACAACATCAGGCAAGCCCTCCCCTCTGATCTCCCACTGGCACCCCAGCTTCCAAACATACCAACACTTTGGACATCTTCCACCATATCAACACAGACACCCTCATCACCCTTACTGCCAAAACAAACCCTGCACCCTTCCTAGATGTTGCATCACCGCCTTCACTTCCCACAAGCTAAACATCAACTCCCGTCTCTCACATGGTACTATTCCCTCTGCACTCAAAACTGGACAAATCTCACCCCTCCTCAAAAATCAATTTCTTCACCCCATGCTCCCCGAAAATGACTGCCCCATCACTATCCTGCCATACCTTGCCAGATTCATGGAACCTTTGTTACTACCAAACTGCAACAACACATCACCAAAAAGAACCTACTCACACCTTCCAATATGGCTATTGATTTGGACATAGCATCAAGATCACTACACGTCACATCCTCGATGACCTCCACAACATCACCAAAACATCACTGACAAAGGACATGCAGCACAACTTATACTCCTCGACCTCTCTGCCGACTACAACACTATCGACCAAACTATTCCACTCGACATCCTAGACCACAGGATGAAAATCTCAGGCACTGTCTTCAACTGGTGCATCTCCTTCCTTACTGACAGTACACAGTTTGTGTCCATGCCCTTTTTTCAATGTGACCCCACACCGGTCAAGTACGGCATACCATAAGGCTCCTCCCTATCTCCACACCTCTTCAACCTATATATTATAAAATTCTTTGGACAGACCCTTAACAAATACAACGTCCATTTCCACCAATATGCAGACGGCAAACAAATATACTTCTAAATCTCATCCCCCTTGCAACTCTACACCCTCAAAATCTATCTCTCCACTATTACCACCTGGGTGGCCAACCATTTCTTCAAGCTCAACTCTTCCAAAACTGAATACCTCCTCATCTGCCCCCCCTAGATCCAAACCCGAACTCACTCCCTGTATCAAAGAACTCACCATGGACAAGCCACACACACATCTCCACACCTGTTAAATTCCTTGGCTTCATCAGTTTTCACACAAACCACATAACTGCTATCATCAAAACATGAAAACCACAACTACACCTTCTACGAAAGATCAGACACATCCTTTCTCTTGATGACTTCTGCACCACAGTCCAAGCACTGTTTCTCTTCATGACCGACTATGGCAATGCTCTCCTCACTGCACTCCCCAAGAGCACCCTTACCCCCTGCAAGCCATACAAAATGCAGTCACCAGATTCATCCTCGACCTACCCAAACATTCTCACATCACTCAAGCTACCACCCAGCTCCACTGGCTCCCCATACCCTAGAAAATTGCCTTCAAAGGACTCTGTATTTTTTTCAAAGCCACCACCACAAAACCCCATCTCATCTTCACAACAAACCCAAACAAACCCATCACCCACACAAACACCAGTCAAGCAAGCTAGCATCTCCTACACTCCGCTTTCTCTACTCTGCAGAATAACATGCACACAAAAAAACATGTACCCAGTGGCCACACAGAGCCTGGAACACCCTACTACTTCACATCTGCACTGCAGCCCCATCACCACTTTCAGAAAGAGCCTCAAAACACGCCTGCTTCCCAAAACTTAACCTTGCCCCTCCACCTCCCCTTCTACCACTTGTTTATCCTAATTTTCCTACCCAACCCTGAACATATTTTGTAACTTCATTTTCATTTCCCACCTTTTCATCCTTTGAACCTTGTAATGCACTCTGAGAACCTGTGAGGTGGGGTTGGCCAGAGCTGCACACACATTTCAATAAAATAAAATTAAAATTAATAAAATTACATTGGCCCTCATTACGACCCTGGCGGAATACGAAAAACGATGGCGGAAATGTGATACCGCCATCGAATACCGCCCGTTGCGATCATGACCCGTCACCGTAAAGTACGATGCGATTAGCGACACCGTAGTGAACGCCAACGCTAACTGCACCAAGTACGCGCACGCGCGCCGTGCAAAACCGCAATATCCGCCATGGCGCAACGGTACGCGAATGCTGACCCCAGCGGACATTCATCTAACGCCATCAAGCATGGCGGAAAGTACCATTCCGCCATGGCGAGAACTACGGCATCGCGAACCAACCGTAATGGCCCTACTGAGTGCCTGTACTCCACTCCCTGGCCACATTGCACAACTCCTCGTAGGCGCAATGCAGTCACACCATGCAACCAGTGAAATGTACAAGTCACCCATGCATGCCAACGAACCAATGCATGCAGGGGCCCCAAGTGCCCTGTGAGTGGCCATCCACAATTGGCAACACACCATTGCCGTACTGATGCAGCATAGGCATCTGAAGGTGCAAGTACACCAAAATGAACTGAAAATGCCATGACACAAAACAACAACAGTCCCCCATCGCTTGCCACCAGTGTAAACCAACAGTCAAAGCAGTAACCTGAGGGAGACTGCACCAGCCCTGTACACATGCCAGTAGTCAAACCAACCATCAGCATAAGCACGTACCACACAACTGTACCCAGAAGCCGGAACCCAATGCAGAACACCTCACAACACATCGCGCCACAAATCGGAATATGCCACATTACTAGCAAAGAATAACGCTACACGGTTAATATCTGAATATAAATTTAATGCCCATCAAAATCACCAAGCCCATACAGCCATTTGAGCATAAACTCACAAATGATCAGCATTACTGTGGGCTGCATCCGCAATAAATGACCAGCTTCCCCATGTGTGACGCCCTGTACCTTCATGGCACACAGGGGCTACATCCACGTCCAAAAAGGCAACATGGAAGCGCCTAGGACCGCAGGCCCGTCCCATGAAGTAGGCACTAGTCCAGCTGGAAGCTAGGTATGCTGCACCTAGCCACTAGTACTGCGTAAGGGCATGTGGGCCATTGGCGATCGTCCCATAAGATCGTAATGGTGCTCCACTGATTAACTCAAAGCTGCAGGTGTCGACTGTAGAAGCCATCTGAAGGAGTGGCGTACAGATGGCAGCGGCAGAAGGGGAGGAGGTACCTGTCACCCAAATGAAAAAAAAGATAGTATGGGCATCCGAACTTCATATGTATTACTCACTACATTCAACACACCAAACCTACAACCATATGCATGCTAGCCCACTCATAAGGATCAATTGCACCCAAAAATCACTTGCGAATCATAACGACACAAATCGAGGTGAATACACTATTTCAAACGAGTGTCTGTGTGCATGCGCCTGTCAGAACAGGATCCATCAGATGGGATCATCAACGTGCATAGACACAAGTGATTGAAGGCGCGTCGAGACAGGGAGGGTTCAACAAGGGCAGACAGACGATGGTCCCACTATGGCAGCCTTGCATCACATAGCGCAGGGGAAGGGGATAGATTCCAAATAGCCATGTACATGGCAGACTCCCAATTAAATCATCTTTCCATGCATACATTCATCATTCCCTCAACCCGCCTGAATATTCACTCACATAACATTCGACATTTCCATTGAGTCTGTGCGTAATGCAGCCTTCAAAATCCACTGTGCTCCTGCCCGGATTCCTTGTGTAGTGAAGTCACATGTATTTGGGAACGTCCTGCCTTATCGTCCACTACGCTATAGCGCATCCCATTCAAATCACATCAATCATTGCATTCCCGTCATGGGCCCTGTCCCAAGGACATTCAACAATAGAACGTTACATTTCCAGTCAGACCTGTGGGCGTCTCCACGCCGCTAGTTGAAAAACGAAAGCGCTGTCCTTCGAATTCCTAATTTGCAACATCACGTTGAAAAGGCATCTGTGAACGCTTGTATTCACAAATACATCTATGCAGTGCGGCTGTGTGTGAAAATGGTAACTGGCCTCAGTCACTGATGGGACTCCCCGCCCGTCGGTGAACGTCGGTACAGTGCTGCATGAGGGTCCACCGTTGATCGAGCACTACATTCCACTGACCCTTCACAAGTCTGCTCGCGAATGCAAATATCGTATGTGCAACAATGGGACCATAGCAGAATTAACATATAAACCAATATTCCACAGCCTTCGGGATTAAGAACATGAATGCAAATGCAAGATGCCATGCGTCGAATTGCAGCGTCGTGTGCGGGACGTGCTCGCACGAAAGGCATTGCAGCTGACACAGGTGGAATGAATCACCACAGGTGAAGGCTATACAGCCTGAAAACACATAAATTGCATACCCAAACCCCTCCCACAACCACACCCACTCCAGAATGCTACCGGCAGTACTAGCGATGTTGGCCCTGGGGGACCTGATAGCACTGCAAGTACTCCAACTTCAAGAAGAAGACGAACGCCAACTACTACAACAACCGGCCGCACAGAGGAGACGCAGGAGGAGGAGGAGGAGGGCAAGGCATGGCCAGCAAGCCCCACCAGCACAGCCACTACCACCACGCAGGCAGCCCGCAATCCCACGCCTCCGAGCTAATCCGTTCAACCTCACAGCTGAGCAGATCCACACCCTCTACCGTTTGGACCGGGACACCATAACCGCCATTGTCGACATGACACACGCTGACCTTGTCAGCATGATAGATAGCCCAACCGCCATCCCACCCCTACTGAAGGTGGTGTCTGTACTCCACTTCCTGGCCACAGGCACCTACCAGCACACAGTCGGACAGTTGCATTTCACAGCCCCTATTCTCACGGACACTATTCCAAGTGCTTGATGCCCTCTTGAAGCACTCAGACGACTACATCACTTTACCACGCTCGGAGCAGGAGCTTACAAACACAAAAGTGGGATTCCATGCACTTGGCGGCATACCGGGTTGCATTGGTGCCATCGACTGCACCCATGTGGAATTGGTTGTCCCACATGCCATGGAGGCCCAGTACCGCAACCGGAAACAATATCATTCTATCAACGTACAAATGGTGTGTGACTCCAACAGGATCTTTACACATTGTTCTGCCCGATTTCCAGGATCAACACATGATTCCATGGTCTTGCGGAACTCTAGAATACCACGCTACATGGAGCGACACGCAGGGCGCCGATCCTGGCTACTCGGTGAGTCTCATTTAATGCATGAGTATGTGGGGTAGGTGATGCGTGAATGACCTGGCAGGAAGGGGGGGGGGGGGTACGTACGTAGCAATGACATTCCACAAACATCCTTTCTTGTCCACATACAGGTGATTGCGGGTATCCACTGAAGAGATGGCTCCTTACACCAATCCGGAACCCACAGGACCAGCATGAGGAGGACTACAACCATGCCCACTCACGTACCCGTGTGGTCATAGAACAGGCATTCGGCCTACTGAAGGCTCGTTTCCGCTGCCTCAGCAGGTCTGGCGGGGCACTCCTGTACCGCCATGAGAAGGTGGCAAAGATGGTCGTGGCATGTGTCATGCTACACAACATGTGCGTACGTAGGAATGTGGCCATGCCCCCCGACGCAGAACTGCTAGCACCTGAAGATGGTCATGATGAGGGTGGGGATGTGGAAGCACCTCAAGGGGTCCGCGAGGCACAGGAGGCCCGTGAATTACGTCAGAATCTCATAGATGCAGGCTTCTAGCACTCACGCCTGGTGGCTGTTACATGGACACGGGACTTGTGGCACTGTGTGTGTCTGGAACATGCACAATGTGGACTGTACGCCAAGATAGGCCTCGTACACAGAGATCAATGTCCACACATTTCATTGGATGAATATGAAGAATTGTATTGCAGATGTGAAATGACATTACACACCCAATCGAACCGCCACCCAAAGAAGCACAACACACCCCCTCCACCCTCCTAACCCCCCCAACACCAGTGTCCAATGACGCTCATTGTCAGTGGGCAGACGCTATTGCAAGCCCCCTCTCCGGGTATCAGGGGCACCCCTGCCTGTGGAGCGCCGGTTCCTCCCAGATCTACGTTGGGGGCTTCCCTGGACGGAACTTGCAACGGATGATGTCTCTGCCTGCTCACGTCCATGCATGTCCCTAAGGGTTTGTGAGAGCTCAGTGAGCACACGGCGCACAGCGGCAAGTTCACCACATACGTCTTTGGACGTCGCATGCAGTTCCCCCCTCAGGCTCTCGGTGCTTCTCTCCATTTGTCCCCTCAGGCTCTCGGTACTTCTCTCCATTTGTGCCCTTAGTGTCTCTGTACTACGCTCCATTTCTGCCCTAAGTGTCTCAGTAGATGTTTCAATGGCTGCCTTAGAACCCCCACATTCAGCAGCATGCTCCTTGAGGAGCGTGGAGATTTGCTGCTGTTGCACTATCATCTGCTCGAGGGACTGTTGCCTCTGCTGGGCCATGCCCATTTGCGGTGGTGTCACAGAGGGGCTGGACGCCTCATGTTGCCTTGCAACAGGCCTTGTGGGGGTTGGCCAGTCGTCGTCTTGTGGGTGCCCCTGCGTGGTTTCCTCATGGTGTACGGGATGATACAAACAGGGGGATTGAGACAGGTCATGGATGTGTCCTACTTCGGCAGCACCGTTTTCTGTGTCGGAGCATGCTGGCATGTATGCAGTGTCACCTGTGGTGCTGCTGCCACCAGAAGCAGTGCCTTCTGTGGCATCCATTGGGGGGACCTGTGGTGCTGCTGTTGTGGACATGCTGGCTGCTGGGGTGCCTGTTGATGTCCCCTCCAGTGTGCTGCCACTCGATTTGTGCTGCTGCCGTGTCTTGATCCGTGCAGCTGAGGTGGAGGGTCTTTGGCCGTTGGTCTTGGCCCTCTTTGCAGGTGTGCTGGTAGGGGTGTCCTGAAGCTCGTCGTTGGAATCGGACCCTGTGGTGGAGTAAAGGAGGGCGATCGTTATTCATGGGTCTGTGGTCATTGTAATGGCAATTGTATCACATGCATTGGGGTGGTACCTGGGGGTGATTTGGGGCAGGGCCTTGGAGGTGGTCTCATTTTTGTGTGCATTGGGGATGCAGTTATTTTGCAGTCTGCAGTTAGGGTGTGCATGCTGCACATGTAGAGTGTGTTTTTTGGATTTTTAAATATTTATTTATTTAATCTGACTTTTAAGGGGCGCTGTCATGGCAATGTATGTGGTCGTTCTCCTGGACATGTGTTTCTAGTGCACTATGGGGACACATGGTACTTCGCATGGTTGGTAATTGTGGATTTGGCATAGTTTCATTTGTGCCACCTACCTGATTCTTCTGATGTCTGCACTCCTTTCTCCATCCCTCCGACTCCCTCTATGCTCTCCATTCCAATGGTGGAGGCACAGATTTCTTCCCAGGGGGTCAACTTGATGGGTGATTCCGATCCTCCCCCGGTAGCTGTGGCAATGTTCCGGTTGGCAGAGAGTATGCTCCGGACGCGTATCCGTAGGTCGTCCCATCGCTTTCTGCATTGCTGTGGGTTGCGGGGTGCGGTCCCCACCGCACTTACCCGCTGTGCCACCAGCGCCCATATGGCCTTCTTGTTCGCAAGTGCCGTCCTGGTCATTTGCGTCGAGAAGACGACGGCAGCGTTCTCCTGGAGGGTCTCTGTGAGCACGGTGAGTTCCTCGTGGGAGAAGTGGACCTGCCGCTTGCGGTCGCACGCTTTTTTAGCAACTTTTCCCATATTGATTTTTCGGACTGGGGTGGCTAACGGGTTGGGATGTGTCTCAGGGTCGGATTTTTAATGGTTGTGTTGGGATTCTGATTTTATGGGTGTGCGGCGTGCTGTTTCCCGTTCCGGCCCCATGTTTTTACTTCCCTTTCCGTATATTTACGGTGACCGTATTTTGCGCTGACCGCTCATTACGGTGACCGCTAAAATGGGTGGCGGAATTGCACCTAGGGCGACGTACGACGGCGGTAAGGGGCGTTTTGGGGTCATTTCCGCCATCGCGGACTTTGGGTCAGAATTAGCCGCACTTTCCTCCATCGTGCAGTGGCGAAACGCTATTTACGCTATGGCGGTCATGTCAGTTGATTTCCGCCAGGGTCGTAATGAGGGCCATTGCCACAAACTCTTCTTTTGAACTTCACTGCCCTCCATTAAAGAAGTTGACTCTGGTGCATAAAGATGTCCTATTTATTTATTTTCTCTGTTAAATTTTAAATGGTCTTTAGATTTAGATGTATTTAATAACACTTTCAGCTACTTGAGCCTTTCGTGCTCAAAATTATGACAATAAAAGCGTAAAAACTGTACAAGAATAAAAACATAGTTAAGCTTAGTTTATACTACATCCTGCCAATTAAACATATCTTTTTTTAATTATACAAAGATGAAGAATATGCTTAAAGGCATTTAATGAATGTGATGGAAACATTAACCTGTCCATCAGACAATGAAAAAAGGCCATTATTTTGCAGCTGCAATTCAGTGGGGAGGTAGTTTGCCCATCCCTCGCAGCCCCTGTGTCCGTAGCGGACCACCTCCCCCAGCCTGGCTATAAGATTCAAGTTGATATTCTTTCAGACTGCGAATTGCCCCAAGGTTCTCCATACATTAGCCAAAAAGCCTTCAGTCATTATAGTAATATGAAACACTTGTGTATAGCGCGTTATAAATGCCATATCATATCATAATCTGGTCAAGGTCTTCCAACAAAAATATCATTGCTGCATTATAATTGCCCAGCAAACCTTTCCGTAGCACAGAACAGATTTTTTTTTAAAGCCAGGAACAGTTAAATCCAGGACAGAAAAGAAGGAGGTGCTTAAGAGTTTCCTCCTTCAGTTGACAAACTGTACAGGTGCACTCTTCAGTGTGATTCCATCTTTGTATGTTACTACTGTTGGGGGGCAGGGGCGAAAGTCCCAGGCTCCTTGGCAATGTAGGACAAGACGATTGTAGAAGGAGGTGTTGTAGGGGAGTTAGAAGACTGGAGGGGGCACCCGTAGAAGCTGGATTGTAGTGGAAATGTAGTGAACTTTGGTATTTGTATCACGTGTGTAAGAGACTCCATTTTAGAAGTTATACGCAATCTTGGAATTGAGGCCTAGCACCATAGCTATGCCGGTAGGCTTATGCCCCGTCCTGAGGGTTAGAAGGGTGTGCGTGTGCTTTCTGCTCGCAGCTCGGGCAGCCCTGCAGAAGGTTAATTTCTAGAACACACACACATAATTCTTTATTGTATCTTATCATTAGTGCATGTAGCCCAGAAGGAATGTGCCCCGCAAGGCCAAGGGAGGGCTGGAATGGATCTTTGAAGAGCTATTCCACAAGAAGGGGGGAAGGCTTTAGGCCTTCGCCAGTCCAGATCTCTTAAGTTATACCGGTCCGGAACCCCCGATCCCCATACACAGACATCTGGGTGCACTGACCAGCCCAATGTCATGATTCCTGCCCCTCATGTCCCCAGCCCTCCAAAATGTCAGGCTGGAGCCAGGCCACGATCACCTACATGGCCCTCAAGGGCCTCTCCATCCCTCCAAAGACCCACTTGGAGTCAGACTTGGCGCTTGTGGCACCAGACTCACTCACTCCCATAGGATAACATTGGGGATTGTTGGACTTGTAGTGCATTGATGAGGACAAGATGGATGCCCCCACATATTTCGGTTCCCAGAACTGCATGTGCAGTCTAGTCTTTTGGGTGTGGTTCAGCCCAGAGACACCTGGGATACCCAGAGACTATTTAAGCCACGCCCAGGCTAAGAAACATGCTTTGTTCGTGTTCGGATCGATCTCCAGTAGGCCTGCATATTTCTTCTGCGCTCAGCTCCTGCAAGAACAAGAACACCGTTAGGAACAGCCTTACCTTGCGGTGCTTCTGCCCATCATTCATCGCTTCTTCTGTTCTGCGGTCATCTTCGGCGGTGTCATTCCCATCCCGGCACGCCGCTTCCTAAGGAAAAGGGAAAAGAACAGAAAAAAGGCATTAGTAAGCATTCAGCAAATCTTCACTTATTTTTAAAGACTGTACGAGCTTCAAGCGCTTACCTGAATCCCAGCCGCTCTGGGGGAACTCTGTCTCCAGAACTTCTCATCCATCTGCAAGAGGGAAAAGACACTCCAGGTTAGTGTGAAAACATCTAGATGCGCCGCATACCGCGCTTACTCACCACATTTCTTCTTCATAACCGGCATCCACACTGAAAAACGTTGCGGCACCTAAAAGACACAGAAAAATAACTCGAAAGGGTCGCATCGCACTGTCACTCACCTTCAGCGCTACTCATCTCAGCAGCATGTCGCCATCCCCGGACACCGGCCATCATCTAAGGAAGGAAAGGAACGAAGTTAGAGAACTGTTCAAAAGACTCATTATACTTACCTGTTGGACTCTTGCCAGTGAAGTAACTAGGCAGCAACGAGCCTGCATCAATCAACGCGCCCCTGCACTGAAAGCAGGACGGAGAGCACACTTTCCAAGAAAACAAGGTGAGCTGTGGATGAAAGGGAAGGGTTGGACCCCGGGGAAAAAGGGGTTCAAGCACTCAGAGACAATAGGGAGTTAAACTCTACCAATCCTGTGTTTCAGGCCCTGTCTCCATTCGAGTAGACTCCAGGGAAGGGTTCGAGGTTGTAAGAGGTCAGAACAGGCTGAGTGACGTCCCCGTGGATACCAGGTGAGCGTTACAGAACACAAAGCCTCACATCAAAATCCACCTGGGCATCATGGAAACGTCAGAAACTGACCAGTTAGCCCACATGTTGGGGCAGCTACGTTCCGAAGTACATGCAGCCAGGCAGGAGACCAACACCATGAGGAGAGAGCTGATAGTAGCCAAAGAACGCACTGATGATTTAAGCCGGCAACTTCTCCAGTCACGAGCAGAGAATGCACCATTGCCGGGAAGCGTGCCCTCGACGCCAGCACCATCAGCCAATCCCGTTCAGATAACCCTTCCTGGGGCAGTTCCCTTGGCCCCACCTGAACGATTTACGGGGGATCCCAAGAGGTTTGCAACATTCATGAACCAGTGCCGCTTGCACTTCCTTTGTAGACCAGGGACCTTTCCGAATGACCAATCACGGGTCGCTTTTGTGCTATCCTACCTGAGTGGTAGCGCCGCGGACTGGTCTGTACCCTTTGTGGCCCAAGACGATCCTTTGCTGCATGACTTCAGGGGCTTTCAGCAGGAGATGGAAAAGCTGTTCGCCCGTCGTACTCATGGGCAGGCATTAGACAACGAACTTCTGTACCTATGCCAAGGGAATGCAGACCTATTAACATACATAGCCACGTTCAATAGACTAGTAGTTAAAGCAGAATGGCCAGTGGGGAAGAGAACCACGTTATTTCATCAGGGGTTGCGGGGGGAGCTCAAGAATGTTCTCGCAGAAGTAGTGAACCCCCCGAAAGACTCATTGACCTTGTTGTTCCACTGGATCATAGGTTGCAGGACCGAAGAGCAGATCGAACCAGACCAGACCCTCGCCCTATGTATATGCGTTCAAAGGACCATATTGCCCGTACAACAGAAGGTTCAGGAGAACCAATGCAAATCGGGGGGGGTCAGATCCCTCTTGACTAAAGTGGAAAGGGATAAAAGGAGACAGCAGCAGTTATGTCTGTACTGTGGAAGGTCAGGTCATTTCCTTAAAGAGTGCCCTGTGAAGCCACCGAGGAGGACGGTAGGGGCCACGGACAAGGAAGATACCATCAAGGAATCGGAAAACTCCCCAGCCCGGCAAGTGTAGGGGTCCACTTGTCGAGCGAAGAAAGTGAACTACAGACCTCACATTTTGCACTATCTGTGGTCTTCATCAACCACCAACAACCATCTCGGATGCACGCAGTAAGAGCGTACATTGACAGTGGAGCCGTTGGGAATTACATCGACCAGGATCTTGCGGCAAAGATGGGGCTTCCGTTACGCCCTAATTCAACCACTGACACTGTTACCACTGTCGACGGCACGGAAATAACTTCTTGTCCAGTATCCCAATGCGCTGCAGCTTTAACCCTTCTGTGCCAGGATGGATACCAAGAATCTATTGTTTTCGACCTCATTAAGGCACCGCAGTTCCGGTTGATTTTTGGAATGCCATAGTTGG
This sequence comes from Ambystoma mexicanum, assembly GCF_040938575.1. Lineage (NCBI taxonomy): Eukaryota > Metazoa > Chordata > Amphibia > Caudata > Ambystomatidae > Ambystoma > Ambystoma mexicanum. Next base: position 505,207,418 of record NC_090938.1, read on the forward strand.
TAGCTCACAATCCTCGAATCGATTGGCGAGCAAAAGAATTGGCCTTTTTCCCGAGACTTGCGCCCACACATGTTATTGCCAACAGAAACAACCAATAGACACCAGAACCTCCACGCTTGTGACTGTGGCAATCGGCACCCTACCAAGTGAATACCAGGACTTTCAAGATGTCTTTTAGAAAGAACAGGCTAATACCCTACCACCGCATAGACCATACGATCCCTTGTTGGCGAATTTACACACTCATGGAACCAGAAAACCAGCACCTGAAGGCCTATCTTGACCAATACCTGGCCAACGGGTTCATCCGTCCCTCGAAGTCTCCAGCAGCCAGTCCTCTATTCTTCGTACCGAAAAAGGAGGGGGGCTTGAGAGCGTACATCGACTATCGCGCACTGAACCAGATTACCGTAAAAAAATGCTACCCCCTGCCACTGATCCCTGAATTGCTTGATCAAGTCAAAGATGCCCAAATCTACACAAAACTAGACCTGAGGGGGGCATATCACCTGTTCGCGTAAAACAGGGGGACAAATGGAAAACCGCTTTTCGCACGAAATACGGCTTGTACGAATATCAAGTAATGCCCTTTGGCCTTTGCAACGCGCCTGCAGCATTTCAATTCTTCATGAACAATGTCCTACGGGAATTGATTGATGTCTGTGCTCCAGTGTACATCAACGATATTCTAGTATATTCCGCATCAAAGCAGGACCACGTTAAACACGTCCGATCGTATTGGAGAAACTCTGTCAACACCAGCTCTAAGCCAAGCTCAAAAAGTGCTCATTCCACATCTCTGAGGTGGAATTCCTGGGCTTTATTCTCAGCACAAATGGAATCTGAATGGATGTACATAAGGTAGATGCTATCCTGAACTGGCCATCCCCAAATTCATTCAAGGGGGTTCAAACTATGCTGGGTTTTGCAAACTTCTACCGCCGGTTCATTCCAGGATTTTCTCAAATCGTGCATCCCATCACGTCATTGCTAAGGAAAAACAACAAAAAGTTCCAGTGGACAACAGAAGCTAAGGAAGCTTTCCAGGAACTCAAAGCACGATTCACATCTGCCCCAATCTTACGCCACCCTCGCCCTGATCTCCCATACCTGGTGGAAACGGACGCCTCAAGCATGGCTATGGGAGCTGTTGCATCCTGGTCGCGTAAATTCACACCCCCTGCACTCAATTACGCTATCACAGACAAAGAACTCCTGGCCATTAAGTCAGCCTTTAAGGCATGGCGGCACTACCTCTTGGGCGCCAGACACACAATCACCGTAATAACTGACCACCGGAACCTCCAGTACCTAAAAACGGCAAAGGCCCAATCCTCACGACAACTACGTTGGGCTCTTTTTTTTTTGCTGAATATGACTACGTGATTACATTTCAACAGGAAAAACGGGAAGGCCGATGCCCTTTCCCGTATGGGGGTGGAAGAGCAAGGGTGTCGTAAATCTCCCTCTGTCTCACCTGTGATCGGGATCTCCCTTGTTTGGCCGCAGGACTCTTCCTGTGGATGGATTGGGTCTTGAATAGGCTTGCCCGAGCCTCGTCAGGTTGCAGGACGCGTTCAGAGTTCCGGGAAGTTCGTGGTTCCAGGGTATCCAGGATAGCGATCAACAAGTAAGAATGGGGGGAAATCCAGGAACAGGATAAAAGGCAAGGAAGGAAGTAAGAGGATCAAAGGAAACCAATGTAGAGAATAAACACACGTCGGGTCACTACCGAAGATAGCGTTGAGACGTGCAGACCTGCAGGGGCGTGACCAATTTATAGTATGTGCCACGACGTGAAAGCTAGTGCATAGCACGGAGCTTGGTACGGCCATGTTGGGAGGAACAAGGAGTACAAGCCCTTCGTGACAATGACCATGAGGTCCAGAAGGGGCAATTTCGCCGGGTCATGACAAAGGGTATAAGACCCCTGACCCAATAGCAATCATCCCGAGTGACAAGCTCCTAGGAATCACAGCAACTATAACTCAGAAAGAATTACATGAAGAAATCCAAAACCTGATGAGTCCGGAGCAATTACAAGCGTGGAGTGCACAAGGAGAACATTACATGATAAAAGATCAGTTGCCCTACTTCAGGAGTTGTTTATTGTTACCAAACCAAGAACTACGAGAACAAGTCATGTCCGGTTATCATGATTCCTTGATCGAGGGCCACCCTGGAATCGCTAAAACCCTAGCCAAGGTAAAAACGAAATTATTGGTGGCCCACGTGGCGTAAAGACATTATCCAATTCATCCTATCTTGTGGAGTGTGTGCTCAAAACAAGTCATCCAAGCAGAAACCGGCTGGGCTATTACAACCATTGGAAATCCCACCAGCACACTGGCACACGTTGTCCCTCGATTTTATTACTGACTTACCACCCAGTCAAGGGTTTAACACTATTCTTGTGGTCGTGGACCTATTTCAAAAAATGGCACATTTCATTCCTCTTAAGGGGCTCCCAAATGCTTCCACTCTGGCAAAGGTATTTCTTGAAGGCATCGTACGGCTCCATCGGTTTCCTTCAGTTTTAGTCTCAGACCGAGGTACTCAATTCGTATCTAACTTCTGGAGAAAATGCTGCTCTATGGCCCAGATCGACATCCGGCTATCCACCAGTCACCATCCCCAAACGGATGGTCAAACTGAGAGGACAAATCAGACGCTCGAGCAGTATATGCGTTGCATGTTACACCAAGCTGAAGGAAGCTGGTTCGATATTATGGATAGCTGAATATGCTTATAATAATTCCCTAGACACCAGCACTGCAGATAGTGCAGATAGTGCGCTGCAGAAATGATTCCTCTATCAAAACCACTGATTATTGTCATCTGAGTTCGTGGCTTGATAGCCTTTATGGAAGTTATGGAGGGGCACAGCGACAAGTCTTTATAAACGAATCCTCATCCTATATGGAGGTTTCAATACCTGTGGATACGAGTGGCTGGGGTAGATCCCAAGCGGTTGCCAGTAATGAGCGCCACAGACTCAGATGACAATAATCAGTGGTTTTGATAGAGGAATCATTTCTGCAGCACACTATCTACCTTTCTCACCTAAGAGTTTCCCACTCATGATCTACTAGGGGACCATGCCCAGAATTATCTGACTGCCTTGAGAACGACCAAATGGTCGAAACACGTGTCGGCTGTGCTTAGAATAAATCACCTTGCACATATCCACTGGCTTCATCTATATATATATTCATTGATGCTGCTATGGATTTTGAAATGGAACTTTTAAGTATTGATCACTGTAATTTAGGTCTACTTGCGCAGTACAAGTACACTCCACAATTTGTTCTGTCTATTACTGTTGAGGTATCAATGGGAACCTCATGTGTACTTTCTGCCGCGTTTTTTATGTGATCTCAGGAAGTTGAGCACATCACACACAGTTATCCCCCCACATTTTGTTTTTGCAAATGCAAGAATAGCATTGTTGTGGCCAGGCGGAAGACAATGGAACGGTGGGTCTCAGTCACAGTATCCTGAGTGGTAACAAGGTCAGCACCGGGGAAGAGGGGGGTTTCCAGGAGGAAGGTGGGGTAGAGTGAATCTGGAGAAATGGGACGGAGAGGGGGAATGGGACCAGTTCAATGTTGGGGATGCTGAAAAATTGGTCATTTTGCGAGGGAGTGTAGAAGCAGGATGGGAACGGGATACAATCCATAATCTCCTGCAGCCCCAAATCCACAGCTGCAACACTTTCCAGTGCCCCCGATGCCCACGTCAATACCGTATGAGATACACCAAGTATACGCAGCTTCCACCACAACCCCTTCAGCCACAGTTGCCTGCCCCGCAAAGGGGTCAAGTTGGAGAATGATCCAAGAGCTCCACCCCTTGAATGACAATGTACAATCAGAATTTCCAGTGGTTCCTAACCCTGCGACCATTTTGTGCAGCATCCCAAAGCATGCACGAAATTCACTGTCGTAGACCTAAAATATTCTTTCTTTGCCATACCCCTACACACAGATTCTCAGTATCTCACTGCATTTAGGCATGGGTGTAATACAGTACAAGCAGACACGACTACCCCAGGGGTATTGTGAATCCCCTAGCATTTTCAACAGGATACTGCATGCAGATCTGGGAAATATACAGGTGTCCAGCACTATCATTTAATTTGTGGACGACTTGATAGTGTGCAGTGATAATGAACAACAATGCCGAAGGGACACCGTCACGCTCTTGCAGTTAATATCATATAACGGGGGTACAAAATAGATAAGGCCAAGTTACGATACTGCCTCCAGGAAGTTCTTCATTTGGGACAATTGATATCCTTCCATGGACAGAAAATCATACTAGAACGGGCTGCATCAGTCCGCAGTGCTCCCCAGCCAGAAAAAGGTCAAAGAAATGCAGATGTTCCTTGGGTTGTGTAATTACTGCAGAGTGTTGATTCTAAATTACAGTGCTTAAACTTGGCCCTTTTTGCAAGTCCACAAAGAAGCACAAAAAACAGACAGTAATATAACCTGGACGGAGGACATGCTCACAAGCTTTAACAAACTGAACTACACCCAAGAGTTTTACTTGTTTTCCCATTCTGATGGCCAGATGATGACAGCAGTCCACTCAAAAGAGCAGCATGGGCCACAAGCCATTGGCATATTACATGGCAGTGCTAGACTAAGTAATGCAGGAACAGTTCCCTTGCAAGCAGATGCTTGCCGCTGCTGCATTCGCAATAGAAAAGAGCTCCACAATCACCATGGGGTGTGTGGTGACATTATACGTGGAGCATGCAGTGTTTCACATTTTAGAACAATCTAAATTAACAGTAACCATACAGCGGGCATCCGCATATGAAGTGATTTTATCCAGTCCAAATATCTGCATAGTATGGTGCAAGACAGTAGTTTAGTTTAGTTTAGTTTATTCATTTATATTTCGCACCAGACCCGGGGGTATGGGGGCGCAGGATCAACAGGTTATTCACAGCTTGGTTACAGGTTACTTATGCATTACAGTATTGCATTATGACAGTGGCGGCAAAGATTTACAAAAATGTACAGGTTTACAATAAGGCGAGTAGTTTACAAATTTACAGACAAGCAAGTAAGACATATAGTTTACAAATTTACAAGTTTACAAATTTACAGCACAACATACATGTTATAGATAGTTATTAGTGATCCTTGTTCTGTATCCACTGGATGTAGTTTCGTCTAAAGTGTGTGTAGGTTTGGGGTGTCCTGAGGGGGGTGGTAGGGTGTTCCAGTGTTGGGCAGCTTTAACCTGGAAGCTGTTGCCACCCATTTTGGTGTGTTTGAACCTGGGAACTATAAGCAGGTTTGCGTTAGCGGTTCTGGTAGGTCTGTTAGGGGTGTATTTGCTTATTCTATCGGCTAGCTAGCGAGGGGCAGTGTTGTTGAGGCACTTGTGTGTAAGAGAGGCTACTTTAAGCATGATTTTGTCTGTGGTGTTGAGCCAATTATGGGATCTCCTAATGCTGGAGATGCGTTCTCTCCTGGGGATGCTGAGCGCTGCTCTGAGAGTGTTATTTTGTAGTGTCTGGATTTTGTTGGTGATTTGCTTGCTGGCTCCTACGTAGAGGGTATTACAGTAGTCCAGTTTTGATAGTACCACGGCTCTGGCTAGTGTTATGCAGCTCTGGGTGGAAAGGAAGGGTTTGGCTGCTCTTATAAGCTTACATGTGTAGGCCGTGGAGTATGCCATGGAGCTAACCTGTTTGTGGAAGGAGAGGGAGAAGTCGATGTATATTCCTAAGGTTTTCACCTCTTTGGCTACCTTGATCGGGTTCCCGTCTATAATGAAGTTGGCGTAATTGTGGTCCAGTTTAGTTAGGTTTGCAGTGGAACCAAGGATGATGAGTTTGGTCTTGTCATCATTCAGGCATAGACTGTGCGAGGCCATCCATGCCTGGATGATGAGGTACACCCTGTTCACCAAGGCCAAATCGTGGTTGTAATCTGCTGTCAACGGGATGAGGAACTGTGTATCATTGGCATAGTTAGTGTAGGTGATACCCAGGCCATCTAGATCATCAAACAAGGGCTTCGTGAACCCGTTGTACAGTGTCGGGGAGACGCAGGAGCCCTGTGGGACTCCACATGTGTTACGCTCACCTGGCTCCCACAGGGGCGTCGGTCGGACGCGGACAGCTGCGGTCTCCACCCACGTGATGCGTAGTGCAGCGATGACTGACTGGATCTGCCCTCCTAATCTTGTCTGCTTAACCTGTAGAAATATTCTCCTGCAAGTGGAGAGATGGATTTAGCCACTTGTGGATTCAAGTGATGGCACCCCCACAGTCCTCCCCAACTAATCACCTCCGAAATGCCCTCACAGCAATCTCGTCTTGCATTCTAGAAAGATGAGCTCTCCATCATGCGTGGATTTGCAAGGGCGCGTCGATTCCAGTTACTTCACTGGTTTGAAGGCTCGGGAGAGTTCCGGAGAGTATTGACTCTGAGGTTCCTGGTGAGGACCAGTAAGTATTAAGTTCATAGAGTTCAATATGTCCGATGTTCACTCTTGTTCCCCCCTTCCTTTCTTGTCTTGCAGCTGGCTCGTGAAAAGATGCTCTTGTGACAGCTGGTGGCGCTCAGGTAAGAGTCTGTATTACCGGGCACTGTCCGGTAAATGTTGCACGAGGAAAACGTGTTGTTTTGTCTCTCTTTACAGATGCGGCATGTGAAAATATGGAGAGTCAGAAAAGGATGCCTCTGGTGGTAAATCAGGTAAGTCTATGGTGGTAAGAATTATATTTGTTGGTTCCCTCGGCTCACCTTGCGGTTTTCTTTTGTCTCCTAGGTGCCGAAGTTTGGCGAAGAAATGATGGAGGCAGCGCCGACCCGAAGGATGCTGTGAAGACTGGTGAGTATGGCGCGGCGCTGCAGCTGGAGGTGCGGCGCGTGCAGAAATTATGTTCTTTACAGGTCCGGAGACAAGATGGATCCAGAATCAGGTGTGGAATAGAAATAAGTTTGTTTTCTAACCTTGTCCCTTTCTTTCCTCTTTGTTTTAGGAGCTCTGGATTCGAGGCGGGTGTGGCAGAAGACTGGATGCAGGCTGCAGGCACGGTGAGTGTTACGCTGCTGGATGCAGAATAACGTGAAGCGTGTGTTGCTGGTCGGGTGTGGTTTAAATAGCCTCAAAAGTAGTCCCAGGCAAGAAGTCCCTAGAACCACACCCAAGTAAAAAATAGTCCCTGTAGAAAAAGAGTCCCTTTCAGGCTTCATGTTGGATTGGAGTTATTTGCAGCATGGTCTGCCTGAGGTAAGTAATGACTATGAGCCTGGCGCCTTAGGCGCCAGGACTCATTCCTACTATGAGCATGGCGCCTAAGGCACCAGGACTGAACCCAGATAGCCCCTAGCCGGGGCTCCTGAGGTTTTATTAAATGTCTAGATGCCTGCTCCCGGGGCTGATGGGCTTGGTCCGGATGCCTGAGGGTAGGCATCACAACATGTGATGGGGATGGGGTCGGTGGTGGCAGAGGTGGAGAAGACACCCATGGATCTGTTGCTGAGGAATGACTCAATCCAGTCGATGGCTTCTTGGGAAAAGTGGGCAGCTGAATCCAGGTGATCACATAAGATTTTGTGATCAACTAGATCGAATGCCGCAGAGAGATCCAGGAGAAGTAATAAAGCCATTTTCCCATGGTCTCTAAGGGTGTCAATTTGAGCCTTCAGATCAATGAGGGCCGTTTCTGTCCCGTGTTGGGGTCTGAAACCTGATTGTCGGATACCTAGGAGGTGGTTTATTTCAAGGTATTTTTGGATTTGTTGGTATGCTGTCTTGTCTAGTATCTTGAGTAGGAATGGGACGGTGGTAATGGGCCTGTAGTTAGTGGGAATGGAGGGGTCAAGAGAGGACTTTTTGAGGAGGGGGAGGACCCAAGACTCTTTAAGGTTGCTCGGGACTGTACCAGAGGAGAAGGAGGCATTGATGAGTCTGGTGATGAAAGGCGAGAGGTCTCTTGCCGCATCTTTAATGATTTGAGGGGGGCAGAGGTTGCCCTGACAATTAGATGGTTTTAGGCTAAGAATGATTTTTTCCACTTCGAGAGTAGAGACTCTGGAGAAACTGAAGCGAGCGGGGTTGGGAGGGGTTGTGGGGGTGGGGGGCTAGGGGTGGTGTTAGTGGAGTTAGTTTGTTTGGCTATGGATTCTTTTTTATTTTTAATTTTGGTTTGTAGGCTTGTGACTTTATTATTTAGGGCATTTTGGACACTGGTGCACCATTGTTTATCCTTCACACAGGTGTCTGGGGTTAGCGCCAGTGTTTCCAGTTCTTTGATGATCGTAAACAGCTCCTTGGTGCTGGAATTGGATTGTGCAATTCTCTGATTATAGGATTCTTGTTTGGCAGCTATGATTTCTTTTTTATAGTTGGATGTTGTTTTATTAGGCATTGTCTTGTTGTGGTCTGTGGGAGATTGTCTCCAGGCATGTTCCATTTTGCGTTTTTCCAGTGTGAGCACTTTAAGGTGGCTGGAGAACCATTGGTTGAGGTGTTTTTTCGGTTTGCATTTTCTTAGTTTAAGTGGTGCAATGGTGTCTAGGGATGTGCGCATGGATTTGTTATAGCCTTGTACGAGGTCATGGGGATTGGAAGTAGCAGGGAGTTGGTTAAGCATTGGGAGGATGATAGGGATCCATTTTTCCACTGTGATATTTTTCTTGCTTCTCGTGGGGATGGCTCTGGCTAGCACATTGTTGGTGATGGGGCTCGAGGCTTCGAGGGAAAAGGAGATGAGATGGTGGTCAGACCAGGCTTGCAGGGAGTTATTGGTGACGGATACCGAGCAGTTATGTTCTGCAACCCAGTCAAGGGTTCTCCCTTTGTTATAGGTGGGACCAGATACTTTTGTGTGAAACCTAGTTCAGAGAGAGTGTCATTGATAAGGGTGGCCTGGTGATCTTTGGGGTCTTTGTAGTCTAGGTTGAAGTCCCCTAGGGTGAGGCACTGGGAGGAGTTTTTTAAGTTGTTGGTGAGGATGGCACTGAGGTCTTCCTCGAAGGATCCAAAGGGTCCAGGTGGTCTATAAAGTAGGTGAATGGATATCGTTTGGGACTTGGCAGTGGGCAGCTTAGCTGTGAATGATTCACATGATGGGAGGTGGGTAGCTGAGTCGAGTCTAATGTTGAGGTGGGTTTTGGCAATTAAGGCCAGGCCACCGCCTCTAGATTCTGTTCTATCCGCTCGGATGATGATGTAGTCGTTGGGGATGGCTAGCGAGAGGCCAGGACTCTGTTATGGCTGGGAAGTCTAGGTCTTCAGCTAGAATGAGGTCTGCTATATCTGTAGCATGTGCAATTAAGGAGCGTCCGTTAATAAGGGCACCTTTTATAGATGGGGCGGTAGTCTTGGTAGGAGTGTATACTTTGTCTTTGGTCGTAGTATTAGATGGGTTTGGTTTGAATTTTTTCAACGTAAAGTTGGCGCATGTGCTAATGGAGGTGCAGTTGATTATTTTGGATTGGGTGGAGTCCCTGGCTCGGGGCTCGTGTATTTTCGGGAGTCTGGACCGTAATCTGGTGTTTCTTTCAGAGAGGCAGGGTGAAGTAGGAAGGGCGAATTGGGGAAGCATGTCTGTGGCGTGTGGCTCTGTGGAGAGGGGTGAGGTGGAGCCTAGGGCCACTGTGCCCAAGGTAGAGCTAGGCGAGCATGCAGAGTTGATAATGTGAAGGATAATTCTCAGTAGTATTGAGTAGGTACCTGGGAGGAACATTTTGGTGGCAATAGGTGGGTGATGGGAGACTTAGTTCCAAGCTCATATATATGACACAATGCAATGTGTTGGGCAAGTAGTAGCAACTGATGCAGCCCACCTAAGATCGAGAGTCAAACATAGGGCAAGATGACAAGTAGTAGCAACTTAGTAGTAGCAAATTCGAAAATTAAACATATGGCAAGATGCAGAGTGCAGGGACGTAGTAGCAACTGATGCAGCCCACCTAAATTCGAAAATCAAACATATGGCAAGATGCAGAGTGCAGGGAAGTAGTAGAAACTGATGCAGCCCACCTAAATTTGAAAATCAGACATATGGCAGGATGCAGAGTACAGGCAAGTAGCCGCAACAAATTTGTAGATCAAACATAGGGCAAGATGCAGTGTGCAGGCAAGTGGTAGCAACTGATGCAGCCCACCTAGATTTGAGAGTCAAACAGAGGGCAAAGTGTGCAGGCAAGTGGTAGCAACTGGTGCAGCCCACCTAAATTTGAAAATCAAAGGGCAAAGTGTGCAGGCAAGTGGTAGCAACTGATGCAGCCCACCTAAATTCGAAAATCAAACAAAGGGCAAAGTGTGCAGGCAAGTGGTAGCAACTGGTGCAGCCCACCTAAATTCGAGTCAAACATATGGCAAGATGCCGAGTACAGACAAGTAGTAGCAGCAAATTCGTAGATCAAACATAGGGCAAGATGCAGTATGCAGGCAAGTGGTAGCAACTGATGCAGCCCACCTAAATTTGAGAGTCAAACATAGGGCAAGATGCAGTGCCCCATAGCGGTAGATGCTAGGCGTAACAGAGGCATTCAAGTGATCAAATGATCATATAAATGTGCAATCGGTGCAACGAGCACCATTGAGTCACGGTCAGGGCAAATAAGCGAATTAGACCGTGGCAAGTTCAAAGTACAATAGTCAGGGGCTGCACTGTTAATGCGCTCATAGGCTCTTAGGCCAGAGGTAGTAGGGTGTGTGGGGCGGCAACCGTGTGGTCGGGTTTAGTGCATGGGATGGCGTTAGCCAGCGTATTGATCGGGGAATGCGGGAGAAATACTGGTGGGTGGCTTACCCGATGGTTTCAGGCGAAGGTGCACGAGGACTGCTATGCTGGAGCTTGCCTGTGTGGGCCAGGGGGACTGGCAGACGGCAGCTCCGGCACGTAACAGGCAAGAAACAGGAAGGAGCCTTGTTTCTGTGGGCCTTAGTGCAGTGGGCCGGCTGCGCCTGCCGGTGTCCAATCGGTGGAGACATGGGCACGGCAGCCATCGGGGAGCTGCTACCCTGCTACTTTTTATTTTACAGAACTTTAAACTGAAGAAGATGGGCATGACTGTGTGACATTTGCGGGGGAAGAAGAGGACACACCAAAAGTAAAAGACAGCCCACCTGAGGGGGAGCAATACTTTTGTTGACGTTTCAGCAACTATTGACCAGGGGACAGGCCTGAGACATAAGGGTGCAGCAGTGGTCTGCCTAGTGGATGGTGAGTACGAGGTACTTGTACAGAAAAGGCTGCCCATGCATTATTCAGCCCAGGCAGCAGAGCTCATAACACTTATTGAGGCACGTCTAGCCTCCCAGGGATGTCGGGTGACTAGTGATTCTGATTCGGGAGATGTGACAATAACAGTGCATTCAGGCCTTGCAAGGTGGAAAAGGAGAGGTTTTAGGAGGGCTAACGCGTCCCTGGTCCAATATGCAGCGTTATTGGATAAACTGATTGAAGCACTTTTTCAGCCCTCCATGATGATGATAGTCAAATGCACTGCCCATAACAATGACACAGACCAGGTTTCACTCTGCAACACTGCCGTGGACGTCCGGCCAAACAGGCCGCTTATCTCCCAGTGCCTAATATCTCAGAGTATCCAGTAATAGCAGGGGCACAAGAGCAGTTGCCAGCACCATACACTTCACTTCCAATAGCACAAATTAATGAATTGCAAGGTTGGGTCCCCCAGCAAGAGAAGGAGTTATGGCAGAAAAGAGGTTGTACACAATCCCCCACAGATTTGTTGTGGCGACAAGAAAGTATGATTAAAGTTGTCATGCCGCACAAACAGCTGTTGGTTACCTTCAACCAGTTGCATCATCCGTCTCATTTGTCAAAACAAAATATTGCTGCAGATACACAGGAGGACGGGTTTGTCCCCAATCTGTAGGAAATTCTTACTAAAATGGTTATAAATTACATTGCATGCCAGACCTACAGTACTGCCCACTGTAACGCTCACCTGATTCCCACGGGGGCGTCGATCGGAACTGGACTGCTAAGGTCTCCACCAGCGTTATTCGTAGTTCAGAGACGGCTAACTGGACCGGCCTACCTAGCTTTGTCTGCTTGATTCGTAAAAGTAGTTTCCTAAAAGCAGGAGGAGGGGAATTAGCCACCCAGTGGATGCAAGGAAACACTTGTTTAATTCGTTCCCTCTAAGCACCCTGATGTTCCCCTTTTGTTGTCTCACCTTATTGTTTGAAATGATGAGCTCTCCATCCTGCACCGAACACAGGGGCACGTAGAATCCCAGTTGCTTCACTGGTTTGAAGATTTTGGGCGAGTTCCAGATGTGTTGGACTCTGTGGTAAATGGCAAGGAGCCGTAAGTATAATGTCTATAGAGTTCAATTGTCTGTTATTCACTCGTTTTTATCCCTTTTGTATTGCAGCTTAATCCGAGAAGAGTTCACCTGAAGTGCTGCAGGTTGCGCGTGGGTAAGAGTCTGTATTACCCAGCGTTGTCCGGTAAAAGCGAAATAAATGTCTTTAACAAGTGTTCTTTCCTCCCACAGGTGGGGCATCAAAGAGATGGAACGCCGATGAAAGATACCTAGGGGGGCAGTAACTCTGGTGAGTATAATATGGTTGCTTTGATTGTCTTTGTTAGCACCCGGCTCACCTTGTTCTCTTTGTCCCTTCCAGGTTCCACGGATGCAGTGATGAAATGATGGCTGCAGGCTGAACCGTGGAGATGCAGACTGGTACGTATGGCGCGGCGCGCCTGCTGGCGATGCAATGCTTTTATTTCCGACGTGTCTTTTCCAATTCTGAAGTGCAGTGAATTCGGGAACAGATGAAGATTAAAAGGTAAGTTCTTGTTCTTATTTCTCTTCCTTACACCTGGATAGTGTCGAGGTATGAGGCAGGCGTGGCAGAGGACTGGATGCTGCAGGCACGGTGAGCGTAACGCTGCTGAAGTGCAGAATAATGCAAAGCATGGGCTGCTGTTCGGGCGTGGTTTAAATACCCTGCAAAGTAGTCCCAGGTAAGAAGTTCCCCAGAACCACACCCGAGAAAAAAATAGTCCCTGTAATAAAATAGTCCCATCCAGGCCTCACGTGGGCTTTGATTCATTTGCAGCATGGTCTGCAGGAGGTAAGTAATGTCTATGAGCTTGGCGCCTATGGCTCCTGGACTGATGTCTATTATGAGCCTGGCGCCTAAGGCGCCAGGACTGAACCCAGATAGCCCCCAGCCGGGGGGCTGCTGGGGTCTCAATAAATGTCTGGATGCCTGCTCCCGAGGCTGCTGGGCTGGGTCCGGATGCCCAGGGGTAGGCATCATGACAGCACCCCCCCCCAAGGCCCCTCCTAAAGTTGTTCTTCCCCCTGGCCCTGGTTTGTCTGGGAAGTTCCGATGGAAGTTCTTCATCAATCAAGGCGCATGAAAGTGGTCACTAGGCTCCCATGACCTTTCTTGTGGTCCGTAGCCTTCCAGTCGATTAAATAAAAAAGCTTTGATTTAACCATCTTAGAGTCCAGGATGTTTTTACCTTCGAATTCAGGTTCCCCATCTATGAGGATGGGGTCAGTTGGTTTGGCTAATCTAGTCCCAGCTTGAACTGGTTTTAGAAGTGAGACATGAAAGACAGGGTGAATCTGCATGTTAGAGGGTAATTCCAATTTGACGGCCACCGGGTTGATAATGGCCTTGATGGTGTAAGGTCCCAAATATCGAGGATTAAAAGTTCGAGCTCCTTTCAGGGGTATGTGTTTTGTAGCCAGCCATACTTGATCCCCAATCTGGTATGGTGGAGTGTCACTTCTATGTTGATCGGCATTTTTCTTGTATTTTTCTTTTGCTTGTTTCAAATGTTTTGATGCCTCTTTAAAGGCTTGTGTAATAGTAGAGTGCAGGTGAGTTACTGCAGGCATTTCTAGGTGTTGAGGCGAGTCGAGTTCTGAGGTTCGAGGATGATGCCCAATGATAGTATAAAAGGGGCTCTGTCCGGTTCCTGAATGTACTGAGTTATTGTATGCGTATTCAGCAATCCATAAAATATCCTTCCAGTTGCTTTCGGTTTGGTGTAGCATGCAACGTAGGTATTATTCGAGAGTCTGGTTGGTCCTCTCTGTTTGACCATCGGTCTGGGGATGGTGACTGGTTGATAACCTTACGTCGATTTGCGCCAATTGACAACATTTCTTCCGAAATTGCGAAATGAATTGACTACCTCGGTCAGAGACCAATATGGAAGGAAATCCATGGATTCGCAAAATGTTTTTGAGAAATTCCTTGGCCAAAATTGAAGCGGAAGGTAATCCTTTTAAAGGAATAAAGTGGGCCATCTTGGAAAAAAGATCCACAATAAATAGAATGGTGTTGAATCCATTGCATGGAGGCAAATCGGTAATAAAGTCTAAGGACAAAGTGTGCCATGGTGTAGGCAGAATATCCAACGGTTGTAAAAGGCCAGCTGGTTTTTTCTTCTGACCTTTGTTTTGGGCGCAGATACCACAAGACAGCACGAACGACTTTGCGTCTTTTCGCCAGGTGGGCCACCAGAATTGTCTTTTAATTTTAGCCTCGGTTTTTGCGATACCAGGGTGTCCTTCCATCAGAGCATCATGATAATTAGAGATCACTAGTTCTTGTAGTTCCTTGTGAGGTAGAAATAAACGCCCTTGATAGTAAGGTAGATCATTGATGACAGAATAGTCTTGGCCTTTCTTTACCCAGTCCTGCAGGGCTGCTGGATCGAAAAGTTGTTGGATTTTGAAATGAATGTCTTCTTAAGTCTGTAGCGTATTTATGCCGAGGATTCTTTGTTCTGAAATTATAGGCACCGGTTCCGGGTTGGAATATGTTTCTCCCATTCCTATTCGGGATAATGCATCTGCCTTGCCGTTTTTACAACCTGGTCGATAGGTAATCACGAAATCGAATTCGGCAAAGAATAATGCCCATCGAAGTTGACGCGACGATTGGGCCTTGGCTGTTTTTAAATACTGCAGATTCCGGTGATCTGTGATTACAGTAATGGTATGCCTGGCACCGAGCAGATAATGCCGCCAAGACTTAAAGGCTGATTTGATGGCTAACAATTCTTTATCAGTGATTGCATAGTTCAACTCGGGTGCCGTGAACTTTCTAGACCAAAATGCTACTGGATGAAGTTGACCAGTTTCTGGATCCTTCTGGGATAGGACAGCTCCCATGGCTAAACTGGATGCATCGGTTTCCACTATATATGGAAGTTCGGGGCGTGGATGCTTTAAGACAGGCGCAGACGTGAATTTCAATTTCAATTCTTGGAAGGCTCTTTCAGCCTCTTCAGTCCACAAGAAGCGTTTTTTCTTTCGCAAAAGTGCTGTGATGTACCACATGTGAGAAGTCTCGAATAAATCTGCGGTAGAAATTAGCAAATCCAAGCATGCTTTGTATCCCTTTAACTGAATTGGGTGATGGCCACTTGAGAATTGCGTCCACCTTTCGAGAGTCCATTCGGACCCCTTTCAGAGTCAGGATGAATCCAAGGAATTCGACTTCTGTAGTATGAAAAACAAATTTTTCCAATTTTGCATATAACTTATGCTGGCGTAGTTTCTCAAAGACTGCACGAACGTGCTTAACATGGTCCGATATTGAGGAGGAGTACACTAGAATATCGTCTATGTATACAACAACACAGACGTCAATGAGTTCACGAAGGACATCGTTCATAAAATACTGGAAGGCTGCTGGTGCATTGCACAACCTGAAGGGCATCACATGATATTCGAATAATCCGTACTTGGTGCGAAAGGCAGTCTTCCATTCATCGCCCTTCTTTACACGTACCAGATGATATGCCCCTCGGAGATCTAACTTGGTATAGATGCAAGTGTCCTTTACTTGGTCTAGTAACTCGGGGATCAGAGGCAAGGGGTATCAGTTTTTTACCGTAATCTGATTTAACGCGCGGTAGTCTATACACGTTCTAAGGTCACCTTCCTTTTTAGGCACGAAGAATAAAGCTGAGGATGCCGGAGACTTGGATGGCCGAATGAAGCCATTAGCAAGGTATTGATCCAAGTATTGTCGTAGGTGAAGATTTTCGGGCTCAGTAAGGGCGTAGATCCTACTGCAAGGAGGTTGTGCACCTGGTAAGAGGTCGATTTGACAATCGTATGGTCTGTGAGGCGGTAATGTGTTTGCCTGTTCTTTTTGAAAAACATCTTGACCCAACAGTATCATCTCTGTAGTGGAATGAGTTACGGGCCCTGAGGCTATTTCAGTTCCATCGACTGTGGTGATGACATCCGAAGTGGTCTTCTTGCAAAGAGGTAGATTCATCCTTGAAGCCAAATCGTGGTCCATGTAATTTCCTACGGCCCCACTGTCAATATATGCCCTTACTGCATGTATACGTGATGGCTGCTTTGGATCAACAAGGACCATTGGTATGATGAGGTGCGAGGTCTGAGTGTCCTTCTTCAAGCTCGGCAAGTGGACCTCTACGCTTGTCGGGCGTGGTTGTTTCCCAAATCGGGTTCTCTTTGGCCTTTATCAGCAACTCCTACCGCCTTCTTGGGTGGTTTTGCAGGGCAATCCCGTAGAAAATGTCCTGAGGTTCTGCAGTACAGACACAATTGCATCTGGCGTCTCCTTTCTCTTTCCTTTTGCGTTAAGGGTCCTCTTACCCCCCCGATCTGCATAGGTTCAGATGCATCAGTCCCTTTGGAGGCAACGTTGGGCTTAACTAATACCCGATTCTCGAACTTGGCTCGGTCAGCCTTTCTGTTCTGGAGTCGATGGTCTAGCTGGACCACTAAGTCTATATATTCTGTGCAATCCTGAGGGGGGTTCACAACTTGAGCCAAGACGTCTTTGAGTTCTCCCCAAAGTCCACGGTGAAATAATGTAACTCGCTTTTCCTCAGGCCATCTGGTTTCCACCACCAACCTATTGAAAGTTGCGATATAGGTTAACAGATCCTGGTTACCCTGTCGTAAGGATAAGAGTTCGTTATCCAGGGCCTGTCCTTGTGAATGTCTGGCGAATAGTTTTTCCATGCTCATTTGAAACCCTTGAAAATTACGGAGAAGGGCGTCATCCTGGTTGACTAGTGGAATGGACCAATATGCTGCGCTGCCACTAAGATATGATAATACAAAGGCTACTTTGGCTTGGTCATTCGGAAAGGCTCCAGGTCTGCATTAAAAGTGCAAGCGGCATTGATTCATAAACACTGCAAACCTTTTTGGGTCCCCAGCAAAGCGTTCAGGTACAGCTAAAGGGATAGTTCCTGGTAAAATCACTTGCACAGGATTGCTCGATGAAACAGGGGTTGGATTCCCCCCAAGTCCAGGTAGGGGTGTTTGCCCAGCTTGGTTTTGCAGCAATTGCCTAGCAAGATCATCAATGCGCTCCTTTGACACAATCAGTTCTCTCCTGAGGGCATTAGTATCTTGACGGTCGGAGTGCACTTCCGCTCTAAGTTCCCCTAATAATTTGGCCAGTTGGTCAGTTTCTGAGGTCTCCATAACGCCCGGGTGGGGATTTGTAGATGGGCTTCGCGTTCTGTAACGCTCACCTGATTCCCACGGGGGCGTCGATCGGAACTGGACTGCTAAGGTCTCCACCAGCGTTATTCGTAGTGCAGAGATGGCTGACTGGACCGGCCTTCCTAGCTTCGTCTGCTTGATTCGTAAAAGTAGTTTCCTAAAAGCAGGAGGAGGGGAATTAGCCACCCAGTGGATGCAAGGAAACACTTGTTTAATTTGTTCCCTCTAAGCACCCCGATATTCCCCTTTTGTTGTCTCACCTTATTGTTTGTAATGATGAGCTCTCCATCCTGCACCGAGCGCAGGGGCACGTAGAATCCCAGTTGCTTCACTGGTTTGAAGATTTTGGGCGAGTTCCAGACATGTTGGACTCTGTGGTAAATGGCAAGGAGCCATAAGTATAATGTCTATAGAGTTCAATTGTCTGTTATTCACTCGTTTTTATCCCTTTTGTATTGCAGCTTAATCCGAGAAGAGTTCACCTGAAGTGCTGCAGGTTGCGCATGGGTAAGAGTCTGTAATACCCAGCGTTGTCTGGTAAAAGCAAAATAAATGTCTTTAACAAGTGTTCTTTCCTCCCACAGGTGCGGTGTTAAAGAGATGGAACGCCGATGAAAGATACCTAGGGGGGCGGTAACTCTGGTGAGTATAATATGGTTGCTTTGATTGTCTTTGTTAGCACCCGGCTCACCTTGTTCTCTTTGTCCCTTCCAGGTTCCACGGATGCAGTGATGAAATGATGGCTGCAGCGCTGAACCATGGAGATGCAGACTGGTACGTATGGCGCGGCGCGCCTGCTAGCGATGCAATGCTTTTATTTCGGACGTGTCTTTTCCAATTCTGAAGTGCGGCGAATTCGGGAACAGATGAAGATTAAAAGGTAAGTTCTTGTTCTTATTTCTCTTTCTTCTGGGATGGTGTCCAGGTTCGAGGCAGGCGTGGCAGAGGACTGGATGCTGCAGGCACGGTGAGTGTAACGCTGCTGAAGTGCAGAATAACACGAAGCATGGGATGCTGTTCGGGCGTGGTTTAAATAGCCTGCAAAGTAGTCCCAGGTAAGAAGTTCCCCAGAACCAAACCCGAGTAAAAAATAGTCCTGTAATAAAATAGTCCCATCCAGGCCTCACGTGGGCTTTGATTCATTTGCAGCATGGTCTGCAGGAGGTAAGTAATGTCTATGAGCCTGGCGCCTATGGCTCCAGGACTGATGTCTATTATGAGCCTGGCGCCTAAGGCGCCAGGACTGAACCCAGATACCCCCCAGCCGGGGCTGCCGGGGTCTCAATAAATGTCTGGATGCCTGCTCCCGAGGCTGCTGGGCTGGGTCCGGATGCCCGGGGGTAGGCATTATGACACCCACACCCTGAGAACGATATGAGGTGCACTACCTCACTCCACTGGGCCGTTCCGGGATATCCATATAGACTACGCTGACATGGGAGAGCGATGCAATGGGTATAGGTATATGATTGTTGTGGTCTGTCCCTTCTCCCAATGGGTCGAGGCAGGTCCTTGTGCACATCCAGACGCTAAATGTGCTTGCAAATCTTTAGTAAGAGAGGTGTTTCCTCTCTGGGGTGTTTGCAACGTGCTATGGTAAGACAATGACACCCACTCCTTGAACTAACTTTTAAAAGAAGTGACCGTCTTATTAGGCATAAAGCATCGGATGTGCACAATTTACCACCGCCAGGACAACAGGGTTGTGGAGAGGATCAATGGATTGCTGAAGGCAAAGTTATCTAAACTGTGTGTTACCCTTAAAAGAAACTGGGGCATTGTCTACCTCTTGCTTTGCTCAGTTTACGCACGCAATCCTGCAAGGATCGTCACTTATCACCCCATGAGGTGGCAAGAGGCTGGCAAAGGCACACGCCTTTATTTCCTGTAAGGGAGGCCTCTGATATGATATGATATGATAGGTTATTTATAACATGCTTAATACCCAGAGGTTTCTAAGCACTGACCCGGGGATCGAACCTGTGCTGCTCTGTGTCGTCTTGCTTCCAAGGTGAGCATGTTGCTGCTGAGCTATCCTCCCGAGACGCTGATGCTGAAAGGGCTACGTCCATTCTGAGTGAGGAATGTAAAGAATGTTTGACTGTCTAAACTAGATCAATCAAATGTATTTCTCAACAAATAGCACCAGGGCATTCTGAAGAAATAACCAGCGCTACAACTACTTCAACTGCATCACATCCTCTTCAATTGTTTCTGGGTGATCTCGTGTTTGTCAGGAACTTAGTGCACAGGTGCAGTGAACCGAGATACAACTGGCCTTTTACTGTTGTGTATGCCATTCCATTTGCTGTGAATGTCCCAGGAGCTGTGGTATTGGGTACACCTTTCTGATGTCTGAAAGGCCCCGAATGCTGCACCCTCCACTAATGAGCCCGACAGTAGTACACGAGTAGTGTCCCCTAAAAAGTGAGCACAAATTTGCAGAACGATTCATCATATGTACATATGTATATGAATAGAGACTGAGTGCTATAAATCATTTGTACAGGGGACCATACAATCTAAAAATCGAAGGAGAAAAAGAATTAAATTTGCTCCTTGTTATTAAATTTAATTCAATTAGAACTTTTATTAAGAATCAAGTGTATACAAAGAGTAGAAAAATTGTGGCAAAAATGTTGTTATTCTCAATTAAAACAATAGGTTAATAAATGAAGTCAACCTTGTAGGTAATCTTGGAAAGTCATACATATAAATAGAAGTATACATAACTATCTCAATCATATGCACACAAAGAAGACATTATTTCAAATAACTCTAGAGCTTACAGAAAAAGTACTACATTCACAATACAAATACTAATACATAACAGACAATTCGTGTGATATACAATTTGCTTATTCAATCACAAACGTTTAAGAACACTAACCTGTACTTTTTAGGCTAAGTGTCCTTAAATGTTTTTGATTGCGGTGTCATGGTCTGAATGCAATACACGTCTTAAACACACCAGCGAGGAAACACTTCTCTTACTAAACATTTGGCAGCGCATTTAGCATCTGGATGTGCACAAGGACCTGCCTCGACCCCCCGGGAGAAGGGACAGACCACAACAATCAACAAAAAGTACAGGCTAACCTTTACTTTTTAGGCTAAGTGTTCCTAAAAGTTTTAGATTGAATAAGCAAATTGTATATCCCGTGAATTATCTTTTTGTCTTTTGTGCATTTGTATTGTGAATGTAGTACTTTTTTTTCTACGCTCTAGAGTTATTTGAAAGAATTTCTTTTTTGTGTACTTATGGTTGAGATAGTTATGTATATTTCTGGTCATATGTATGGTTTTACAAGATTATCTACAAGGTCGGCTTCATTTATCAACTTATAGTTTTAATTGAGAGTAACAAAACTTTTTCTACAGTGTTTCTACTCTTTTTCTATACAATTGAATGTTAATACATTTTCTAATTGAATTTAATTTAAAAACAAGGAGCAAATTGAATTCTTTCTCTCCTTCGATTTTAGATTGTATGGTACCCTGTACAAATGATTTATAGCACTCGGTCTCTATTCTGTAGTCAGTTTAACCAGAACCGGCCGCAGTGTTTCTAATCCTGGTGTCCCTCTAATTATTGGAAGACACATGTATATGAATAACATGCAGAATTTTTATAAATTGTCTATTTTAACTGAATAATGTTTTTGATTTAAGTTTTATTTTTTGTACTAAGGTTAGTTATTGTTTCAGGCATATTATCTCTTTTCTTCCCATTTTCTCTAATAATGCAAGTGCAAGTACTTATTGATGTGCCCATTCCTAATATAAGATATAAAGCTAAGAAAAGACCTGATAATACTTTTATGTCTGGTTTAAGACTATATTTAGTATGTGATTTTGTATGGTTGGAACATATAAAAAGGGTGGGGGGGTTTATCCGAGGGAGGTGTACCAGAGGCGTGTGTACAAATCAGATTGGAGACAATAACACAATACTGGAAGTTGACATCAAGGTTGTATACTAATTGACCTTTTCACACTTGACTAATTTAGAAGGTCAATTAGGACATATATGCGGGGGGAAACCCTCTGCAATCCCCCACCCAATCCCCTTATATTATTTTTAATCCAAAACCAACACAATACATATGTAAAATAACTAAAATAATATAAAGGTCAATTGTGCAGAAGGTCAATTAGGACCACTATAATTGGGTCAGTTGTGCAAAAGGTCAATTGTAAAAGGTCAATTTGGGTAATACCTTCATCAATACACCACTAAATGGGAATGCAATGACCCAAAAAATGAATATGGATATATTACCTGATGCAAATGTATTTGTGCCATATGCAAGTATATTAAAACGTTTTAGAAGGCAGACTAAGAAAAAGTACACTGAATATAGAGGATTAGTTTTGACATGATAGAAGACGTGCACCATCCAGAGATGAGTAACAGTTGGTACGGGGACATGAGCGTGGTGGGGAAACAGAGGGTAAATGGGAGTGGTTTTATTTGCTCCTTAATACCACACAAGTTGGGATCCCCAAGGTACCAATACCGCAAGAGGTTTTGCTCTTGTATGCTCAATGTCTTGTCCATCTAGCACTATGTAGTTTGCAAAGCCCCTTCCAAGCGCACAGCATATGCCTTTTGATGATGGATCCAGATGAACAGCATTGTGCTCATAATGCCAGAAGCCCACAGTACTTACAAAGACCATATATGCAGCTAGAAGGAGGGAGGTTTCTGGCCAATCGGCGGGAAGAGACTATGGCCCTCATTAGGACCCAGGCGTTAAGGGGTTTACGGCGCCGTAAACGGCGCCGACCCTTAACGCCTGATTCCAAGGTCCCTTTGCGGGATGGTGATTTTAACGCCTGCTTTTTGCAGGCGTTAAAACCCATGCCGCAAAGGGACCTTGGTGCTAATTACGCCTCCGTAATTTACGGTGGCGTAATTAGCGCCTTTCCCCATTCCCATTATGCCCTATGGGGCAAAAATGGGAATGGGGAAGGGTGAAATGGGAAATGGGGATTTACCGCCCCACTCACCTTGGAATGGGGCGGTAAATCCGCCATCCACCATGGTGTAAACGTAGTTTACACCATGGTGGTAAGGGTACGACCCAGGCGGTAACTTACCGCCTGGGTCGTAATGAGGGCCTATGATAAGCTGTATAGCAGGAGGACTCATAGGACACAGAAATGAAGTGATCCAGAAGGTAAACATAGCATGTCAGGAGTACTGTGGGAAGCATGTGGCAAAGCTTACATGGATTGAAGCAAAGGAGAAGCCAGCGAAGGTGCAGAAACAACAAGAATATCAGCTGTGCTTCTATAATGCAGGAGATGTCTCTGTGGGTACCAATGACAAGTGCAATATGACAATAAACATTCCAGACCTCAAGAAAGGAACAGCAACAGTGATGGACATGTACTGGGTCTGTGGCCAGCAGGCGTTTCTGTACCTCCAACCATCATGGAGGGGCGTATTCTCGCTGACCACGCTGCACTCGGCTCTCCTTGTGGTTCCTGAAGCACACTTAACCATGAGAAAAGGGAGCTTCGGTACCCCCACGCCACCACCAGAACCTACCGCTTCTGCATCACCACTACAGTCCCCTGTTTTTTCATTTTTGCCAGAAAAAAGGAAAACATACTCTTGAGAAGGAACAAGAGGTCTATTTGTCGAAAAACTCAACTCAATTGCTTCATGAAATATCTGATCAACATAGACTGTACAATAAAGAAGAAAACATTTTCGCTTCGCGGTTAGTGCCAGGAATACAAGCATCAACTAATGCGAAATGGCTGCAAATGGTTAGATGGGAGCTGATACAGCTGGCGAATGACTCTGAACAAGTATTCAACACACTTAAGGTTGAACTGGGAGCCATCAGGTTAATGACTTGCAGAACTGGTATGTGTTTGATCTCCTCAATGCCATGTAAGGGGGCATTTGTAAAAAACAACAGGAGATTCCTGCTGTACTTACATACCACCTAATGATGCCGCAAATGGGTCACTCAAGCAAATAATAGAGGCCGTGCATACCCTCAGTGAATATATGCAGATGGAAGCAGGGATTCACAAGAGTGACTGGTACAATGATCTCTTTTCATGGGCACCGTCGTGGATGCGAGAAGTTGTAAAGATACGACTGCCAGTGGTGTTCGTGCTGGTGATCTTCTGCACTTGCCAGTTGGGACTTGGATGCTGTGCTAAAGCAATCCCTAATCGTGCAATGATGATGGTTTCAATTGGGCTAAGCAGTACACCTCGCAGTATAAAAGATGGACAGGTACAAACAGATGACTCAAATATGCCCCACATGGTGAAAATAGAGTTACTACTGCCCCACCAGATCCTGAAAACTACGAGGAACACTGGGTTGACTTAGAAGTAGATGGGGCTGTATATATCTTATTTGCACCCCGGAGCAGTATGCTCAGCCAGGAGACAGTTTGCGCTCAGTATGTAGAGTGTGGGTGCCCAAGAAAGGAACATGGAGGTATGAGGAGGCTGAAAGGATGGCATGGGAGTTTGTTAAAATAGAATTAAAGAAAGGGGGGAATGTTGGGGGGCAGGGGCAAAAGTCCCAGGCCCCTCAGCTATTTAGGGCAAGGCAATTGTAGCAGGAGGCGTTGTAGGGGATTTAGAAGACTGGATAAAGGAGGGGGTCACCCCTGGATTGTCGTCTAAATGTAGTGAACTTTGGTGTTGGTATCACGTGTGTAAGAGACTCCATTTTAGAAGTTATACGCCATCTTGAAATTGAGGCCTAGTGCCATAGCTATACCAGTATGCTTACACCCCGAACCGAGGCTTAGAAGGGGTTGCGTGCGCTTTCTGCTCGCAGCTCTGGTTGCCCTGCAGAAGGTTAATGTCATGGTCATGAAGTCAGAGGCACAGGCATGCAGGGGTCGCATGCACAGGAGACCTGGGTGGACGTTGTCCTGGCTCCTTTGGCACCAAGCTCATGAACAAAAGTAAACAAGAACATCCATTTAACACCAAAAAGCTTTTATTATGGACATAGCACTTCAGATGCATTAACCTTGAACCATTCCATCCATTAAGCAGGATGCATTAACCTTGAACAGTCCATCCATTAAGCAGCCCCAAGTGTATTCTTGGGTGTGGCTGCTAATGGATTGCCTTTGCACGTGCTCACTCTCTAGGAGTGGCAGGGTGTGGCTGGTAAGCCGACCCTAATGGGCGTGCCACGATCTCAGCTATATAACCTGCCTCAATCCTCAAGACAGGCGCTTCGCGTTATTCTGCACTTGCAAGCAGCGTAATTCTCACCGTCGCCTGAGGTCAGACTTACCTTTGAAGATCCTGCTTCCTGGACATCCTGCTTCCTGCCAGCATACTTACCAACTAGGGGAAGCTGTTCTTACCTGTACATCTCTTCGGCGAACCAAGTATTCATCTTTACACTTTCCGGAACGCCGATATTTTCATCTTGACTCCGCAGCACGACACGCTCCATCGTCGACAGCAGCGCCTGCAAGGAAAAACAGAAGACAAGGTTAGACATCGAAAAAACAGCCAGTTTAAGGTTGTGCTTCGCCATACTTCGCACTTTCCTTAAACCATCACTTTCCTGCTGACGAATATTGCGGTAGCATCCATCTTCCATCCGGCCACGTCTCGTATTACACAGCTGCATTAAGGCCACATTTCCATCTAAGGGAAGAAAACAGAAGAGAGACATTATTGCAGGCATAAAAGGAGCAACATATAAAGACATTAAACAGAACGAAAAGCATCACAAGAGCTCAAGAAAGACTTACCAATCATAAAGAGAAGCATAGTTGCAGCTGGACTGGACTAATCCTTATCAGGGATCAGTGAAGCAACTAGATCCCATTTGACGCGCCCCTGCCAGAAGTATCAGGACGTAGAGCTTATCTTTCATCCTTCACAGGTGAGCTTTATGGGCCGGCGTATGCTCACAGAAACCGTACTTCGAAGGGATTGTGTCCTCCGACGTATTCCTCATCTTAGATATCTCCTTCCAGCTCTGCTGGCCTCGGAAAATTTTTTCTCTAGAGGGCACTGCGCGTCGACGTCTTCCGAGTCGATGTCCCTCGACAGGCGCCGTATCGACGTCATCCTGCCTATAAAGGCCGCGCGCAGCGTCCGTTGCTCAGTTCCGTTTTTCCACGCTTACTCAGTGCCTCGGAATACCGTTGCTCAGTTCTTAGTCAGATTAATCCTATTTACCTCGAGTCATTCGATCCGTACTCGATGGCTTCCTCGTCGGAACCGACAACTCCTCGATCCGGCTTCAAGAAATGTCGAGATTGTGGGAAAAAGATGTCGTTGACTGACCCTCACAGAGTTGGTCTGTGGTGTTTGGGAGCTGAACACCATTGTTCGGAGTGCGAGGACTGTATGTCCATGACAGCTAAGGCCCTGAAGGAGCATAGGGGGAAGCTGGAGAAAGGTAAGACTTTTAAAGCTTCTTCTTCGTCGACGAAGTCGAGACATTCGTCTCCTCGTCACCATTCGCGCTCCAGGTCTCGGAGTGGGTCTCATCACTCCACGAGATCGAAGCACTCGAAGGGGAGACGTCGAAGATCCCCTTCTCCGTCTTCCTCTGTTTCGCCAAAAAGAATCCCTTGCCCCACGAAACATAGTTCCCGGGCTGAATGGGAGGAATTCTGCAAAAATATGATGAGCGTCTTCGAGAAAGCGGCCTCGACCCCCTCGAAGACTGCCGAGAGCGATGCTCTGGTCGAAAGAACCGAAGGTCAAAAACGCAGCGAGTCGCAGTACCCGGCGAAGGAAACCTCTCGAGCGCGTCTCGAACCCTCGAGTAGGACTATGACCTCCAAACCTTCCTCGAAGGTTCCGTCGACGTCGAGGTCTTCGACGCCGTTGTCGAAGAGACCTTCGACACACGGGTCTGTCGACTGGACGCCAGCGTCGACACCGGCGTCGACGCCAAGAAAGGTCACGGTTACGACACACCCAGTGACTATCCCCAGGTCCTCGACGTCGATGGCTTCGAGATTGTCGAGTAGAATTCCAATTCTGTCGAGGTCTTCGAGGCCTCTGCCTTTGTTTTCGACGCCACGCTCGAAGCCTTCGACGTCGGCGTCGACGACAACGACGTTTTCGAGGCCGATAATGACAAGTTCGGCACCCTCTGCCTTGGAAATGGGATTTACTCCCTTTATGAGTTCAGAACAATTGAGAACTATGTCCTCAATTTTGGAAGTGGGTGAATTGTCTGAACAGGAAGACACATTTGAGTTGCAGGGACCTGTAACCCCAATTGGAGAGGAATTTTCCTCTGAAGAGCGCAGGTTAAAGGATCTTCATGATTCCTTACATGAGGCAAGTGGGTTAGACACTTCCCCTGAGGCGGAGTTTGCTAAGCCAGACCCGGGGGAGCATGCTGAAACCCCCTATAGAGCCTTAATGGCCAGGATCACAGAGTTCATGGGGTGGTCTGCACCTTCACAATCTTTCCAACAAGATGACCTCACGGATATTCTTGACAAAGGCCCACAGGAGGATCCTGTGGTGCCTTTTCATAAAGCTCTTCAGAGAAAAATCATGACAAACTGGGAAACCCCAGATGTACTACCAGCAGTAAATAAAAAACTGTCTACAAAGTACAGGGTATCTTCTACAGACCCAGAGTTTTTGTCTAAACACCCATCCCCAGAAAGTCTGGTGGTACAGGCAGCATCCTCTACCGATGTCAAGACGGCTTATCCTACCGTCCCACAGGACAGGGACGATAAGAAATATGATGCTATGGCAAAGAAAGTCTTTTCAGCATGTAGCATGGCGTTAAAATCTGTTAATGCTACTTGCACCCTTGCTAGGTTCAGCCATACACTTTGGGAGTGTGCTTCTACAGCGGCTGACTGCATCCCGGAGGGAGAAGAAAGGGATGCGTTCCTGAATATTATACAGGACGGTAAAGACGCTATGTGCGAATCCCTCCAGACTGGCATGTATTCGGCTGACAGTATCAGCAGAGCAATGGCGGCAAGTACATCAACCAGGAGATTCGCTTGGTTGACAAAGTCTGGTTTTGCCCCAGATGTGCAAGCCAGGCTCTTGAACATGCCATTCGATGGCTCTTCTTTGTTCGGGAAAAAGGCGGATGACAGTTTAGAGAAACTGCAAACTTCAAAAGCAGAAGCAAAATCCCTAGGAGCTGCAATCCGTCAGACTCCTTTTCATCCCACAGGAACCTCTGCGAGGGGCAAGTCCTTTCGCTTCTACTCCGCATTCGGAAGAGGTAGAGGACGACCGGCTCAAAGGGGACAAAGAAGAACTACCCGAGGTGGACGGGGTAGATATTCAAAAGCCGCAGCAACAGCAGGTACCTCTTTACCATCGGCATCTGCATCAGCCGCCCCAAAACCACTCTGAGGACTTCCCTCACAGGACACCTGTAGGAGGCAGGTTGACTCAACATCTGGCGGTATGGCAGGCTATCACGTCAGATGCTTGGGCATTGGAAACAGTTGCCCAAGGTTACTGCCTGCCTTTCCTACGTATACCTCAGAGTCATCCACCGGGGATCAGCTCTCAGAAAGCTCCAGATCCGCTCCTCTTGCAGGAAATTTGGGACCTGCTAGAGAAAGGTGCCATAGAACCGGTACCTGTAGCGGAGAGGA
Organism: Ambystoma mexicanum; assembly: GCF_040938575.1. NCBI lineage: Eukaryota > Metazoa > Chordata > Amphibia > Caudata > Ambystomatidae > Ambystoma > Ambystoma mexicanum. The sequence continues at coordinate 505,235,517 of NC_090938.1, forward strand.
ACAGGGGCTGGTACTCCCCTTACTTTCTCATTCCAAAGAAAGACAGAGGACTGAGACCCATCTTGGACTTGCGAGAATTGAACAAATTCCTCAGAAAAGACGAATTCAAGATGGTCACTCTTTCTCAGATCCTCCAGGCCCTTCAGTTCCAGGACTGGTTGGTATCTCTGGACCTTCAGGACACTTATTTCCATGTGCCTATCCATCTCAAACACAGGAAATACCTGAGGTTCGCAATTGGCAACTCTCACTATCAATTTCGAGTGCTGCCATTTGGGCTGACCTCCGCCCCGAGGGTCTTCACCAAGTTAATGTCGGTAGTGGCTGCAAGTCTAAGGAGGGAAGGGATTCACGTCTACCCCTACCTGGACGATTGGTTGATCAGGGCTGTTTCTCCGGAACAAGCTCAGATCCAGCTAAATCACGTGTGCCACTTCCTTCACAGACTGGGCTTCTCCCTCAATTTAAAGAAGTCACAAATTATACCATCGCAGAGACTCCAGTTCATAGGAGCGATCCTGGACACTTCCCTGGGAAAAGCCTCGCCACCAGAGGTGAGGGCTCAAGATATTCTACAGATGGTTACCAAGTTCCAACATGCCCAACGTCTCCCAGCCTTCGACTTTTTGAGGTTGCTAGGCCTCATGGCATCCTGCATTTTCCTAGTGCCATGGGCTCGCCTGAGAATGAGATCCCTCCAGTGGGCACTGAGGACTCAGTGGTCACAATTCTGAGGGAGAATGACAGATCTTCTTCAGGTTCCTGGCAGGGTGGCTCGAGGCCTTCAGTGGTGGGCCTGTCAGGAGAACATTCTGAAAGGAGAACAGTTTTGGCAACCCCGGCCGGAGATAACAGTAGTCACGGATGCCTCATTCACGGGGTGGGGAGCCCACACCAACGACTTGACCATCAGCGGTCGTTGGTCTCCATCGGAGTCCAGACTACATATCAACCTGTTAGAGCTGAGAGCCATCAGACTTGCGCTGAAGGCGTTCCTGCCAGCTGTACAAGGGAAGAACGTCCTGATAATGACGGACAACACGGTGGCCATGCATTACCTCAACAAAAGAGGAGGCGTAGGATCACTACCCCTGTGCAGAGAGGCGATGCAGCTCTGGTTTTGGGCAATCCAAGAAGGAATCTCTCTATCGGCAGTTCACCTAGCCGGAGGGAAGAACTTGACAGCGGACGCTCTGAGCAGGCAGAACACAGTCTGCCACAAGTGGGAGCTAGCTCAGGAAGTCCTTCAAGAGATCTTCGCCCTTTGGGGAACCCCTCAGGTAGATCTGTTCGCCACCAGCCTGAACAGGAAATGCGACCTGTTCTGCTCAAGGGAATTTCCCCCGAGAGGAGCTCTGGGAGACGCGTTCATAGTGGACTGGGAGTTTCCGCTTCTGTACGCGTTCCCACTGGTCCCTGACATTCCTCAAATGATCAGGAGGTTGAGAAGATTCCGGAGAACCATGATCCTAATTGCCCCGGATTGGGCCAGGAGAACGTGGTACCCGGACCTTCTAGACTTGTCCATCTGCCCTCCAATTCGACTTCCACTCAGAGAGAACCTACTCTCACAGAAGGGAGGTCAGGTTCTCCATCCAGACATCAAAACCCTCAACCTTCACGCTTGGCTTCTGAAAGGCTGAGGTACAAGGATTGGGACCTCCCTGATGATGTTATGGAGGTATTGCTTTCGACAAGGAGGCCAGCAACAAAGTCTTTATACCGCTGCCGTTGGAACAGATTTTGCAGCTGGTGTAGAGAACAGAATATCGACCCTTTTCATGTGGTACACCAATGGTTTTGTCCTTCATACTACATTTGGCAAATTCAGGCCTTCAAGTTGGCACCATTAAGGGCTATCTCGCAGCGCTATCCATCTTTAAGCGTACTGCGGAAGAACCATCCTATTTCAAATTACCCTTGGTAATACAGTTTCTAAAGGGGTTAACCAATGTGTATCCCCCAAGACCATTCCAAATTCCCCTATGGGATTTAAACTTAGTACTAACTTTCCTGATGGGTACACCTTTCGAACCTCTCCATTCTTGTTCGTTAAGATTCCTTACCCTTAAAACTGTTTTATTAATAGCACTTACATCTGCTAGAAGGGTGAGCGAATTACAAGCTCTTTCTTGTAAACCCCCTCACACAATATTTCACAAAGACAAAGTTGTCCTGCAAGTGAAGCCTAATTTCCTCCCAAAGGTGGTTTCTGAATTCCATATCACTCAGAAGATTACCCTACCATCTTTCTATCCTCCTCCTCACCCGGGGAAAGAGGAAGAGAGGTTACACAGGCTAGGCCCTAGGAGGGCTTTAAGTTTTTACATCAGTAGACTAGCCAGGATAAGACACGCAGACCAGCTGTTTGTAGGTTACGCAGGTCACAAGCTGGGGTTACCAATAACTAAGCAGACCATTTCCAGATGGATCATTCTAGCCATTCTGGAATGTTATAAACTGGCAGGGAAAGAGCCCCCTCAAAACCTTAGGGCTCATTCGACCAGAGGTATTGCAGCTTCATCGGCCCTCAAAAGAGGCGTGCCGGTTAAAGACATATGTGCGGCCGCTACATGGTCGTCTGTCCATACCTTTACACGTTTTTACAATTTGGATTCCTCCTCCAGTCAAGAGACTAGGTTTGGAAGGGCTGTACTGCATTCTATTCATCAATAGAAGACAGCGTGAAGTCAGTACTCCCTCCTACGATAATAGAATACTGCTATGGGAGCCTATCTAAGATGAGGAATACTCAGAGGACACAATGCCTTCGAAGAACAAGTTACTTCTTACCTTGTAACGTTCTTTCGACGGGATGTTCCTCCGACGTATTCCTCATCGACCCTCCCATCCATCCCCGCAGTTCTACTTCCCTTGTTGTTGCAGCTTACGCTCCTTCAGGGTGATTAGTTAGTCCAGAAAGTATTATTGTGGGCTACAAAACGGAACTGAGCAACGGACGCTGCGCGCGGCCTTTATAGGCAGGATGACGTCAACGTCGATACGGCGGCTGTCAAGGGACATCGACTCGGAGGACGTCGACGCGCAGCGCCCTCTAGAGAAAAAATTTTCAGAGGCCAGCAGAGCTGGAAGGAGATATCTAAGATGAGGAATACGTCGGAGGAACATCCCGTCGAAAGAACGTTACAAGGTAAGAAGTAACTTGTTCTTTGGGGTGAAGGGTTTGAGAGGTACAACAATCACAGATTGGTGCACTCACACACTCTTATCTCCACGCAGGAGCAGTATCACCATGTACCACCGCTCACAGCTTTTCTACTGAGGGAGAGGCCTGAAGGGGGTGATTCAAGTTTAGGGAGGGCTGCAACCGTGCCCCAACACCTCAGCAGACACCATGTGAGCGTAACAGTTAATTTCTTGAACACACACACACAGACAGTTCTTTATTGTATCTTATCATTAGTGCATTATGAGACAGGCATGGTATCAAGACACATACTCAGAAGGTAACTGTTTCAAAACCTTTATTTAATAAAGTTCTGGTGTTGTGGCAATGCCTAACTGGCTCTAACTCTAAAGGGATTGTTCCCTCAACTGATGTTTCTAAGGACCGTTGATGTCTGAAAGTCCAAAACCAAAATCCGTCTGTGTCTAAACCTATGCTTGCCCTCACTCTTTGACAACATGTGATAGGAAGTCTTCTTAAAGAAAAATAGTGGTTCAATAGAAGGAAATGTAAACCACAGCTGGTTACGGGTGGTCTTACAAATAGGTGTAGTTCTTCCACTTCAAAATAGTTAAACTCAAAAAGGTTGCCCTGGGAATCTTCCACGTAAGGCTCTTGCCGTAAATCAATAGAGTTCACAATGTCTCTGGGTCTCTTGGAGTTCCCTTCCCCAAGCTTCGATCCTTCAAGTTCGAAACAAAAAATGGACAGTTCCTGTTAGGCCTCTCAGGGTTCCCTTCCCCAAGTCTAGGCCTCTCTTCACAAAGTTCAACAATGCCTTTAGCGGGCCTCTTAGGGTTCTCTTTCCCAAGCCTAGGACCCTCTTTACGAAGTTCACCAATGTCTCTTGTGGGCCTCTTAGGGTTTTCTTCCCCAAGCCTAGGCCCCTCTGGTCTCAAACAAACAAAAAGTACCTCCTGTCAGGATGTACCTTTCACTGTACAGTTCTTTCACGGGGGTAGTATCAGAGACTTTTTTTCGAGAATGCTGGGCTCTTTGCTCCTCCCATTCTGACCTCTAACCCCTCTCCTTATTCTGTGGCACCATTTCCTCTTCTGTGCCTCTTTCACTTTGTCCTTTTTCACTTTACTGTGCTTCCTGCACACCTCCTTTTCCTGTTGTGCACACTTGCCCCTTCTTTCCACCTTTCTGTGCCTCTTGCACACTACTTCTCTTTGCTTTCCACTGTGCTCTCTTGCACCTTGATTTTCTCACTGTGCTCTCTTGCACCTTCATTTTCCCTTTTACGTGCCTCTTGCACTCTGTATTTCGTTTGGGTCGCTTGTACCCTCTTTCTCACTTTTGGGTTGCTTCACCCTCTCAACTGTCCATTTTCCTTTTCACTGTCTCATTGCTGTCTCTCTCAGTTTTGGATCCCTGACACCCCTCTCTTTACTTTCGGGTCTCTCGCAACCACTCTTGGCTGTCGTTCATTACTTGTGCGCCTCTAGCACACCTTTTCTGTCATTCCGTTTTACTTTCTTTCACTGTTTCTTAGCTTTTGCTTGCTTTGCTTTGCTTCTGCCTTTCTCTTGCTTCGCTTTGCTTTCTTTAACCGCTTTTCAGCTTTCGCTTGCTTTCTTCCTGCTTTCGCTCACCGGGCTCTTTTTTCCACAATGCTCCTGCTCCAGCCACCCTCACGCTACTGAGTTTCTCTCTGTCTCATGAAACTCATCAACAGTAGCACGGCACCAGCGAACAGGTCAAATAAACCAGACCTTCTGGCTCTGTCCGAGACCTGGCTACATAATTCCGCAGAGAATGCCATTAAATACTCCCTGCCCACGGGATATAAAATATTCCGAGCTGATCCTACTGACCAACAGGGTGGGAGGGTTGCATTTATTGTACAAGACTATGTTGACTGTTATACCTCCTATAGCCATCACCTGGATAGCTGTGAACTTCTAGAATTGAAAATAAAAATAAATCTGAATATTACCCTTACCTTATTGTACCTGTATAAACCCCACAAAGCCCTCTCGCTCTTTGAAGAACAGTTACTGAAATTATTAAACAGCATCACGATAGTCAATTCTCCTGTACTTGTGATGGGTGACTTTGACCTATGGGCGGATGACCCAACAGCCTCCACTGCCACATCACTGCTCTCCTCTTTGGAAGCAGTTGTCTTTGTACAACTGGTAAAGGACCCAACACACCAGGGTAGTCACACCTTGGATTTGTGCCTTTCGCATAATGTTCAATGTATAGGCACTAGTACACTATTGTGTCCATGGTCGGACCAGCTGATTGTTAATACTACAATTAGGTTCCACATTTCTCCTCCTAGACTTGACACTAATCCAAGAGTAAAGGTTACATATCACAACACTAAGACTATCTCTTCTATGGCCTTTTCTGCTACCCTCACAACTAAACTTGGACCCATTGAAGCCAGTGGAAAAATCCCTGATTTGGCCCTTCACTTATCAAGAGCCATCAAAGATACCATTGACATCCTTGCATCTGAAAAAATAAAGCTATTAAAAACCAAAACCATGAAGAAAACATGGTTCATAGATGAGATTGTTGAAGCTAGAAGGGTAAAAAGAGTAGCAGAACGAACATGGAGAAAGAATCCCTGCCCTACCACCCTTCAGAACTATAAGAAAAATGTTCAATTACATAGACATACCATCATTGAAGCAAAAAAGAAAACCTATAATGTACGCATTGATAATGCAAAATCCAACTCCAAAGAGCTATTTAAAATTTTCAAGGAATTTGAAAGCCATTCATCTCCCTTTCCACCTGTTTCGAAAGACTGTCTGGTGTCAATCAATTCAGGACGAATTTATTAATAAAATTGCAGTTCATCACCATTCTATTTCTGCTCAATTGTCTAGATTGGCCCCTAATAATGTCTACACTATCACAAACAGAGTACACTCGCAAATGTTGAAAAATACTCCCAAATTTGCTTTTCGGCTATACTGAAAATTAGGTTCTAGAGATTGGTACAAATCTAAAATTTGAGATTGTTACAAATCTAAAATCTACTTCATGTCTTGGCGATTCCTGCTCTACCGACATTCTGAAAGGCTCTTTAGATGTTTTGATCCCTTGGATCACAAAAATGATTAATCTGCCACTGAATCAGGCACAGTGCCTGCCATCCTGAGGGATGTCTGGGTTTCTCCATTGTTGAAAAAGGACACATTGGATCCGGCTGTTCCAAAGAATTACAGGCCAATCACCAATGTCCCTTATCTGTTGGAAATCCTGGACAGAGGGGCATATTTACAGCTTCAGAAATTCATAGAGGATAATAATCTTCTAAATATCCATCAATCTGGGTTCAAATCTCAACACAGAACTGAAACAGCTCTTTTGGATCTTTGGGATCTTTTGGATCTCTCGGCAGCATTTGATATCATCGATCATAAACTTTGATATAACAGATTGCTAACCATAGTCAACTGCTCTAAAAATGCTGCTGGCCTCGTTTCTAGGTATGATATGATGTGGCATTTATAACGCCCCCATACACAAGTGTTTCAGGGCGCGAGGAACTCCAGAGTGGTTGTGCCTGGAGTGCAGGCAAACTTAATCTCCCTGACCTGTGGCATGCCACAGGGGTCATGCTTATCGCCACTACTATTCAATATCTATATAAGACCTTTTATTGGTCTTCTTGATGATCTGAGTGTCCAATTCGCAAACTACACGACGACACCCAGATCTTATTTGAATTATCGGATGATTACTCTAAGGATACTGACACAGTAAACTTAGTTTATAACAAAATACAGATCTGGATGGCACATAACTCCCTTGCTCTTAACGATTCTAAAACGGAGCTCCTCATCATGGCCTTTGGTCATCGTTTAAAGACGCTCCATACTCAATACGCTCACCTGGAAATTGCTGGTACTACAATTGCTGTCAGTAACTCGATAAAAACTCTTGGGGTTTTTCTTGATGCTGAGCTATCAATGAAGAGACAAGTATCTCAGCTACGCTCATCTTGCAGACTTGTAATTAAGCTGCTCCATTTAAGGAGTGGAGTGTGGCAGAGTGTGTTCAGCAGTGGAGGAGAGCACATCCCTTGTTCTACTGGAGAGCTGAATTGCTGCTTGGATCTGGACTTTGGTAAATCCTTTTTCTGTTTTTACTGTTTTTCCTGGGGACACTCTAGCCGATACTTTCACTCTACTAAAGCCATAGCAAACCACGCGGAGCGTGAGTGAAGTGTGGCAGAGTGTGTTCGGCAGTGGAGGAAAGCACATCCCTTGTTCTACTGGAGAGTTAAATTGCTGCTTGGATCTGGACTTTGTTAAGTCCTTTTTCTGTTTTTACTGTTTTTCCTGGAGACACTCTAGCCAATACTTTCACTCTACTAAGGCCATAGCCAACCACGTGGAGCGTGAGTGGAGTGTGGCAGAGTATGTTCGGCAGTGGAGGAGAGCACATCCCTTGTTCTCCTGGAGAGTTGAATTGCTGTTTGGATCTGGACTTTGTTAAGTCCTTTTTCAGTTTTTACTGTTTTTCCATGATTTGATAGATTTGGTATTAATTGACTGGCTATTGATGGAGGGTAATGATATTGTAATTCTTGGAGGAGATTTGAATGCATACTGTGGAGTTTATACGATAAAAGTAGTATTTAGCAACATTTTACAGACTAATGTAATGATAAAAGGAAAGAGCAACAAAAAGGGCAGGTTATGGTCAAAGTATCTACAAGATTGGGAGCTGTGGCCATTGAATGGGAGAACCACCAGCAATACCCCAGGGAAATGTACCTGGAGTAGTGGTGGTAAGGCTGCCACTTTGGATTACTTGTGTGGTAGTATGGCAGCACTACACCACATAAGTGATTTTGAAGTGGTAGCCTCACCGTTTATTGATCACTCCTTGATTGTTATTTCAATGAAGATTAATCTACCCTCTGCTGACAAGGGTGGTCCTCTAAATATTGAAATTTCCAATGGTGGAAACAAGATAAATTGGAATGCTACCAAAATTAAGAAGCTTAATAGAAAAGTATACGACTTGATCTCCGATAACCCTAATTGAAATGGAGACGAGATTGAGCATCTGATTGGGCAATGGACCACTAAAGTAGCATCAGTCCGTAGCAAACCGATATTTGTCTCTAGTAAAAGCTATACTTCTCCCTATGATATGCAATTAGTAGTTAATAGGAGAATATACTGTTGAGCTATTAAGACGTTGAAAGCTCTCCCAATCTCAAGGGATGAATACACCAACCGTAAAAAGCTGTTGAGTAACAACTATAGAGGATGGTGTAAGCGCCATTGTCTAGAGAAACTTAACTCAAAGTGGCGATTATTCATTGGAGCCTTAGAAAAGAAAGATGGGAGATCAATATGGGGGGTCCTTAATAAAGTCAGAGCCAATAGCTCCGATACGCCCCTTAACACTATTGGGGAGGGTACATGGGTAGAATATCTGTCTGGAAATTTCTATGATAAACAAATCTTAGACCTGGCTTTTTGTACATCTGAGCCGTGGCCCCTTAGCTTTGGGAGAAGTGAAATAATTCAAATCATCAATAAGCTCAATAACTCCAGAGCTCTGGGGCCGAACGGCCTTGCTTCCATCGTAGTGAAGTCTGATCCTGCCACTTGGTCCCTTATACTTATGACACTCTATAAACAAGTGTGTTTGGAGAAGCACATTCCTGCCTCTGGTTAAAATCGATTCTGATACCAGTGTATAAGACAGGCTCTTGTGAATGCCCAGAGAATTATCGCACACTGTCACTCTTGGATACCACTAGTAAAATATTGTCAGCAATAGTCCTAAATCACCTTCAATCCTGGACTGAGGCCAACCAGATACTTCACCCGTTCCAATCTGGATTTCGCACTGGAGCCAGCACAACCCATAATATTAGGCTCCTAGATGCGATAATGTTTAAAGCTAAACAATGTTCGAATCCATCTATCTACGTAACCTTTTTTTATTTTAGTTGTGCTTTCGATAGAGTTGATCGTAATAAATTGTGGGATAAATTATGAGCTCTTTGATTTCCTCATTGGCTAGTGAAATTCTAAACCAATTACATATGAACAACACAGCCCAGGTACGCCTAGACAATAATGGCTAACTGCCATGTCTTATCAAAATATATAAGGGCGTTAAGCAGGGCTGTTTACTGGCTGCTCTTCTCTTTAATTTGTATATTGCCGAGCTTATACATCGTTTGGAGAGACATGCCCACATCCCAGCCAGACTTGCCCCAACCAAGATCACAGCATTACTATATGCTGATGATCTGGTGATAGTAGATCACACAATAGCTGGGATGAAGAATCTCTTGGAAGAGCCGGGCAGATTTTGTAATGAACATGATATGAGGGTGAATTTGAAAAAGACCAAGACAATGTTTTTCTCTTCTAAGAAGGTTAACAGACCATCCATGAAAGTCAGTTGGGGGATTATTGACTATGTTAATTCCTATAATAACTTAGGAGTGGAGATGGACTGTAAACTGGGATATCTCCCTGTAATTGAAAGCAGAATCATGAGAACTAAACAAATCACATTGTTAGTGAGAAAGTATGTATGCCCTGGAATATGCTGGATACACATTGAAAGGCATTTTATTGCTGTATAAACAGTGGTTTGTCCCAGTAGTATCATATGGCCTCGAAGTCCTCACTCTTGATGACCTGATATGGATAGAGGGTTTCTTTCGGCGTACCATTCTTGCCCTTTCACATACATGCCCAATACAATATATAAGAACAGAGTTTGGTTTGACTTCAATTAAAGCGACTATTCAATACAATATCAAAGAGCTCTATTACCATTGAAGATATTGAATCATCCCACGAGTGTTAAAATTATCGGCAAAGAGGTGCTCAACCAGGGGGTGTGGCTAGCAAGCCATGTGAATGGCTGGGTCATCCCGGGGGTCCTGAACATCCGCAACACATCCTGGAATGCCCGCCCAGCAAAAATAGAAAATATACTTCCCAAACGTGGGAACAGTTGTGCGAATGCGAGTGGCAAAAGAGGCAAAGTGCGGGAACCCGATCCGAATCATGTAAGCAGAGATAAATGCCAAACCGGACCGAGGGACCTGAGATAAAGGATAAGCAAAATGGCCACCCGAGGAAGAAAGGAAAGGGCTGAGCTGCAAAGTGGAAGAGGGAAGCGAAGAGCCTGAGCGCATCTAACTTCGCGAACACGGAGCCCTGTAGGGAAGCCTGCACATCAGCAGAAAACATCCCGGCATTCAAACGGACACAAATGTTCTTGGTATAAGCCACTCGATAAACGAGTGAAACGCGAGCCTGAGGACCGCAGAACGGACGGCAGAGACGCACCGGGTCTATCCGCATCACACGAACAGGTGAGTCTAACTGAATGCGCCTGCTTCGTGTAAGACGGCTGACACGCGTTTCGTGTATTGCCGCTGCACGGAATACATAATAACGCAGTGGACGATCTGGAAGAAGCAGATAAAACGGCTAGAAGCATCTGGGAAAGCCGTACTGTAAACCCCAGGCAACAACAACACAGGCTAGAGAGACGCCCTACTTGCAAGAGACATATGGGGAAGGGTAACAGCAGACTGTTGCATGCCGTGTAGGGCTGATACCAGAACAAAAGCGGATGATCACCTAAGTGGAATCCAAGGCCCCACTTCATACTAAAGTGTGCATGGTTCCAAATAGAAGCAGTGAAAAGACCCGGGGTGGCAGAGGGTAGCCCCCAAAAAAGGGGGGGATAAATTGGGGAGATACCCTAAACGCCAATGAAGGGGAGCTGAAACACTGAGAGCAAACACCCGAAGCCCGAATACGTGATAACTGGTACTGGCAAGGAGGATAACTCCCCCCCTCCCCCCAAGATCAGGGGGCGCATGGACTGAACTCACGATGGAGAGGCTCAGCCCGGAGTTGTGATACATACTAAGGTGGCAAATGCGCCATAAATTAACATTAGAAAAGCCTGAGAACTGAAACAGACAGAAGTGGAAACTGCACGAACCCACACTTAGCAAGGTAAAGGGGGGCAACAGCTAATGCCGGCAGAGGAAGGCACCAGTGAGAAGTGCTGCAAATATACCAACTAAACCCAAGCCCTGGAAAAGCAGCCATGGAACAGACATCAGTGCATGGTGGCAATTAGAGTGGAGCTCTAACGCCAAGGATGGACATATAATCACTGAACACTAGCCAGCATCACTAACTGCAGACACACCCAGGACACGGCCAGCACAACTGGATGCCCCCATAACGGAAAAAAGTGCTGAACAAGCCGGTGCAAGTCGGCATAACGGGCCCACGGACCCCGATCATTCAAGGTGGGACACCCTGAGACAATGCCATGGCATCCAAATTGCCTAAAACGAAAGGGAAGCAACCTACCATGGAGGATTACACTAAAACACAGCAACCAACGGAAGGTGCCAGAAGCAAGGAAAGAAATTGCAAACAGACACAGCACTAGCGCGTAATGATCAACAGATTTTGGAGGCGATAGCAGACCTAAAGGTTGCCTGGGAAACTAGACTAGAAGCAGCAATGACTAGCCTCAAAACATTGCTAGAGTTCAAAATCGATGCAGTACAAGTGGGCGTGACCTTACTGAGACAAGACGTGAGAGCTATAGCGGAACGCAAAGGTGAACTGGAAAAAGAGGTCAAATCGAATACAACTGCCTGCGCAACAAATGCTTTGGAGATCCACGCACTGCGTCAGCAAGCGAGCAACCTAGAAAACAGAGCAGAGGGGGCCGAAGGGCGGGCCCGAAGAAACAATATATGCATTGTAGGGCTCCCAGAGGGTGAGGAGGGATCAAACCCCACAGACTTTATTGAAATCATGCTATTACAAGAAATCGAAGGAGGGGCACTCACACAAGGATTTGCGGTGGAGATAGCACATCGAGCACTAACAAGGAAACCAGTGCCAGGAACACCCGCCCCCCCCCTCAGCCCCCCCCCTCAAGGCCGATCATAGCCAAGATATTGAACTATCGAGATAGGGAGAAAATCCTAGAATACTTCCGAAAAAGGGTACACAATACGGAGGGCATCCGCGTCAATAACGGCATACCCAGACTACACTCTTCAGGTGCAGAGACAGCAACCAAACTACGGAACAGTAAAGAGGAAATTACGTGAAGCGGGTTACAAATACATGCTGATGTACCCGGCGAAATTGAAAGTATTCCACAAGAATAGGGCACTGTTTTTTGAAACTCTGAAAGAGGCTATGGAATGGTTGGGCGCACAGTACCGCCCGTCGGGAGGGATGACCAACGAGATGGCGGAACGGACAAGTGAGATGGCGAGTACAAGGACCTAGGTGTTGTATAAACAGTGGCAGTGGGACTTGAATATAGATCTGCAAGTAGCAGAGGGAAGATGAGCTAGGGACACGGCATTGGCACAAAATAGTATAAAAGCGGGAGATACCGGGATCCAAACTCACACCCTATTAGATAGGCTTGTGCGGTTGCCAGTAGTGCGGCAACCCCTTGCTGGGTTCCTAATACCGGCACAGCAAGGGTAGGACTAAATGCGGGATAGCCTGAGATCCAGGGATGGAGCTGGGCAACAGTTCGGGACGGGGGGGTGGGGGATAGGGGGGGTTTGTAGTTTATATTGTTGGGGAACGAGCTTACACCCAAGCGCCGCCACGCATTAGGCAGAGGATAAGGGAGGACAGAGGCAGGACGGGATATGGATGAAGATGGGAGAACTTAGGATAGCAACTTGGAATGTCAGGGGACTCAACAGCTACTTGAAGAGGAACAAGATCATGCTGTACCTGAGGAGGCAAAAAATAGACATAGCCTTACTACAGGAAACACACCTCACGAAAGAAAAACAACAGGTAATAGGAAGGAAATGGAAGGGGACTACTATCGGAGCAACATACTCGGCATATGCCAGGGGGGTAATCACTTGGGTCGCGCCACATGTACCCTTTCAGCCATTGCAGTCCACAGTGGAGCCGGATGGGAGAATGGTGGCGGTACAAGGAATGCTGGAAAATAGAGAGATATGCATCATTAACACATACGCCCCAAATCAGGATACAGTGGCCTATTTCAAGGCCCTATATGGCAAAGTCAGCTCATACCTGGCTGGCACGGTCATATGTGGAGGGGATTTTAATTGTATGCTGGACCCCAGAGTGGATAGATCGGATACGAAATTAGACAAGCCCATCCACGCAGCCAGAACCCTGAAGACCCTGTTGGGCGACTTCCAGCTGGAAGACGTATGGAGGCAACACCACCCGGATGATAGACACTACTCTCACTACTCAGCTCGACAAAATTTGTACACACGACTAGATTACATGTTCGTTAACCCAGAACTCACCAGGGAGATAGTGAGGTCGGAATACAAGGCAAGGGTACTGTCGGACCATTCACCATTGGTCCTAACATGGCAACACCAGCCCCCCAGAACCAGAGCCGAAGCACTGAAAGACGCAGAGTTCAGTGAGGACCCGAGGGAGGAAATTATAGAATACTTTGAGAATAACACCGGCAGCGTAGCATCAGAGGGTACCCTGTGGGAGACATTCAAAGTGGTGGTGAGAGGGGCAGCGATATCCAGATCCAAAGGGCTCCAAGGGGGAATAATACGCGAGCTACCAGAGGCAGAAGGGAAACTAGAGGCAATCATGTGTAAGGGAGACACCTCACAGGAGGACGCGGATACCATGAGTCAACTACAACAAGAATGCAGTGGGCACTGGGAGCGATTATGCGACTTAAATGATAAGAAATACATAGAAAGACAACATGCAGGAGGGGATAACCAGGGAGGCTGCTGGCATGGCTATACAAAAACAAGACGCCCAGACCAGCGATAAGGGGAGAAAATAGCCAAATATGGGATACCCAAGAGAGCATAAATGGGGATTTCTCAAATTCTATCAGCGCCTATACGAAGACTCTGGAGGGGCAGAAGTGCAGGAGATAAAGGAGACATTAGAGGATATTGGGTTACCTAAACTGAGTGCAGAGGAGAAAGAGAACCTAGCTGTCATAATGCCCACTCCCGGGGAGCCGGTTCAAGCCCGGCGTCCCCGAAAGCGGACAACCAGTCCCCAAGGAAGGACCCAGCAACCCCATATAGGGGCCCTTTGGACAGTGTCGGCGCCAGGCTCATAAAAGACATCAGTCCTGGCAACATAGGCGCCAGGCTCATTATGAGAATGCTTGGGTGCACTTACCTGATGCAGACCATGCTGCAGGATCCCGGCCTCCCTGAGGCCTGAAAGGAACTACTTTACCTGTGGGACTAATTTACCATCCGGGCGTGGTCGGGGAAGGATACATACCTGATTGGAGGAAGGATACATACCTGGAACTTCTTCCAAGGCTATTTAAACCCCACCCGAACAGCCACACGTGCTTCGCGTTGTTCTGCATCTAGCAGCTGGACGCTCACCGTGTCTGCTCCTGCATCCTGACTTCTGCCACGCCTGCCAGCATCCTGGATCACCTGCAAAGGAAGAGAAGAAGAGAACAGAAGAAGGAAAAGTCCTTACCTGCTAAATCCGCATCCCGGAGACATCTCGCCGACAATCCTGAAAAGGAAGACTTTAATTTAAAAGCTCATCGCGTTGATCGCTGCAGCGCCGCATTCCACTCACCTTTACAGGGCGCCTCCATGTTCAGCAGCGATCATCCGGATTCGCTGTCACGCCCCAGTGCCTAGGGAGAAAAAGACCAGAACAAAAGGTGAGAGATAGAAGGGAATAAGGAAAGCTAAATCTCCATGTTAAGACTTACCTATTGATTCATTCCCTCTTCATTTCGGGTCTGCGCCGCATCCTGGCATTTCCGGACCCCGGCCCCTAAGGGGAAAAAGAGACATCAGCGTTAATGAGCGAATGAAAAGACATTACCAAAAAACGCTCATTAAAGACTTACCTGATTTGTACAAGGATTTCATCTCTCATCTCGGGTCGGTGCCTGTTCCCCGGCATTCCGTACCCCAGCCCCTATGGGGAAAGAGACACTAGCATTAGTACATTAATGCATGGACACAAGGGGAACCTCTTATCAGAAAACGTACCTGGAAGCCAAACAAGTTTGGTTCTCACCAATCCAAAAATCCAGTGAAGTAACTGGATACCAACGCGCCCCTGCATCAGAAGCAGGATGGAGAGCTTGACCTTCCAGACCCTAAGGTGAGACGCTACAAGAAATCACAGAAGGGTTTCAAGGAGGGTGAGAGGGGAAAGTGGGAGGCCGATTGCATTACCCCGCAGACAGTTAATCCCCTATTTTCGCCTACAGAAGGATACTTCTGCGAGCCAGACAAGCCAGATTTGGGGGCCCGGTCCAGTCCGTCTTCCGAACCCTGCGCATCACCTTAGAAGAGGTCACAGCAGCGCGAACCAGGCCAGCGCCTCCGTGGGAGTCAGGTGAGCGTAACACTAGATGCCCCAATTACATTATAAGAGCTAGAAACAGTGGTTAAACAATTACCCACTAGTAAAGCCCCAGGGGCGGGTGGGCTCCCTAGCTAGTTCTACAAAACATAAAGGTTGGAGGTCCTCCCCCCGCTACTGGCAATGCTAAATGAGGCATTCGAGATAGGGAAATTACCGGAATCCCTGAGGGAGGCAATCATTATTCCGCTTCTCAAACCTAACAAGCCAAGCACAGACTGCAGGTCTTATAGACCGCTATCCGTGCTAAACCAGGATAGCAAAATACTCACGGTAGGAATGGCAAATAGACTCAAACTGGTCATAAGCAAACTCATACACCCGGACCAGACCAGATATGTTCCAAGCCAAAGTATATCCGACAACCACAGAAGTCTCTACCGCGTCATAGAACAAGCAGATGGCGGCGCAGGGGAAATAGCAATTGTTTTGCTAGACGCGGTGACTCCGTAAAATGGCCCTGGTTAATTGCAGCCTTGAAAGAATATGGAATGGGGCCTGGGTAACTGAGGTGGGTGAAACTGTTGTATAGCTCGCCACTAGCCAGAGTCAAAACGGGAGTGATTATATCAGATAAATGGCAACTCAGCAGAGGAACTAGACAAGGCTGCCCATGGTCTCCAATGCTGTATATCCTCGCGCTGGAGCCCCTAGCGATTTATCTAAGACAACAATATGAAGGGGTAGTGGTCAACACCAAAGGAGGGCCACATCTAATTTCATTATATGCAGACAATGTGCTGCTGTACCTGAGATACCCGGAGGAAAACCTGAAATATATCTTAGAAGTAATGGAGAGATTTGCGTTACTCTCTGGCATAGCGTTCAACCCCAAGAAGTCATGTATATTTCCCTTAGGGAGATATAAAGGAATCCCACAAGAAAACCTACCCGTTTTACAGATACCCTGGGAGACCTGAAAACTTAGATATTTGGGGATCGATGTCTATCATAAAATAGAAGATGAACACAAACATAACACAGAGAAGGCAGTAGAACATATTGAAAACAGCATGAGGTTTTGGGCCAAACTCCCTCTAGCCATGGTGGGGAGGGTGGCATTGTTGAGGATGGTTGTATTGCCTAGGCTGCTGCACCTTTTTGTAAATAACCCATATATGTTGCCTAGACGCTTCTTTGGTAAACTCAAGAGTTTATGCAGAGGCTTTATTTGGCACAATACCAGAAATAGGATTGCCCTGTGGAAACTACAAAATGCGTATGATAGAGGGGGCATAAAATTGCCTAACTTCGAGATATACCATCTGGCCGGGCAGCTACAGTATGTGGCTAAGTGGCTAACGGAAGACACAACTTCAGAATCCAGATTTCTGAGAGATGAGTGTGCCCCGTTTTTCTGAAATAACTGATATGGCTGCCTAAATCAGAGATAAAAGGGTGATCAAAGCTGCTTAAACTGGGCTGGGAGACATGGCGCAAGGCATGTCGGGCTATGGAGAACCCGAGTCTTTGCTCTCCGCAAGTGCCACTAGTGGCGCTGCGAGGAGTGGATGAGCAACTAAGAAAGATGATACGTAGACACTGGGAACCGGTGGGTATAGTGACTCTTGGGGATGTAGGGCGAAATGGGAAAGTATTACAATTTCAAATGCTAGTCGAAGAAACCAGAGTGCACCCGGGGCAATACATCACCTACACTAGATTGATAAGGCAGGTAAGAGAGACATGGTCTGAAATAGAACTAGGCGATCAACTAGATATGGACATAGAAAAAATGTATGATATCTCGGAAGGGGGGCATGCGATATCCCGGATATATGAATTGGTGATGTCCAGGGTGGGAAAGGAGGTGACCCGACTGAGACAGGAGTGGGAGGAGGACGCCGGAGAACCCATGCAAGACGGGCAATAGGAAAGAGCACAGAGATACCATAAAAAGGTCTCCAGGAACGCAAGACTACAACAGATCCAGCTATATGTAACCCATAGGGCGTATATGACCCCTCAAAAGATTGCCCGATTCAAGAGCACAGAGACACAAACATGCCCAAAATGTGGGGAAGTGAACGCAGGGATGATACACATGTTCTGGGCATGCCCGGAGGTTGGGAAATTTTGGGGCAAGATTAATCATCGCTTAACTGAGAAAGGAATTAAGCTGAATGTGGAATCCGTATGGGCATGCATGATAGGGGGGGGTTCACCAGACCACGCAACCTGAAACATGTGAGCAAACTTAAGGATCTGGCCTACATACTGGCCAAACACAGAATAGCTATAGGCTGGAAAGCGTGCCATAGACCTAGGATAGGGGTGTGGTGGCATGATCTTCAAAAATGGGCCGAAGCGGAAACAGTAGTATGGTATGAAGCGGCCAACAGTGGGGAGGATGACGAAGTGGGATCGCTGGTAGCCTGGAGACAACTTGTGGCTACACTATCTGGGTCCACTCAGGCCAGTCCAAGTGAGCACGATAGCTCCGGGAGCGCAGAAGGAGAAGCGCCCCTGGAGGAATGATAATTGGAGGGGCAGGGGAGTAGACTCGAGTTGAGGGGGGAGGATTTGTAGAGGGCAGTGGCAAATGCACGAAAACGCACAATATGCTTAGAAGCTTGTAACCTGCACTGTCGGGTGTGTTTTGTTGTTGTATGTTGTAAAAACCAATACAAATTGTTTAAGAAAAAGATGTGCTCAACCTTCAAGGGGATAAAAGGCCAGTTAAATCATATGAAGCACTCAAGAGATTGGGAGAGCAACTTTATATATCTGAATGGCCTTCGTAATTATGCATATTTAGAGAACATTATGCATAAGTATTTATCCCCTCAGATGTATTTGATTAGATGCAATTGTCCCAAGGTTCGAAGATTTCGCCTATTAATGCGTCTTAACCAACTGCCTGTTTGGCCAACCCATGGTATACAGTGGAAATTGCCCTTGAACCAACGCATGTGTTATATATGTTTACTTGAAGATAATCTGGAAACAGTTAAGACACATATTGACGGGATGTGTTCAGATGGAAACAGTGTATAGGAGATGGTATAGTTGTTATTTCCATGACTATGATACTGTAGCCACAACACATTTTTGGGCTCTGTGTTTGAATACTGGCTCGGAAGCCATGATTATAGCATTATATAATGTTTGGCAAACAGCTATTTCTATGTTCAAAACGGAGTTAAACGGAAAAAGCTATGGAACCTTGATGATATTAGGGCATTTATTATGAATGAGTGTTGGCCTGATTTTTTGAGTTCAGGTAGAGGCAGATAAGAAACCTTTGAAAGTACATTAATGGGTAAATTCTTAAGAACGTATGTAAATGATAACTATGGATTTTTTTTTTAAATATGTTTTTATTGATTTTCGTTACATATTACAATCAGCTTGAACGTTTCAACCCACTGCCCCCTCCCACTTTTCCCTCCCTCCCCCGGAAAGGTCAGTTCGTTCAACTTCTGTTGTATTTCCATCTGCCTTTAATTGAGCAAGTCTAGTATCCGTATTTAATGTGGGCACCATTGCACCAAATAGTCTACTTGTAGGAATTCCATAACTCTGCCCCATTCTTCTCTGAATTTGTGGGCTTCTCCTTGGATAATGTACGTTATGTGCTCCATAGCTAGATGTGACCAGATTCTGCGTGTCCAGTCTATTGCCAGGGGTGAAAGTTTCTGCTTCCATTTTTGGGCTATTTCCAACCATGCTGCTATCAGTAGTCCCATGAAGCTGCGGTTCTGTGTCGTGTTTAAATTTTGTTCCTTTGGGTCCCATAATCCACATAGCCACACTTCTTCCCCCAGGCACCCCATATCTGGGAACATTGACTGCATCTGTGTCTTTATTTCTGCCCAGTAGTGTTGGAGGCCCGGGCAGTCCCAACATATGTGCCTTCAGTCCCCCGTCCCTCCACATTCTCTCCAGCATAAGTTTGGTGAGTTTCGGAACATCGTGTGGAGTCCTTCTGGCCTATAATGCCACTGTATGAGTATTTTCATCCACATTTCTCTAGTCTGTATTGCTCCCGTGAGTTTATGTATTTCCCCCCATATATAGTCCCAACGCTCCTTTGCTGGCGTGGTTTTTAATGTCCTTTCCCATCTTTTTATGTATTGCCATTTTACCTCCTCTGCCGAGGTATTTATGAACTTATATGTATATGAGACAAACTTTTTCGTCCCTGTGTGTGTCATAATATATGACTCAAATGGTGTCAGCTCCCTTGTCGCTGCACTCTTAATTCTGAGGGTGTTCAGCCAGTGTTGAAGCTGGTCATTCCTGTATTTGTTGCACGCATTTAGGTTTAATAACTCCATACATTCCGCAAAGGGTCGTATCTGTTGCGCCTGGTACATGTCTCCAACCATTTTGCATCCAGCCTCCTCCCACTTCTTGTATGCCCCTTTTTCTAATCCTGCTGGAAATTCTGGGTTTCTAAATAGTGGCATAAATGGGGCTGGATCTTTTGTTAGTGAGCCTTTCTGAGTTGCCTTGTCCCACACACTTAGGGTCGCCTTCATGATTTTGCTAATTTGGACATTGGGGTGTCTATGCTGTTTCCCTAGCCATAGAAGATGTCTGGTGGGGGTTGTCTCCACCGCCCTATCCTGTGCCGCCCATATCTTCTGTGAGTTATCCGGTATCCATTCTTTTAAAACCCATAATTGGGCTGGTTCATAGTATTTCTGGAAGTGCGGGAGTGCACCGCCCCCTTCTCTTCTCTGAGCTGTTAGGACCGCTCTTGATACTCTGGGGGTCTTATTCTGCAATATGTACGCTAGTATCATTTTTGTCAGGGATTTAAAGAAGGATGGAGAGACTCTAATAGGTACAGCTTGAAAGAGATACACGAATCTAGGTAATATGGTCATCTTGACCGCAGTAATTCTGTCCCACCATGATATCGAAAGTGGGTTCCGTTTAAGTATGTCCCATTTGATTTTTTCTAGGAGTTGGGGATAATTTTGGGCATATACTGCATCCAATCTTCTTTTCAGAGTGATCCCCAGGTACCTAACCCCTCCCTTCGTCACTTTCAACTGTAACGTTGAGGCGACTGATGGGATATGTGCATCATCTCCCGCCAGTATCAGGACTTCCGATTTTTGCCTATTAATTTTCAGTCCCGACAATGTGCCGAATGTCTCTATCTCCTGCAGAAGGTTCGGGAGGGATTTCTCGGGGTCTCCCAGAATCGCCAACATGTCATCCGCATACGTGGCGATTTTATGACAATTACCTGCCATATCTATAACTTTAATGATCAGATTGTTTCTTATTCGGGACAGCAAAGGTTCCAAGAATATCGCGTATAGAAGTGGGGATAGAGGGAACCCCTGTTTCGTCCCCCTCATTATGTGTGTTTTCTCAGAGAGTTCCCCGTTCACCGCTATTCGTATTGTTGGGAAGCTATAATTTGCCTGGAACATATTTATGAAGGAATCTCACATACCCATCTGTCTTAATATGAGGAAGAGGAGTGACCACTCGACGCGGTGGAACGCTTTCACCGCGTCGAGTGCCAGTGCTATGGCTGGGGTTTGTATTATTCCTATTTTTTCCACCAAGTGAAGCACTCTTCTGATGTTGTCATGAGTCTGCCTGTTCGGGACAAATCCTGACTGGTCTTGGTGGATCAGTTTCAGGAGAAGTGGTGCCAATCTTTTTGCTAGAATTTTGGTATATAATTTTGCATCTAAATTAATTAATGCTATCGGGCGGTATGAGCTTGGGAGTTGCAGATTTTTCCCTTGTTTGTGGAAGACCAACACTTTAGCCTCATTCATTGATTGGGTAATGTTACCTCTCTCTTGGAATGAATTGAATAGGTCAGTTAGGAGTGGGGCTATTATGTCTTTGTAGCTCTTGTAGAACTGTGCTGTGTAGCCGTCCGGTCCTGGGGCTTTATTCCTCGGGAGATCTCTAATTGCTAAATTCACCTCTTCTTCTGTGATTTCTTTATCTAATTGCAGCTTTCCTCTTCTGATATTTTCGGATGGGGAACCCCTTCCAGGTAGGATCTCTGTTGCCCCTTGTCTGGATGTTCTGAGGAGTATAGCTTCCGATTAACTATGGAATTTTAATGGTCGATAAATTGGAATGAAATAACTGTTTTAATATACTTATATGTAATAAGCATGAAGGAATTTAATGTATTGAGTATATGAATAAGAATGGATGTAATTGATAATGTGTTAATGTTGTTAAAGTTCATTGGACTAAAGAACAACAATAAATAAATAAATTGTGTAATTAAGCTGCTTCACCAGATCAGACCATATCTCTCCCTTGCAAATAGAGCTCTTTGGCATCCTCACTTGTGAATTCACGGTTGGATTATTGTAATAGTCTACTATTAGACACTTCACAAGGAAACCACCATCGTCTCCATACTACTCAGAATGGGGCTGTGAGAGCAGTTTTCGGGCTATCGAAGCGGGGCCATGTCACCCCTTTCAGGAGGGAACTACATTGGCTCCCAGTGAGGCAGAAAATAAGACATAAGATATTGTCTCTTGCCTTTAAATGTTAGAACTTGTGTGCTCCCCTTTATCTGTCCAAGATATTTTCACTTAAACAACCCAGTTGAGAGCTGTGTCCCTCTGATAATCCTCAGTTGAACCAACCTCATTTTCGCCTAAAGAAATGTGGCGAATCTTGCTTCGATTTCCATGCTCCAAGAGAATGGAACATGTTACCTGTTGGTATTTTAGAGATGGAGCCAAGTACCACCACCCAAAGCTCCTCCCGCATGCTGCCTATATGTTGGGAGCCAGAGTGTGAGACACTTGCAGTACTATTGAGAATACCTATACCGAAAAGAATCTTGGAAGTAAGGTTCCCATTAAGGAAGCCATACATGCATTCACGACAACATGATGGCCATCTGAATGAAAAAGAAGATTGGTGACGTCATGAAAAGCAGAGCCAAAGCACCTAGAAAAGAGACAAGAAGCTGAAGACCATAGACATTGTATAGGCACTGAAGAAGAGGTGTCAAAGATGAGCAACATTTTGGGCTCGAGATGAAGATGCTCATGCTACAGAAATAATGAAGAAGCTATCAAGTCATTTTACAATTGTACAGACGCAGTAACGCAAGTAGACAAAATATTCTTAAAGGCTGGCTACGTAGTGAATAGATTGCGGCGGTGCGCCAAAATATATACATAGGTATGTATGGACTATGGAAAATTCCACACTGCA
Source organism: Ambystoma mexicanum (assembly GCF_040938575.1). NCBI lineage: Eukaryota > Metazoa > Chordata > Amphibia > Caudata > Ambystomatidae > Ambystoma > Ambystoma mexicanum. The sequence goes on from NC_090938.1 coordinate 505,258,281, forward strand.
CTTTAGCAGAGCTAGTGAGCAGAAAGGCTTTTCAGTGTGTTGCAGTTAGAAATCGAAAACTTAACCATGGAGGTGAAACAATGAAAGGCTTGGTTGTGCCAGGACAGGAAGTCAAGGCCACTGTGAACTTGAATGTTCATGCAGTAGTTACAGAACGTGTGAAAAGAACAAAAGAAGTCTTGTCTTGGATGAGGGGTGAGAACATTGAAGACGTCAGAAGATCATCATTTAATAGTATTTTAAATGCAGAAATACTCTAAAACATGGTCTGCAGTCAAGTGGATGGATGAAAATAGATACTGGGATAACCTTTATCGAAACTAAGAGACAGAGTATGTCTATACTTCCTCTTATTCTCAGAGCAGAGAACATTTCCAAGGCTGAGTTCAAAGCCTTAATTGACTGGCAGAAGGCAAGAGGGATGATAGATGACAGGCTAATTGGTCGGAAGCTATGGTTACGACCAGCCCACCAGCACCTGGATGCCAGCCTGCTTGCTGCTTGCCTGTGTGGAATATTACAGAGGGGTACAAGGGTGCCAACCAATTATATAGGGCCACGTAACAGAGAGCCCTATAGTTTGCATAACCAATGGGACATCGTGTATTTGATGACGTTCGTAGAAACCTGCACTAGAGAAGGGCTTAGTTGTCCCACCTGACAGTAGAGACCCAATCACCTTCCCTGACAAGTGTGGAACGTATACCTAGAGGTTCCCTGTATGCCTATCACATCCCCTAGTAGGTTTTTGTAGTTTGCAACGTAGATTGACGTCAATGATGATTAGTTTTTATTATATAAACTATGTTTTTTTTATGAAATGCGTTGAGTGAGAAGATCGAGCGAGTTCGTTGATGTTCGCTGTAACTCCCTGTTTTAGATAATTGATATTAAAACAGACACATTTTTTCCAACTTCCTGAGTCAGTTTGATTATTGATGTTTGAGTATATTCTGCATCTCCATCCATCTGAAATTATTGCTACCTCGTCTTAAAGGGCTTGTGTTGGGTACACAAGTTTAGTATCAAAGCATCCAAGTCTTTATCAACATTTAAGAGAAATATAAAAACCTTATTCCTTAATTCAGCTGATTAAGAACCTTGCTCTACAGGACCTGATCTTTAATTCCCTCTGCCTTGCTGCTCCTCTTTCTTGCCGCACTCTGAGGGCTTCAGGCATGAAGCGCCCTATCAAAAACTAAAATATATATATATTACATGGACGCGGTAGCGTCCATGTAGTTATGGTTAAATTGGTGTTTCCATAGGAAGAGCACTTTTTGGGCGGCTTATAACTTCGATCCCTCTGGACGAATCCTCAACAAACTTTGCAAAAAAAGTATATGGCCCACTCTGACAGACATAATGGGAAAAAACTTTGCGCATGCCTACAGCCCAAACCGCTGGACGGATTTACACCAAATTTGCGGCAGGAAAAGCGTGCTTTTGCAAATTTGGTGTAAATCCGTCCAGTAGTTTTTTTTTTAAAATGACGAAAATGTAAGGCAAAAAAATTAGTGATATCTCCGTTCACTTCGCGGACGGACTTCCCGGTTCGCTCCGCGGACAGTGCCCTGATTGGCCGAGCGGCTTGCACGATGTCTGCGGACATCCGACGTGTTCACTGATTGGACGGCGTGGGGCGTGGAGCGCGTCAGATTTTTGGTGGTGCATGACATCTTGCATTCGCGGACGACCGCGGATAGCGAGGTGAAACGTGGTTTAAAAATTGTGTATATATATATATATATATAAATAAATGTGTTTGGGTCGAGGTCAGGGTCTCACCACCTGCCGCTTAGACACCCCTGGGACCTGCACATGTCCCCATATTCATATTACTTCCTATGTTCTAAACTAGGGGAAGAGAAGTGTTGGGATTGGCGTTATGTCTTTGTCTTATTCTTTCCTCCCCCTTTCTGGGTTTTGTTCCGGGGTGACATATTTGTCTCTCTCTTGGCTTAGGGGCAATTGGACCTGCATATCCCACAAAGGCTTCTGGGACTTTTTCTCCTTTCGCTACCGTCTCATGGGGATACCACGTCTCACTTGGGGTATTCCCCTGAGTGTAACCCCAGTCTCCCCTTCTCAGGTGATCCTCCCTCGCTCGTCCATCCCCAGGGTTGGGATCCAAGAGCGATGGCCCTCCCCTGGCCACCTGAATAGAGGATTCTCAAGGTTTATATGGGAGAATAGCCCTAGGTTTCTCACATATAACTCAGAAGGAATGTGCCCCGCAAGGCCAAGAGAGGGCTGGAATGCATCTTTGAAGCACTATCCCGCGAGAAGGGATGGGTGATTTAGGCCTTCGCAAGTCCAGATCTCAGAGTTACAGCAGTCCGGGACCCCCGATCACCATACACAAACATCTGGGTGCACTGACCAGCCCAAGACCCTTGCCATAAAACTGTAATGGGGCCAATCGATCCGGAAGATTAGAGAGCATGGATGTGCTGCACCCACCATCAGTTCATGTGATTTGTGCTGCGAGGTGCCAGAAGAGAAGATAACAAATGTTATTATGACATCGAAAGTAGTCTCCTCGATCATGTCCTTGGTGACTGGTGCCCCTTATGTATCTATTTATTGTGCATTTGTAAGGTGCTTATACTTCAAGTAAATTGTGTTTCAAAGTGCCCACAGGGCAACAGGGAGGGAACATGGGAATGAAAAGCAAATATGACAATGAAAGATAGAGGCAGACCTACTAGGCCTTGTGAGCATTCAGAACGTGCAGAGAGACAGAAGGGATGAGGGAGCGGGGGGGGGGGGTAAGTGCCAGGAGTACCACAGGGGGAAGTGCTAGTGAGTACACAGCTGTTAAGTGATTTGGTGAGAGTGGTCAACTGGCAATAAATAAGTGAGTGCAGGCCTCTGGTGGCCTAGCCCTGTGCTGCCAAGGTAAGTGATGGGAGCAGGCGCAGGCTGAAGACGATTGGGTGTGGGAGGCCAGGACCCAGGAGGACACAAAAGCCATGGTCACAAACTCAGCAACTGTGGGGTTTAGCAGAGGGGGGAGGAAGGGAAGAAGGAGGTGAAAAGGAAGGTCTTGAGGAGCTTCCGGAATTTGAGGAGATCCAGCTCAAGACAAAGAGGAAGGGGGAGGCTGTTCCATATGAGGGAACCTGCTGAAGAAAGAGAATGGCCACCAGCTTGCTGTTTAGTGAAGCAGTTGACACACAGAGAGTTGGTGCTGGAGGAACATGAAGATCTGGAGGGAGAGTATTTAGTGAAAGCCAGTTGTAGGTAGCATGGTCCCTGGCCCCAGATAGCCTTATGGATAATGCAGAGGGATTTGAATTTGATCCTTGCAGCAACAGGCAGCCAGTGGAGAGGTTTTAACGCTGGAGGGATGCAGTCCCTCGGCTTGAGGACAAGGATAAATCTTGCCGCCCTATTCTGGATTAGCTGTAGGAGCCATAGAGAAGAAGAGGGTAGATTAAGAAAGAGGCTATTGCAGTAGTCTAGCCTAGAGAGAACCATAGCTCTAGAGACACGGAGCTATGAGCTAATAATTTGTGTAACCAAATTGTCAATTAGAATCTTCGTACTCGATGACGGAAGATGATGCCCACGTGCAAGGAGATGGACAGAAGATGCTTGGACCAATTACTTGGCATCCCGTATGGAACAGGCTATATGTGTATAGGGTCGCACCAACCAGCTACCTGGATTTGTAACCTATGTGATGTATGTTATTTGTGATGCTGTGTATCTATAAAACCCATTTTCTCATGCTGTTTTTGTCAGAGGGCTCCGTGGCAGCAGAGTTCTTTGCTGGCAAGTACTTGTATTTTTGTGGGAATAAACTTTGTTATCCTTGCAAGAGGTGTGCTGGGCTTTTTTCCCTAGTGGATTGTATTTTTTCAGGTGTGAGCATTGAGGGGCATATCTACACTACCATGTGTTAGATCATTATTTCTGGCCAGAGGAAAGGGGTGTCTCTCATGAGGTCTGGACAATGTTTTTAACTATGGTTGTTGGCCAACATCAGCCACATATGTATGGGCAATCGTGATGTATAAAATGTACACAATATGGTTACAGAAGTGTGTACTCTAATCGTACGTTGTGAGAAAATAGGGTCACTTCACAATGGGTGTTTCCTATTTTTAATCTCTCATTGTCTTTTTCAAGTAGTGGACTTTGGTGTATAAAGAACAATATTTGAGGAAAACACCAGAAAACTGGATTTCCTAATTACAAATTGTTTTCTCTTCAATGTTGGGCTTGTTGTTCCCATTTAGGAACATTAACAGGCACGACTGTAATAACCTATACACACCTCAATTGTGTTTTTGTTGGACAGGGACACGTTTTTATACGTTAAGGAAGACGTCATGCTTTTGGCTGTTGGAATCATTGCAGCGAGTGCCTTCATACTAAACTATGAATGCTGGACTCAGGTAATGAACAGCACTCTTATATACATTGGCTTTTTATTTTCAGTGTTTCTTACAGATTGATGTATTCATATATTACACCCTTACCTCTTTAGGCACCTAGATTCTAAAGTAGCAGCCACTTTGGACATTTCTAATCCCACGTTAAACGTATGAGACACATGTACATGTGTGAGGAGTATATTGCCCTCGTTTTCAAGGGAGCTCGTTTACATTGGGGGGGGGGGGGGTAACGTTAACGGTAAGCATAAAAACCTTGTGTAATGCTTTTATGCCTTGCATTAACGTCACAACCCATTTGCATTTGTTTGTAGTGCAGAGAGTAGGGGCGGCACACAACTAGCATTTCCACCACGTCCCTTCCTTTCTGCCATACAAGTACCCCCCCCCCCGCCCCAACATTTGTGCCGGCATGCATTTTCACGCCAGTGCAAATGCCGGGTATCCCTCTGGAGTACGCCGGCTTTATGCTCCATTGTATACGCATTTACAATTACAATTAAACCGCTGCCTGCCATGCACACATGGCAGATAGCATTTTATTGCAATTGTAAACGCAGCGTTTATTCATTTGCAAGGCAGAGTGCAAATGTGCTGGGCAAAAGGTGGCGTACAAACGTTTACTCTGTGCAAATGACCCAAATTTGCAAGTGGGGAGTCGCCTACAGGTGTGTCTAGAGGTAATGGTCCACCCTCGCCAAATTATGGTCAAGAGCAAAACGAGCTCCAAAGATTTTCTCAATGTTATTTCACAATCATTTGTGATGCTTTATTGTAAAGCCATTTTGCAATGTTTACTTAAACCCTAGTTACCAACTGTCCACATATCATCGACACCAATTATTTCCACTCCAAACTTTTTTTTTAAGTCAACAGTACTCTGCATACTTGGGGTGGAAGGATAGCTCAGGGGCAACGCGTTTGTCTTGGTAGCATAGCAATGCAGCCCAACACAGGTTTGGATCCCACGCTTAGAAACCACTCATTGATATTAAGCGCGTTATAAAAGAACAATTATAATTAAGGCTTCCAGTTTTCCGTTTTTACTGATTTTTACACATAATTACAGACGGAAATCAATCTGCTTTCTGTCTGTATTTATTTATAAAAATGGAAAAATAGGTCTTTCTGTCTAGTTCTCTATGATGTCACGCATACAACACAGGCCAATTGCATTGCACATTGGCAGCATGGAGAGTGTAAAAGTTGTATAGAAATAGCATTAAAGTTCTTCAAATTGCTGACAGCTTATATCTGAAGGCAGCAGCAGTCACAGGAACAACCGTTAGTTGTTACGGAAAAAATGGAGCTAACATTTGTTTCCTATATGGCTGCATGCATGCTTTAATAAATGCATTTTATTATTAGAATAAATGCATAAAAATACTGGTTGCGAATTATCTTTTTATATGACAAAAAGTAAATGTGGATAAATACAGAAAAGAAGGGCAAAAAATAAATATGGATACATACAGATGGAAATGACAGAAGAATAAATACCATAAAACAGGAAGCCTTAATTATAATTATACTTGGAGTTGTGGTTCGGCTTTTTCCATGTACAAGACATAGGCATACAATTTCCAGTATGCAAGGTGCAATTGGCTGAAAGCCAGCACTGCGTTAAGGTGATCCTTGTGACATCGGTCTAGGTGACACCTAGGCAATGCAACAGTCGAAAACACATCCCATGACTGAGCTATGGATTTCATGGCGAGACAATAGGAGGTAGAAGGGCACTAAAGGTATACATTGTATTCAGCTAGAAGTTCAAGTTAACACGAATCTCTCTACTTGTGAAACGCTTTGAGGCTGTAGATAAAAATATGAAAGCCTGTGGGTCTCCAAGCAGATTTAGCATTATATCTGGCCTTTTCAGAGGCCCTCCTAGTCTGTGGAGGTAAATGGCTGTTTTCAAAGGCGCTGCACCACGCAAACGCAAGCCCAGGTGTCCTTTATGGTGCCAATATCTCTAACTTTAAAAATGATGCAGATGTAAAGATTGAATGTGCTTCCTCTGTTTCCTTCCATTTTACAGTCAGTATTTCAGTTTGGGAAGGTGGATGGGATGGAAATTGGGCTAAATTAGTGAAGTTCAGTGCCCATTATAAACTAATTCATCCTTTGTCCGTAGCCTACTTCATCCGGGGATAAAAGACATGGAAACCATAATGCATGTATTACCTCATCAATTCTTCTATGTGCTTGCTCTTGGGCTGAAGGCTTTCTCTTGAGCTGCTTGTCTCCGCCCAGTTCTCTTGTTTTGAAGGATGATATTCCAGCAGGTTACCATTTTCAGACAGTGACCTTCAACAGTTATGTTTGTAATGCTTAGCCACCCAATAAATATCTTTGTATGACTGCCTGGTGTTGCACCCCTAAACATGGTTACTAGGTTCCTGAAGTCTTGTCTGCAGGAAGCAAGACAGTGCTCCCTATTGGTATCAACTGGCAAAGTGAATGAGCAAGCTGCCACCCCTCACTTCTGAAGTATTCCAAATTTGGCCAGGAGGTCATGTTTTAGGCACAGCAGTTTTGGTCTACTTTGAACTAATAGCAAAATATGCTTTTTGATAATGGAGTGTGTTTTATGCAGACAATGATACCTGTTCAATACTTTTTGTTAAAACGTCAAAGTCACTGTTGTTAAAGGTTTTGTTAGAATGCACCAGTAATCAGTGTAGTGGTCTAAATGTACCGAGGATGAGTGTAAGAGGCAGCCTTTGGTACCAGGGAGGACAGATGGCCCCTGAGTGGCCACCATCATTGTAAATGATTAAAGGTCAGTGATAGGTGGTGCATATTTTTCTAGGAGGGGTATTAATCTGCCCCACGAATTAACACAAGGAACAGAGCACAGAAAGGGTGCCCAAACTAATGAAGAGAGCTACAGTGGGGTTTCTCCACCAAAGAAAAATTTTAAAATATTGAATTGAAATGGTGCGTTTTACTGTAGAGATTTTAAGACAATTGGGGTAAAAATCCATACAGTCTATAGTTGGTTCTCTAGGGTAAGACATGAAATAATCAAATAGATGCCATGTCAACAACAGTTCACTGGAGCGTTTTACAAAATGTGTACGACGCCAGTGTCCACATCATATACCAGCGTTGCCATTGTAAATCACTCATTAAGCTGTGCCAACAATATACCTGCATTGCCACTGTAAATCACTAGATTCAAAAGTTACGGCTCCTGGTTGGGAGCCTATTCTACCCAGGAGGGTTAGTAGGGACAATGATTACAATTGAATAGGTCCAAGAGAAATAGGTGCTAACAGAATACTCCTGTTTTTTTTATCACCCTCTGCATCAAAGAAGAATAAACATTTCAAGCTCTGTTGTAGAATCAATCTTATTTTTTATCTGAAATTAGTATAGTTCAAAATACAATGGACGTTTCAGAGTTAGCAACAAGAGAAAAGAGAGGTCATTGACCTAAAGTACAGAAAATATTTACATCACACGGAATCAAAGCTTTTTCAGTAGGACAACCATTTTGTGTGTGCAAGACAAAATCAAATTCAAATTTCATTTGTCAAGGGGTTCGCATGAAAATGGCAAGCATATAAACAATTGGACATGTACAACATCACTTGAACTTTTTCGGCAAAAACAAGTCATTTTCATTGTGTACAGCAGCATGAGTGTACTGCAGTTGGGGATAGTGCGTCTACACCACAGTGTTTCAGCCGTTTCTAGGTGGGCTTAGTGGGCCACATCTGGTATACGGCCTTCATCAGGACGGGGGTCTGTACTGTATGAGGTTTGTTCTGCGGGGGGAATGGAGACAATTGTCAGGGGAGTATTCATGCACCGATTATTTAAAGAAGAATGAATCATGCGCTGTGCAGTATTGAAAACACACACAGCTTACCTATGGGTGTATTAATTCTCCAGCATGGGGTCTGGCATGGATTCACATGCTCATGAATATTCCCCGTCGTCAGGCTGGGAATCCTCGGTAAAGAAAAAACCAGTATCAGTTTCGTTTCTGATCTGTCTTTCGTAGTAATAACCAATCACTGGTCTCTGCGTCATACTGACCACAGCCAATGACTGCCCTCTACCTAAGCACCGCCTCTGGCAGCCATCTTCAGATTTTTACCGCACGTTCATGTGTTGGGATCCTCGTGCTATTGCTCTCGAGCGTTAGTGCTATTTTTTCGCGCTTTTTACAAAAAACTTCGATTCTTTCGGTCAAAAGAGCCTCAAGCTCCACCGATCCTACATCCGATCAACGGGGACCCGTGTCGGATTCATCTGTGCCCCTCAAGGGTGAAGATTTCGTCGAGCTACACTTCGGAGGACTCCAGAAGCTTCTCAGGCCCTGTCTCGGAGATGGCCCAGGAGAAGGGAAGCTCGACGCCCGGAAAGCTGTTCAGGGTCTGCCCTGGATGCCAGCTGCAGAACGTCTTCAAGGAGGACGAACACTCTTTCTGCCTTTACTGCCTTCATGAGGACAAGACGCACGTGGAGAAGGACTGTGCATTTTGCGGCAACATGTCGGAACGGACCATGAAGGACCGCCATCAACGTCTCGCCAACTGGCTGGAGGGTAAGAGCCCGCCTGGCGAGAAGAAGAAGAAATCCGAGCGGTCTTCTAAGACCTTTGAGGGCGCCCCGGCGACGGGGGCCCAACATAAGGCCAAGCACCGCGAGTCCGCTGGCACCGGGAGCGCCGAACGGTCGGGCTCTACGGGCGCCAGGCAGGGCGCACCCTCCCCGGCACCATCAACCACGAGCCAACGCTCTGGGTCGGGTAAGAGGAAGGCCGAGCACCCGGCGAAGCTCCTGGAGAGGCCCCGGTCGAGCTCTAAGGCAGAGGAGGAGCGTGGCAGTGCCCCCTCCCTCAAGGATAAGGCGGTGAGCGCACCTAAGGTGGTGAAGGCCTTGATCCATCCGACCAAGCCCTCTATCGAAACGGTCGCGGCGGCCCTGGCTCAGCCTGTGGTGGCTGCACCAGTGGTGGCGACCTCAGGGCCCAGAATCTCCCTGCCTCCTCGGAGGGAGTCTTCCTTTGTGCCCATCGATAGGACCCCCGTGAAACCCTCCGTGGGGAAGAAGAAGGGGGGGGCAGGGCGTCGTCGTAGAGTCGGCCTCAACCTCAGAAGAGGAGCTGATCGAGGTCTTAAGCCACGGCCTAGGCGTGGAAGAAGGCCAGCCCGTCGGAATGGACCCCGACGCAGGTGACGACGACGACATCGTCGAGGATACCGACGGGGCCCCTGCTCGCCCGTCGGATTCCCCTCTGCCAGCGCCGCAAGACAACTCGGCGGCCATTTTGTTGGCCATACAGTCCTTATGCTCCGAGATAAGGACGAGGCTACCGTTACCGACGGAGGAACCTCTCCCGTCGGGGGATCCAGAACTGGGACCTTCTGGTGTTCCCCCTACCAAGAAAAGAAGGATCCATCCACCACCTCCTTTTCAACCGTCGCGCCCCTTCCAGCCCTCCTCCCCGTCCACCCGAGGGGATGATACGGGGACTGACACGGCAGCGACGGGTACGGACGACGAGGCATACGATGAGGATTTTCCGTCGTCGCCTCCCACCAGGGCCTCTCCGCCCGACGAGATCGGATCTTTCCACTCCATGATCTCCAGGGCTTCCGAGCTTTTCCAACTCTGCCCTGAGGAGAAGAAAAAGGAAGGCTTCCTTTATCAGCGGCGCGAGGCCAAGAGGAAGACGGTCCTCGCAGTGCCTCTGTTGGACGACATTTGGGATGAGGGCCTTTCCCTCCTCAAGAACCCTTCCACGACGCCAGCTAGAAGAGACCGGTACGAGAAAAAGTACCGGGTCCCGGACACGGCCCCCCTATGCCTCCGGGCGCAGCCTACCCCGGACTCCGTCGTCTCTGCGGCAGCCAGGAAGAAAGCGGGGGGGGGTGCGGCCTCCACATCGACTTCCCCGCCGGACGGCGAGGGAAAGAAATTGGATACTATGGGGCGTAGAGTCATCTCGTCGGCAGCGACGACGATTAAAGCGGCCAACGCCTTGGCTATCGTGGCCCGCTACGACAGGGAGCTCTGGTACAAGATAGCTCCCCTGCTGGATTTTCTGCCGGATGACAAGAGGGCGGAGGCCCTTGAGATCCTGCAGGAAGGTGAGGTGGCCTCGGACCACGCCATCACCGTGGCGACGGACATCGCCGACACTGGGTTCCGCCAGCTGGGCAACGGTGTTTGCCTTCGACGTCGTGGATGGCTCAAAGCTACGGACTTCCGGCAGGACGTCCAGACCAGAGTCCTGGACATGCCCTTCGACGGGAACAACCTGTTTGGGAAGACAGTGGACGATTCCCTTCAGGCCATCAAGGCGGATACTGAGACGGCCCGGGCCCTTGGAGTCCTGCAACGACGGACGCCCTTTCGGAGTGGCGGAGGCAAGGGCGCCTCCAAAGGTTCCGGCGGCGGTTTCGCTTCCTACCGTCAAGCGGCCCGCTCGTCGTCGCAAGAGGCCTACAGAGGACGAGGCAAGTCTAGCGGACCCCTCCGTCGTCGCCAAGGAGGTCAAGGCGGCAAGGCCGCGTCCAAGCAGGATTGAACCGGCCGTGGGGTCGGGCCCCCACCGAAGCACCCCGGTGGGAGGCCGGCTGGCGGGCTTCGTCAGCGTGCGGGAGTCCATCTCCACCGACCGTTGGGTGCTGGACGCCCTGGCCCAGGGCCACGCGCTCGAGTTTCAAAGAAGGTGCCCGCGCGTCCCCCCCGTGGCCAGGAAAGAACTTCACGTCTGAACAAGTTCATCAAGGCGCAGAAGTTCCGGATGGTCACCCTCCAGCACGTCCTGGGTCAGCTGGAGGAAGGAGACTTCCTATCGTCGTTGGATTTGGAGGATGCCTACTTCCACATTCCCATCCTAAAGGAGCACCGCAAATTCCTCAGATTCGTGGTCCAAGGGCGTCATTACCAGTTCAAAGCCCTTCCCTTCGGACTACGGTCGGCACCCAGGGTATTCACCAAGTGCCTTGCACCGGTGGCGGCGCAGCTGCGCCGCGAGGGGATCCACGTCTACCCCTACCTGGACGACTGGCTCATCCGCGCCAAGACGAGGGAGCTCGCCGTGGTCCACACGGCAAGGACCGTCCAACTCCTCACGGACCTGGGATTCTCCGTGAACTACGCCAAATCCCACCTGGTGCCCGCGCAAGTCGCACTGTTTCTGGGAGCGAGGCTCGACACAGTGTCCCTTCTGGCCTCCCCGTCGGAGGAGAGGACCAGGACCATCTTGGGCAAGGTGCAACGGATGTTGGTGGCCGACGCGGCCAAAGTGAGGTCCATCAAGTCCCTCCTCGGGATGATGTCTTCCTGCATCTACCTCATTCCCATGTGCAGGCTCCGGATGTGCCCGTTGCAAGAATTCCTGGATGCGCGCTGGATCCAGACGACGGGCAGCTTCGAGGAAAGGATCAAGCTCGACGAGAGTTTCCGACGAGCGATACGGTGGTGGGGCACCCGCGCGCATCTGACGGCGGGCATGGACTTCCAGACCCCAGCCCACCAGGAGACTGTGACCACGGATGCCTCCCTGGAAGGGTGGGGAGCGCACACCGAAAATCTGCACGCAAGGGGACTCTGGCTCCCGACGGAGAAGTCCCTACATATCAACGTCCTGGAGCTCCGTGCAGTGTTTTGGGCCCTCAGGTCCTTCCTTCCGTCCCTCAAGGGCAAGGTGGTGAGGATCTTCACCGACAACACCACCACCATGTTTTACATCAGGAAACAGGGCGGAACCAGGTCCCCAGCGCTGTCCAAGGAGGCGCAGGACCTGTGGCATTGGGCCGTCGGCCAAGGGATTTTTCTGGTGCCGTTTCATCTGGCAGGGATAAAAAAACACCATCGCCGACTCACTCAGCAGGGAGCTGCGCTCGTGCCACGAGTGGGAACTACGGCAGGATCTGGTGGATCGCCTCTTCCGACGGTGGGGCACACCCCAGATCGACCTGTTCGCGACGGCGACGAACACCAAGTGCCGGAGGTTCGCCAGCAGGTTTCCCCAGACGAGGAGCATGGGCGATGCTTTCTCGTTCCCCTGGAAGGGCCTGTTCCTCTACGCGTTCCCTCCCTTGCCTCTGCTAATCCGGCTCATCAACCAGCTCAAGAGGTCACGGTGCAGGATGATCCTCGTCGCACCTGCGTGGCCGAGGCAGATATGGTTCCCGGACCTTCTGGACTTGTCAGCGTCCCCGCCGATCAAGCTGCCGGCGGACGCGGAACTACTCTCCAGGGAAGGAGGCGCCATCCTCCACCACGACCCGAAGTCGCTGAACTTGCAGGCCTGGCTCCTGCAGCGCTAGAGTTTGGAGGATACGACATACCGGCCGATTGCAGAGAGGTTCTTGCAAAGGCCAGGGCGTCCTCGACTCTTAAATGCTACGGACACAAATGGAAGAGGTTCTCTGTCTGGTGCCACGCACAGAAGATTAACCCTCTACGGATTACGGCTCCCCAAGTACTGCCGTACCTGCTGACGCTGGCCAAAGCTGGTCTGGCACACGCGTCCATCAAGATTCATCTTGCTGCGATCTCCCGATACACCAGAACCACGGGCCGGACGTCCTTGTGGTCTCATCGTCTGGTGAAAGAGTTCATGAAGGGACTGTTCAGATCGTTCCCGCCGGTGAAGGCTCCGGCCCCGGCGTGGGAGCTCAACGTGGTGCTGACCAAGCTCATGGGACCTCCGTTCGAGCCTCTGCACTCGGCCCCGTTGAAGTTTCTATCGTGGAAAACAGCTTTTCTTGTGGCCATCACCTCCGCACGACGAGTGGGAGAGATCCAGGCCCTTTCCTGCAAGGCCCCGTACTTGACTTTCCACGACACGAGGGTAGTGCTCAGGACGAACCCCTCCTTCATGCCCAAGGTACCGTCGGACTTCCATCTCAACGAACCCTTGGTGTTACCTGTGTTTTTCCCGTCGCCTTCGTCGCCGGCTGAGAGGACTTTGCACTCGCTGGATGTAGCTAGAGCGCTGAAGTTCTACGTGGACCGCACGAAGGGTTTTCGGAAGACGTCACAACTCTTTGTGAACTTTGGACCTGTCAATCAGGGGAAGGCTCTCTCGAAGGCTTCCATCTCCAGATGGCTCTCCGGCTGTATCATGTGCTGTCACCGGTTGGCAAACCGACCGCTGCCTGGCCGTCCGAGAGCCCATTCCACCAGAGCGATCGCAGCTACCACGGCGTTCCTATCTGGTGTGCCCCTGCTGGACATATGCAGGGCTGCTACGTGGAGGTCGACGCACACCTTCACGAAGTTCTACTGCGTCGACCGGGATTCCAGGGAGGAGTCCAGGGTCGGCCAAGCAGTGCTGCGCAACCTGTTCGCCTGAGGTGAGCCTGGTGAGGAGGTAAGATGCTTAATGTTGAGTTGATGTGATGCTTAATGTTGAGCCTTTGCCACCTCCCGTGGTTGTGCATGTGTGTACTGCTATGTATTCTTTATTCATGAGCATGTGAATCCATGCCAGACCCCATGCTGGAGAAGGAACAAGTTACTTACCTGTAACTGTTGTTCTCCAGCATGGGTCTGGCATGGATTCACATGCGAACCCTCCCGCCTACCCCTCTGCGGCTCTTCACTTGGTCATACTGCCACTTCACGTGCTTCCAAATCTGAAGATGGCTGCCAGAGGCGGTGCTTAGGTAGAGGGCAGTCATTGGCTGTGGTCAGTATGACGCAGAGACCAGTGATTGGTTATTACTACGAAAGACAGATCAGAAACGAAACTGATACTGGTTTTTTCTTTACCGAGGATTCCCAGCCTGACGACAGGGAATATTCATGAGCATGTGAATCCATGCCAGACCCATGCTGGAGAACAACAGTTACAGGTAAGTAACTTGTTCCTTCCAAAGGTTCTGTTATTGGAAGTTGTAAGAGCCACAAGGGCTAATGTCTGTCTGATCCTATTGTGAAAAAACAGAAAGGAAGGAGTTTCTAGTAGGTATAAAGATCACCTTCGACGGGATCGGAAAAACAACTCGGTTATGTCGGACACTCTTCATAACACAGACTCTTACCTCTCGGCTGGAGGAGATGTTTCACTTGTAAACGAGCCTAGTTGTTCTATTCTTTAAAATGGTCCCGCGTCCAAAAAGCTAAATCGAACGAGAATGTCCAATTAATATTTTATGGCACTAAGGGCACCTGAGTAGTTGTGAAAGTTGAGTGCGGGCAAAATGGCCTTACCTGTCAGGGTACAGGACCTGCTCGCAGTCTGCCCCTGTAGCGTATGAATCGCTGAGTAATTCTACGGTTCACGGGGACCTGCTTGGCGTTAGTAACGCCGTTGCTAGGAATCCATGATTATTTATACGGCGGCCATCTTGGGTGGGGATGGGTAGCCACTAATCGTGGAAGCGAGTAACCTTTCCATCAATTGCTCAGATTGTGAAGCAGAAGAATTTACATGGGTCCCCATGTGTCTGGGGTCCAAGTGTGTAAATTAGCCACTGTGTTGAATATGGGTTGACATGGCAACCAACAGTGGGCAAAAAGGGCGTTAAATGTTGTGCCAATCGCTCGGCTTGTACACCGAAAGTGTTTATGTAGATCCTCACCTGGGTGGAGATCCCAGTGGGTAATCTTAACCCTATGTTGGTTCCGGTTGTCATGGCAACCAGCACTCGGAGTCCAACTGTGGGAGAACGGGCGTAAAGGAAAAAAGGGAACGCCTCCAAACATCCATTCCGACACTAAGGGCGGGGCCTGGTCCCTAGGCTGGAATATGCTGTGCGAGTATTTGTTGATCAGTGCAGGTGCGGTTTCAAGAGACAGCATCACATCAAACCAAAACAAGGGTACAGTAAAATCCCATATAGAGTCCAAACTCACATTGACAATATACATTTTGCCTCGTCATTGATAACTTTGTGTGCAGATGTATAATCAAACGACCTTCGGACACATAATTTCGCGATGACAGTAATGGTACATCAAGTGACTGTTGTATCTAGCTCACACAATATACATTCTTTTTATCTTGGTTAATTGATTTTTCTAGAGTCAACAGACAGAAGTGACTCTGTTCATATACATAGAATTACAGATCTATTCTATCACCAAGGAATGGGATTTCATAGGAAAGATTTCCACTCCACTGAAATATTTAGTCCGGCCTGTACGGTATTGAGTTTGTGAACCCAGCGTTGTTCTAGTTGGGTAAGTGTTCTATTCAGGTCGCCAGCACGTTTTGCTGGTTTGACCTTCTGAAGGATGAACCATCTCAAATCAGTGTCCTTATGGTTATTTTGGATAAAATGTTCGACTAAGGGCTTGTCTGCTACCTTGTTTCTAATGCAGGAGCGGTGTTCAGAGATGCGCATTTTGATGGCGCGTATGGTTTTCCCTACATAGAGGAGGCCGCATGGACATTGTATGATGTATATGACCCCTTTCGTGTTGCAATTGGTGAAGTCTTGCATCTTCCATTTCACTTTGCCGTGTTCAAAAGACCTCTTTTGTAAGGTCAGAGGGCAAGCAACGCAGTGTCCACATTTGTGGTGTCCAACTAACGGGGGTAGATCCCAGAGCGTATTGGGTGCTTGCGGGGGTGGTTCAATGAAAGTGTGCACCAGTGTGTCCTTGAGATTCCTGTTCTTAAAAGCAAAACACGGCACATTGTTGAGTGTGCCTGGATGTTTGACCAGGTGGCAAATCTTTTTGATGGTCCTCTGGATCAGTTGGCTGAGTGGTCCGAAAGTGGTGACGCAGACTAGCCTACCCAGATCCTTTTTGGTTTTGTTCTCTAGACAGATATCTCTTGGTGTATGTCTTGCCCTTTTCTTAGCTTGGCTAATAGATTTTTTAGGGTAGCCTCTTTCTTTAAGTCGTTCGGTCAGTCCATCTGCGTGTTGTTGAAATTTTTCTAGTTCTGTGCAGTTTGCATCTGAATTACGAAGGGTTTTAAAAAATTATCGGTGTACAAGGATAGTGGATGAAAAGATGTTCCTGAACAAGACCAACCCACGCACGCCGGCTTTTTATATTTTGCCAAAGATGCATAAGAATTAATTGTGGTTACGTTTTGAAGAGCCATGATTTGAGGAGTTTCCTGAATGCTAGGTGGTTTGCTGTATTCCGTATATTCTTAGGTAGGTCATTCCAGGTTTTGGGTGCCTGGTGAGAGAAAGATGATCCTCCAAGTTTTTTTCTGTTGTATGGTTTTGGTTCCAGGCGTATGTCGGTGCTTGATCTTAGTGTTCTTGACGGTTGGTGTAGGCGTAGTTTGTCGCTTAGGAATTCTGCGCCTTGTTTGTGTATTGCTCTGTGCGTGATGCACATGGCCTTGAACTTTATTTGTAGTTTCATTGGTAGCCAGTGTAGTATTTTTAGCGCGGGTCTGATGTGTTCTCTTCTGGGTAGCTTGAGGAGGAGTCTGGCTGCTGCATTTTGTATGCGCTGCAGTTTTTTTGGAAGTCGTTCGGGTATGCCCAGGTATAGGCTATTGGCATAGTCTACTCTGGACATGATCAGAGCGATGATGGTAAGTGTTTTGTTGGCGAATGACAGGAACGGTAGGATCCTTTTTGCTGCTCGCAGGAGGAAGAAACATTTCTTGATTACCGAGTTTGCTTGTGGCTCCAGAGGGAGGTTGTTATCCATCAGGACCCCTAGGTTTTTTACAGTTGATGATGGTTCTGGTGTGGTGCCGAGCTCTCTTGGCTAGGGGATGTAGTTGATGTTTCCTCCCTTTTTTGAAACAATCATTATCTCTGTTTTGCCTGGGTTGATTTTGAGATGGTTGAGGTTCATCCAGTTGAATATGTCATGAAGGCAATTCTCTAGTGTGGTGTTTTCTTCTCGGGTGTCTTGTATGTTGAAGATTATTTGAGTATCGTCGGCGTGGTTGTAGCATGTGAGGCTTTGTTGTTTGATGAGTTTGATTAGTAGGTACATGTAGATGTTGAATAGAAGCGGGGAGAAGGATGATCCTTGTGGTACCCCGCACGTGGAGACACTGGGTTTGGATTTACAAGGTTTCATCCATATTGTTTCTGTTCTGTTAGTTAGGAAGGATTTGATCCATAGTAGGGCAGTGTCTGTTATCCTTAGTCCTTCTAATCTCTTTATGAGGATGGGGTGGTTGACAGTGTCGAAGGCTGCAGACAGATCAAGGAGAATCAGGGCGGTGCTGTTGTCTGAGTCTGCGTTTGTTTTTAGGTCGTCCCATATTGAGAGGAGAGCCGATTCGTTCCTCTCATAGGTCTGAAGCCAACTTGTGCCTGGTCTAGTAGGCAGTGCTCTTCTATGAATTCTTGGGTTATTTGGTAGACGTACGTTTCTAGCAGTTTGGCTATGTAGGGTATGTTGGGGATGGGTCTGTAGTTGGATAAGTCCTCTACGTTTCCTGTTGTGTCTTTGAGTAGCGGCTTGATGTATGCCCATTTGAAGGCCTGCGGTACTTTACCTGTTGAGATTGAGAGGTTGAGGAGATTCCTGTGGTATTCCATGGGGGTTCCTTGTTTGAGAATTGTTTTGTATATGTCGGGGGGCAAGGGTCTTCAGGAGAGCTTGATTTGTTGCTTAGGTTTACCAGTTTGACGAAAGTCAAGTGTGTGCCCTGCTGAGTGGGTTGCTCCTTTGACTAGTTGTTGTAGGTTCATGGCTGATAGTTGGGCGGTTAAGGATTTTTGTGTGGTTGTGGTTTCTTCGTCGAACCAGATGTTGAAATCTCCAAGGATGATCAGATGATTGTACTTGATGGCTAGGGTAGTGATTGCTTCCATGAAGGCGTCTACGAAAGTCACATCGTAGGTTGGTTGTCTGTATATCAGTATGAATTTCAGGTTGGTTTTGGGGTTTACTGAAAGTCGTAGTATTAAGGACTCGCATTTATCGATGTTTAATGGTTCTTCCATTTTGATGGCCAGTTGTTCCTTGTTGATGATCGCTAGTCCCCCCCCTCTTTTGGATTTTCTGTTTGTTTGGATGCATTTGAAGTCTTCAGGCAGGCAGTTGTAGAGGGTGATCTTGTAGTTGTCGTCTAGCCATGTTTCGGTTACAAATAGGATGTCTATGCCTCCTTCTGACAGGAGGTCGTATATTTCCGTTGAGTGTTTGGACATTGACCTTGCGTTTATTAGATTACAGTGGATTCTCTGGGTGAGATTTTGTTTTGAGGTTATTTGTTGCTCGAGTTTGTAATTGTCTGTTCGGGGAGTTTCCGCATTGATGTTGGTAGGATGAAGAACAGCGACAGCTGCTTCTTCATTGAAGCGGTCTAGTAAGTTGATAACAGGGTTGATAAGTCTTGGTGTTTCTGCTGTGATGCTACTCGGCTGAAGATCCGCGGTGGTTTCTTCATTGGGTCCGATTGTTGGGTGGGAGGTGGCGTTGCTGGTTGTTGGTACTTCGCCGTATTGTGCGGGATGTAGTGGAAATCGATGTTGCCCCTCTGTTCTTGTAATGTAAGGGGTAATGGGGTCGGAGCCCTCCCACTCTCTTGTTGAGTGCCCTCCTCTTTTTTCCGCGTGTATCAGGACATTTTTTGCATGTTTCTAGGTTTCTGTGTTGGGGTGTCGATGTATGGTGGTTGTTGCGAGGTAAGGTGTGAGGTATAAGGATTTTTCTCTTGTGGATTTTGTTCCGGTTGTGGCTGTTTTAGGTGTGTTTTCTTCCAATGGGGCTGTTTCTTGTGGGTTCTGTCGGTGTTGTGTGTTCGCGTCTCTTGTTGCACGATCTTGTTCTCTTTCTCAGCGTCCTTTTCTGGTACGGGCCATTTTCCAGTCAGGTGCAGGCGTGGTATGGTAGTTGGTATGGTAGTTGGTGAGAGTCCCATCAGTGCAATCTAAGCATCATACAGTGCCGTTCCGAGACAAGGCTCATGCTAAGTTTGAGAGCCCTGCACAGTGGGGAGAGACGTCCACCAGCGCAATCTAAACACCACACAGTGCAGTTTGGAGACGGAGCCCCTGTTAAACTTGAGAGACCCGCGCAGTGGGAGAGAGGCCTATCAGTGCAATCCAAACATCCTACACAGCAATTTGGGGAGAGAGCGCCTGCTAAATTTGAGAGACCTGTATAGTGGGAGAGAGGCCTATCAGTGCAATCTAAAGATCATACAATGCAATTTGGAGACAGAACCCCTGATAAATTTGAGAGACTTGTATAGTGGGTTGAGAGGCCTATCAGTGCAACCTAAACATCATACAATGCAATTAGGAGATAGAACCCCTGCTAAATTTGAGAGACTTGTATAGTGGGTTGAGAGGCCTATCAGTGCAACCTGAACATCATACAATGCAATTAGGGGACAGAACCCCTGCTAAATTTGAGATACCTGTATAGTTGGAGAGAGGTCTATCAGTGCAATCTGAACCTCCTATAGTGCAGTTTGGGACGGAGCCCCTGCTAGATTTGAGAGACCTGTATAGTGGGAGCGAGGCCTATCAGTGCAACCTAAACATCATACAATGCAATTAGGAGACAGAACCCGTGCTAAATTTGAGAGACCTGTATAGTGGGAGAGAGGCCTATCAGTGCAATCTGAACCTCATATAATGCAGTTTGGGGACGGAGCCCCTGCTAGATTTGAGAGACCTGTATAGTGGGAGAGAGGCCTATCAGTGCAATCTAAAGATCATACAATGCAATTTGGAGACACAACCCCTGCTAAATTTGAGAGGCCTATCAGTGCAGTCTAAACATCATACAATGCAATTTGGAGACAGAACCCCTGCTAAATTTGAGAGACCTGTATAGTGGGAGAGAGGCCTATCAGTGCAATCTAAAGATCATACAATGCAATTTGGAGACAGAACCCCTGCTAAATTTGAGAGACCTCTATAGTGGGAGAGAGGCCTATCAGTACAGTCTAAACATCATACAATGCAATTTGTTGACAGAACCCCTGCTAAATTTGAGAGACCTGTATAGTGGAAGAGAGACCTATCAGTGCAATCTAGACATCAAACAATGCAATTTGGAGACAGAACCCCTGCCAAATTTGAGAGACCTGTATAGTGGGAGAGAGGCCTATCAGTGCAATCCAAACATCCTACACAGCAATTTGGGGAGAGAGCGCCTGCTAAATTTGAGAGACCTGTATAGTGGGTTGAGAGGCCTATCAGTGCAACCTGAACATCATACAATGCAATTAGGGGACAGAACCCCTGCTAAATTTGAGAGACCTGTATAGTGGGAGAGGTCTATCAGTGCAATCTGAACCTCCTATAGTGCAGTTTGGGGACGGAGCCCCTGCTAGATTTGAGAGACCCGTATAGTGGGAGCGAGGCCTATCAGTGCAACCTAAACATCATACAATGCAATTAGGAGACAGAACCCCTGCTAAATTTGAGAGACCTGTATAGTGGGAGAGAGGCCTATCGGTGCAATCTGAACCTCATATAATGCAGTTTGGGGACGGAGCCCCTGCTAGATTTGAGAGACCTGTATAGTGGGAGAGAGGCCTATCAGTGCAATCTAAAGATCATACAATGCAATTTGGAGACACAACCCCTGCTAAATTTGAGAGGCCTATCAGTGTAATATAAGCATCATACAATGCAATTTGGAGACAGAACCCCTGCTAAATTTAAGAGACCTGTATAGTGGGAGAGAGGCCTATCAGTGCAGTCTAAACATCATACAATGCAATTTGGAGACAGAACCCCTGCTAAATTTGAGAGACCTGTATAGTGGGAGAGAGGCCTATCAGTGCAGTCTAAACATCATACAATGCAATTTGGAGACAGAACCCGTGCTAAATTTGAGAGACCTGTATAGTGGGAGAGAGGCCTATCAGTGCAATCTAAATATCATACAATGCAATTTGGAGACAGAACCCCTGCTAAATTTGAGAGACCTTTATAGTGGGAGAGAGGCCTATCAGTGCAATCTAAAGATCATACAATGCAATTTGGAGACAGAACCCCTGCTAAATTTGAGAGACCTGTGAAGTGGGAGAGAGGCCTATCAGTGCAGTCTAAACATCCTACAATGCAATTTGGAGACAGAACCCCTGCTAAATTTGAGAGACCTATCAGTGCAAAATAAGCATCATACAATGCAATTTGGAGACAGCCCCCCTGCTAAATTTGAGAGACCTGTATAGTGGGAGAGAGGCCTATCAGTGCAATCTAGACATCATACAATGCAATTTGGAGACAGAACCCCTGCTAAATTCTGAGAGGCCTATCAGTGCAATATAAGCATCATACAATCCAATTTGGAGACAGAACCCCTGCTAAATTTGAGAGACCTCTATAGTGGGAGAGAGGCCTATCAGTACAGTCTAAACATCATACAATACAATTTGTAGACAGAATCCCTGCTAAATTTGAGAGACCTGTATAGTGGGAGAGAGGCCTATCAGTGCAATCTAGACATCAAACAATGCAATTTGGAGACAGAACCCCTGCCAAATTTGAGAGACCTGTATAGTGGGAGAGGGGCCTATCAGTGCAGTCTAAACAATGTACAATGCAATTAGGAGACAGAACCAACCCTATGCAGAGAGGGGATATTTAGGCACAATTATAAATTCAACCAGGGCGTGCTATTAGGCACACTTCTAGATTCAACTGTGCACAGAGAGGCTATCTAGGGAAACTCTTTTAGGCACACTTCTATATGCAGTTAAACTACAGATGGGAGAGATTACAACGGTTTAGCTTTCGGCGTGTGAGTGGTAGGGTAGTATGGCGTGAAGTAGTTGCTTCAGTCCCTGCCCTTGCCACACTTAATTATTGTTGGCTTCTTGCTCCTCCTGCGGATACCTGCAGATACAATCTGGAGCTGTCTCGTTGGAGTCGTCCTTTGCAATGGGGTCCTTAGCGGTGGGGCTGCCCGGGCAGAGGGCTGCCCTAGGTTGGTTGTTAATGGCCTTGGTGGGGTGGTCAAAGGGCCAATCAGGGCACGGTGGGCGGGTCGGGAGGCGGGAGACCCGAGACCAGGAAGCGGGGAGCTGGAGGGGTTGCAGGAGACAAAACAGGTGGATGTGGGGCTAAGAAAAGGTGGATGGGGGCAAAATGGCGGGGGGGCACCAAAATTAGGCTCAAACACTCACCAGTTCCACTCTAGCACACTCGAGGCAAATGGGGCCTTTGGGGAAGAACGGGACTCTTAGTCCACAAACACACGGTCTGCTGGCCAATCAAGGCACGGTGGGCGGGTCGGGAGGCGGGAGACCCGAGACCAGGAAGCGGGGAGCTGGAGGTGTTGCAGGGGACAAAACAGGTGGATGTGGGGCTAGGAAAAGGTGGATGGGGGCAAGATGGCGGGGGGCACCAAAATTAGGCTCAAACACTCACCAGTTCCACTCTAGCACACTCGAGGCAAATGGGGCCTTTGGGGAAGAACGGGACTCTTAGTCCACAAACACACGGTCTGCTGGCCAATCAAGGCACGGTGGGCGGGTCGGGAGGCGGGAGACCCGAGACCAGGAAGCGGGGAGCTGGAGGTGTTGCAGGGGACAAAACAGGTGGATGTGGGGCTAGGAAAAGGTGGATGGGGGCAAGATGGCGGGGGGCACCAAAATTAGGCTCAAACACTCACCAGTTCCACTCTAGCACACTCGAGGCAAATGGGGCCTTTGGGGAAGAACGGGACTCTTAGTCCACAAACACACGGCCTGCTGGCCAATCAGGGCACGGTGGGCGGGGCGGGAGGCGGGAGACCCGAGACCAGGAAGCGGGGAGCTGGAGGGGTTGCAGGGGACAAAACAGGTGGATGTGGGGCTAAGAAAAGGTGGTTGGGGGCAAGGTGGCGGGGGGGCACCAAAATTAGGCTCAAACACTCACCAGTTCCACTCTAGCACACTCGAGGCAAACGGGGCCTTTGGGGAAGAACGGGACTCTTAGTCCACAAACACACGGCCTGCTGGCCAATCAGGGCATGGTGGGCGGGTCGGGAGGCGGGAGACCCGAGACCAGGAAGCGGGGAGCTGGAGGGGTTGCAGGGGACAAAACAGGTGGATGTGGGGCTAAGAAAAGGTGGATGGGGGCAAGATGGCGGGGGGGCACCAAAATTAGGCTCAAACACTCACTAGTTCCACTCTAGCACACTCGAGGCAAATGGGGCCTTTGGGGAAGAACGGGACTCTTAGTCCACAAACACACGGCCTGCTGGCCAATCAGGGCACGGTGGGCGGGTCGGGAGGCGGGAGACCCGAGACCAGGAAGCGGGGAGCTGGAGGGGTTGCAAGAGACAAAACAGGTGGATGTGGGGCTAAGAAAAGGTGGATGGGGGCAAAATGGCGGGGGGGGCACCAAAATTAGGCTCAAACACTCACCATTTCCACTCTAGCACACCCGAGACAAATGGGGCCTTTGGGGAAGAACGGGACTCTTAGTCCACAAACACACGGCCTGCTGGCCAATCAGGGCACGGTGGGCGGGTCGGGAGGTGGGAGACCCGAGACCAGGAAGCGGGGAGCTGAAGGGGGTTGCAGGGGACAAAACAGGTGGATGTGAGGCTAAGAAAAGGTGGATGGGGGCAAAATGGCGGGGGGGCACCAAAATTAGGCTCAAACACTCACCAGTTCCACTCTAGCACACTCGAGGCAAATGGGGCCTTTGGGAAAGAACGGGACTCTTAGTCCACAAACACACTGACTGCTGGCCAATCAGGGCACAGTGGGCGGGTCGGGAGGCGGGAGACCCGAGACCAGGAAGCGGGGAGCTGGAGGGGCTGCAGGGGACAAAACAGGTGGATGTGGGGCTAAGAAAAGATGGATGGGGGCAAGATGGCGGGGGGGCACCAAAATTAGGCTCAAACACTCACCAGTTCCACTCTAGCACACTCGAGGCAAATGGTGCCTTTGGGGAAGAACGGCACTCTTAGTCCACAAACACACGGCCTGCTGGCCAATCAGGGCACGGTGGGCGGGTCGGGAGACCCGAGACCAGGAAGCTGGAGGGGTTGCAGGGGACAAAACAGGTGGATGTGGGGCTAGGAAAAGGTGGATGGGGGCAAGATGGCGGGGGGGCACCAAAATTAGGCTCAAACACTCACCAGTTCCACTCTAGCACACTGGAGGCAAATGGGGCCTTTGGGGAAGAACGGGACTCTTAGTCCACAAACATACAGCCTGCTGGCCAATCAGGGCACGGTGGGCGGGTCGGGAGGCGGGAGACCCGAGACCAGGAAGCGGGGAGCTGGAGGGGCTGCAGGGGACAAAACAGGTGGATGTGGGGATAAGAAAAGGTGGATGGGGGCAAGATAGCGGGGGGGCACCAAAATTAGGCTCAAACACTCACCAGTTCCACTCTAGCACACTCGAGGGAAATGCTAGATCAACAAATACTCGCACAGCATATTCCAGCTTAGGGACCAGGCCCCGCCCCTAGTGTCAGAAGGGCTGTTTGGAGGCGTTCCCTTTTTTCCTTTACGCCCGTTCTCCCACAGTTGGACTCCCAGTGCTGGTGACAACCGGCACCAAGATAGGGTGAAGATTACCCACTGGGATCTCCACCCAGGTGAGGATCTACATAAACACTTTCGGTGTACAAGCCGAGCGATTGGCACAACATTTAACGCCCTTTTTGCCCACTGTCATTTGCCATGTCAACCCGTATTCAACACAGTGGCTAATTTATACACTTGGACCCCAGACACATGGGGACCCATGTAAATTCTTCTGCTTCACAATCTGAGCAATTGATGGAAAGGTTACTCGCTTCCACGATTAGTGGCTACCCATCCCCACCCAAGATGGCCGCCGTATAAATAATCATGGATTCCTAGCAACAGCGTTACTAACGCCAAGCCAGGTCCCCTTGAATCGTAGAATGACTCAGCGGTTCATATGCTACAGCGGCAGACTGCGAGCAGGTCCTGTACCCTGACAGGTAAGACCATTTTGCCCGCACTCAACTTTCACAACTACTCAGGTGCCCTAGTGCCATAAAATATTAATTGGACATTCTCGTTTGATTTAGGTTTTTGGCCGCAGGACCATTTTAAAGAATAGAACAACTAGGCTCGTTTACAATTGAAACATCTCCTCCAGCCGAGAGGTAAGAGTCTGTGTTATGAAGAGTTTCCGACATAACCGAGTTGTTTTTCCGATCCCGTCAAAGGTGATCTTTATACCTACTAGAAACTCCTTTCCTTTCTGTTTTTTTCACAATAGGATCAGACAGAGATTAGCCCTTGTGTCTCACACAACTTCCAATAACAGAACCTTTGGAATTAATAGACCCATAGGTAAGCTGTGTGTGTTTTCAATACTGCACAGCGCATGATTCATTCTTCTTTAAATAATTAGTGCATGAATACTCCCCTGACAATTGTCTCCATTCCCCCGCAGCACAAACCTCATACAGTACATACCCCCGTCCTGATGAAGGCTGTATACCAGATGTGGCCCACTAAGCCCACCTAGAAACGGCTGAAACACCATGGTGTAGACGCACTATCGCCAACTGCAATGAAAATGACTTGTTTTTGTCGAAATGTTCAAGTGATGTTGTAAATGTCCAATTGTTTATATGTTTGCCATTTTCATGCGAACCCCTTGACAAATGAAATTTGAATTTGATTTTGTCTTGCACACACAAAATGGGTGTCCTACCGAAAAACCTTTGATTCCGTGTGATGTAAAAATTTTCTGTACTTTAGGTCAATGACCTCCCTTTTCTCTTGTTGCTAACTCTGAAACGTCCATTTTAATTTGAACTTAAACTAATATTAGATAATAAATAAGATTGATTCTACAACAGAGCTTGACATTTTTATTCTTCTTTGATGCAGAGGGTGATAAAAAAACAGGAGTATTCTGTTAGCACCTATTTCTCTTGGACCTATTCAATTGTAATCATTGTTCCCCACTCTAAATCACTTTCATGAAGCTGCACCCATAATATATGGCAGCATTCCCAGTATAAATCACTTTGCAGTTGCACAAGCAATATCCGCATTGTCACTGCATATTATTTTCACGATGCTGAATCCACAATATTCCAGTATTGCGATTACAAATCACTTTCATGAATCTAACCCCCCAACCCACAAAATATGCTAGTATTCACTGTAAATGCTTTCATGAAGCCGTGCCCACAGTATGGCAGTATTGCCATTGTAAATCACTGTCACGAGTCTGTGCCCACAACATATGCCACAATTCCCAATCTAATACAAACACGCTATAAGTCAGCATTGTCACTTTAAATATGTTCATGATACCGCCCTCACCGCCAAACACATGCAAGCATTGCTCTGAAATGGTACACACGTGCACACAATCAGACACAAAATCAAACACACGTACACTCAAGCACAGTCTCTCTCACTCTGACACATTCAAAATATTGCACACACACACGTTGCAGTACATTTCAACACAGAAGAATACGATCACTTTTTTGTTTAACTTACTTTCACATGATGCTGCTTCTTCTCTCAGTTCAGTCATGGAAATGATAATGCTTGCTCCAGCACAAGACAGGACCACAGGTGGGCTCCAATTTGATTTAATATCAACCAGTGGGTGGCAGTATGTGGTGCCTGAATGCCATAGGGCTGGCACTGTGCTCAGCTCATGCCTGCGTGCCTTCTATTTTTTGCAAGGGCCATGCTTATTGACCCAGGCTATGCCAACCAGGAAGGGCGGAAGGGGACATACACAGGGCTTGGAGCAGGAGCCCAAGGAGGTTGACCAGCCAACATGCACAATCCCCCTCCCCACACTGCTGTCATGAAAAAGACAGACAAATATGGACATTACAGAATGTTCCTTTTGTTTTCTCATTCAAGATATCTATGGAGAAATGTCCCAAATTGTACACGAGTTTAAAGAGGAATGCACTGAACATCCTAGAAGAAGGTTGATCAGTTGAATCTTAAGGAGCCAAATCCACTGCATGCTTTTAGAACATCCAAAGTATATTTGAATACTGTGACTCTACATGGGGGTATCCTGAAGACTACCTTTGGGCGAGGCTCTCAAGTATTGCACTTAGAGCCCCCCAATTGATCCTGTACTGTGGTATGAGCATGCTAATAGGACATAGCTACACATGTACTCTTAACTTTAAAGTGCTCATCAATGCAACAACTAAGTATGCAAAAACACTCATGTGCAGATGCCTAAGAGTTTGTCAAGTAATACTTTTTGTTTATGGTTTCAAAGGTTTTGGAACAACTCAGTTCTATTACTGGCATTGCTGTGGAAAGCATTGGAGAATTTTCTACTGTGATTCTTAATCATAGTATTGGAGCCACAAGCCCAGCGAAGCACTGACTTGACGAGCCACTCCACCAGAACAATGCTGGTGGCAGAGTGCACTGAAGTGATGGCCGGATGCCCGCAAGAGCTACAAGAACCGTTGCATATGTTTGAGCTGTATTTCCTGAGTGCCTGTCTTCTAATTGTTATGAATTTCTGCACCAACATTAATATAAATAAAATGTTTGACTACTGACTGTTTTATTAATCTGGTGAGGTTGCATAGTCCCCTACCTCGTACACTTTAAGTAGATACATATGATGCTACATAAATGAGAAGGGCGTTTGGAATAAATCAAAGAGAACGCTGATGCACACATGCCATGAGATTAGAAGGAAAAAGTAAAAGTCACAAAAGAAGCTGGGCTGGAAACTGTCCCTTGAGCACAGGAAGGGTACAGAGAACTGATGCTATTGGGCTTGCATTACAGAGCACCATCCTATTGAGCCCTGGCCCAGGAATGAAGTTCACCCTGCACTGATGTGTGATCAACCCATGAATTATGGAAGGGGCCCAGGAGCTCCGAAGTCAAAGCACTTCTCAGTGCCTTGATAGAACACAATACGGTATTGAACACTTATACTAAGAACAAAATAGTTAACCTTTCAGGCACAACAGTTTTACAGATGTGATATTTTATGACCAATTAATCGACATAGAACTCAGGACCATTTAAAAGTGGACTATCAGGTTTATTTTGGTCACAGAAAGCAAGGATTACGTTTCACTGAGCCTCAAGGGATGGAATTAGGGCAACACAATCAGCACTCTGGGTCTCCTCCCAAAGTATTCCTAGGACCATGGTCCTCAGTCCTTCCCTCTCCCCTTAGATAAGTCACGCGTCCCCAGCAGGGAAAAGATTTACTCAAAGTCTTTTAGAATGTGTGTGTCTTGAACACTTCCCCTTGGCTCAGAAGTCATCAGGATCATATATTGGTCCCCTTGGACTCAATATCAGGTATACCCACCTGGTAACCCTAGGTCTTTCGACAGGGCAAGGGCAGAAAGCAGCTCGTTGGACTGCAGGGTATTGTCCGACTTTCCCTCCCAAGTGGACTAAAAAAAACGAGTTCTTCAACCTGCCCAGAGCTAGTACCCTTGGGTCTTATTCAGAATCTTCCTCCACCACCTCAGGAAGCTTCTTATGGCTATGGTTTAACAGGTCATCATTTCCTCTCCTCCTCTCTCTCCTCCCTTCTCTTCTCTCTCACCACCTTCTACCCTATGCTCTCCTCTTCTATCTCCTCCTCACTGCTCCACCACGTCTAATCTGCACTCTGACACTTCTGCGCCTCTGCACGGACTTGCTGCTGATTCTTTCCACTTGTATACTCTAGTGTGGCTGTGTGAATATGAGATTGTTTTTCACTTTGTGTGTGTTGCAAGCAGACTTGGTGATTGGATACAGCCTGCGTTGATCTACAGTTTCCCCAGTTGGACTGTGTTGTATTGCAGAACATCCTCTGACTCAGTGATCGAATTGTGTGAAAAGAAGTAGTGGAACTATGTTCCCTACTGGCCTGCCCCCACTCACCACAAACACCATTACCACGCCCCTTCCCACACACAATACAAACCCCCAAACACATGTGCCTGCTTTTTAAGGGAACGTTCAGTGTAGTGCACTCAAAGTGCAAGTTTCAACTTCATCCTACTCTTTTATTTTAAAACGAAACCATTCTGGAACGGTTCCTTTTAAAATAACATTACAGGAACAGCAAAACTTATTTACAAAAAGTAGAGGAGCAACGGTCCCAACCGCTCTCGCCCACTTCGACCACGGCTCTGACTGTGCCTAGGTGTGGTTAGAAAACAGCCGTCAACCATCTTGAAATAAGTCTGTTCTTGTCTCCTGGTTTTTCAGTTCCTTGCTAAGACTAACTAGTTCTGTGCTGACGCTCTCACTTATGGATGCTGGTCTCTTTACAACCATCACAGGATTTAAGAGACTCCAGTGGCCGCACCAGGGAGAGGTTCACACGCTTGTTGTGCTCCAGCTTACAGGATACCGTATTGTTGAGGCATGGTTCACCGAGTTCATGAGTCCATGAGCAACTACTTCCCCAACTCCCCTTTATAGACTTGGTCATACTATACTTAAGCCACAAAAGGATTCTTGGAATGTCCATAAAAACTCTGTGCAAAGATTTAAGGATGGGATGAGCCAGCATCATGGGTTGGGTAGGAGTCCCCGGTTCTCACGGTCAATCCACTGCCATGCCCTAGTCTCCTGCGTGTGACAATGTCACAACTAGTTAAAACAGGGCACTTGACAACAAATGGAAGAACATCCTAGAAATGGTTGAAGCAGTGGGATAAGTGGTTTCACTTGGTAAGGTCTTCTGGAGCCAAGCCTGCACTATGTTTTCAGTTTACTCAAACAAGTACATTGGAATACAGTTGATCAAAACACGAGTATTTACACAGTCCAAAGTTATCCTTAAAATGTGGTGTGGTGGTGGCTGTCAGGGACTAGACAGGCTTTAACTCTTATTTGGCGTTAACAAGTTGTTTGAAGAAGGCTCTTGTGAGGTGTTTCCCGAAGCAAAGGTACTTGGATTGAGAATGCAGGAGTTACTTGGGGCAATGGCGCAGAGATCACCTTTCACCCTGGTTTGGCCTGTCTGAACTTTAGCTGCTAGACTCTAAAGGATTAACTGGATCCACGGTTGTTTTGGTTGCTACTTAAGATAGATGAAAAGCTATTGTGTTGCCCAAGTCCTGAAACGCCATGATTAATGTCAAGCCAGTTTACCAGAATTGTCCATTACTGAGAGCCATACTCTTCCTTGTCACAGCCCTATATTAGTGAAATTGAGTCATTCCAAAGACAGGTACTCAGTTGCAAACCATGTCTTCAGAAAATACAAAATGCTATAAACCCTGCCGCATACCTTTCTGCCTTAAATGTGCAAGTCAACAGCTCATAGCCTGAGTCAACGAAAAGGGGCGGACTGAGTGAGGACTATGATGAGGAACAGTAGAGCTTGGAGTATTGTGTTTTATGGTAAGTAATCTTGGCATTACTTCATTATCTTTCTTCATTCACCGCAGACAATTTAATCAGAATTACTTAATCAAAATTAAAATATAAATTTGAAATCTGAAGAATACGGACCCACAAATGTCCAGAGTAGTGTAACCCAGGAAATTCCATCAGTGTCATAGCTTAATATCCACATGTTTTCAGAGGCGGTAGCCCATAGCCTTAGGCCCTCACTTATAGTATGAGATAAAAATAACATACAGTACAAATCCACTATGGTAGTGTTGGATATATGTCTAAAGAGTCATCCATCTTTACACAATCATGAGTAGGCTGAAAGATACATAAAGTAGACCAATGCCCATCTGCCAATAAATGCCATACTCCAATGGGCAACGGATGGAACAGCATTGGTAAACTCATCTGTCGAAAGACAGGTGACCTCCTAATGACGAGTGGCATTTATGCCATAAAATCACCAGAAGAACCACTGGAAATCAGACATAGGGAGCTGCTGGAAAGAGGATTAAAACAAACTGCCCAGACCAACATGACAGTAGAAGACACACACCTGGCATTAGTCTCCATACACCCACGCACCAGCAGATGGCTTAAAGACAGACCACATTTAGAGGTAGCTAGACCAGTAGGGGTGGACTAAAGCCAAAAGATGCCCTGGAAATAACTTCCAAAATGGCCCTATATTACACATTTACAGCAAACCCAACCCTTTTCTTATGAGAACATTTGGAAATAAAATAGGTTACCACACAAAGGAAGCCCAAGGCACATTTTCCATGCCAGGCCCTCACCCTCAACATAAGCTAATATCCAGCTGATAAACCTGTACTGGCTGAACAGGGAGACAATTGTAGATCTACTCTCCCTGATCCATGATGACATACAAAGCAGAATTAACATAACAACTGCCTTAAACCTGATGCTGAAGCGTGTGCCGGTCCTTTCTTTACTTGCAACTTGCACCTACCAGCACACAGTGGGCATGCTGCATGGCATCCCCCAACCCACAATTTCATTTGTGCTCTGGGAGGTGCTGGAAGCACTCCTGCGCCATGCCTCCTGCCACATCTTTCTGCCCACCGGGCCGGGCATAGATTAATGCCACAAAGGCAGGTTTCTACGCCGCAGCCCACCTGCCCAATGTAATTGTTGCTCTGGACTTCAATAATGTGTCGTTGGTTGCCCCCCCCCCCCCGGCATCATAAGAGGTATACTTCAACAGGAAGCAGTATCACTCCATGAATGTTCAGGTCACCGCCGATGCGGACCTCATCACACACTGCTGTGCCTGGTTCGACACACAATGATATGATAGGTTATTTATAATGCGCTTAATACCCAGAGGTTTCTAAGCGCGGACCCAGGAATCGAACTTGTGTTGTTCCGTGTCATGGAGCTTCCAAGGCGAGCACATTGCCCCTGAGCTATCCTCCCGAGGCACTATGCTATGGTCCTGCAGAAAAGAACACCGCCTGCATACATGGAGAACCACAGAAGTCAACGTGCATGGATACTGGGTGCGTACCAGTGCCGTAACAACACAAACTGATCTCGCAGCACTAGTGAAATGCTATGTGGAAGGGTGGGCCATTACCACAACTGATCAATGCATGCCCTGTCAAGGCCCTGTACATGCAGGACCTCGCATCTCACCCTGCACATGACAGCCACCAACCCACAGGACTATGACATGCAGAACAATACAGTAGTATGTCGGTGCAGCATATTACCCAACAAGCAAGCAATACACACACAGAAGACTGCAAGAACCACAATGCAAGGGGACACATACCTACACATTGAATGTCACAGCTCAACACTGCACAAAGACATGTAATACGGTAAGCATGTATGTAAAGCCATAATGGAAGAAACACAGACACCGCAAACATGCACAAGAACAACTCACCCATCAGGGCACATGCATAATAGCAACGTACAGGCCCAAACACAGGCACCATGCACTCTGCAATGCCAATAACAGACCATGAAAGTGACGACTGCTGGTTGTGAGCTGTGGGCATGGTGTAGCACGACAATGCATATGTCCCCCCCATAGTAAATGGCTTAGTAAACCACGTTGTATGACAATGAATGGAAAAAACATGCACAGATTGTGCATCAATATGCCTTTAGAAAAGTCAACACATGCACAATGCACTGTTACTGACACCTGTGACCTTTGCCCTTGCAGGTGACTCTGGATACCCCCAGCTACCATGGCTAATGATACCGGCACAAATCGCGTACGCCACAGGAGGTGGCCTGCAATGAGGCACAGGTCAGGACCAGGCTGTGCATAGGGTGGATCTTTGGCCTGCTGAATGACCGTCTTCAGGGTCTACACAGGACCAGAGGGGCCTTGATGTACAGGCCAGAGAAGGGTGGACAAATAATTCTTGCCTGTGCCATACTGCACAACATCTGCCTCAGGCAAAATGTCACCCTCCCCCTGATGAGGACTTTACTGCCCCTGAAGACAACAACTCAGTACCCGTGGATGCAGTGCTGCCACACAGTGAGCAGGAGGAGGTAATGGATGGTTCTCTGGTGTGGCAAGAACTAATTGAGAAATATTTCTGAAAACATTGATAATCACCTGCTGCTCACCTTTGTATATAGTCATGTCTTGAAATACATCACATTCAGACAAAAAGGATTGTCCTAACATTGCTTCAAGTGAACAAGTATTTAAAAGTGCAGTGTCAAAAATATGCATCCTAAACAAATATCCATCTCCACCGGCCTCCCGCATCCCCAATACTCATACCCACCCAGCGCCCCTGTGCCTGGTGCAAAACTGTAATGTGGTAACAATAATTTCCTTGGTCTCTTGCCCTTGCCAGGCTGTTCCAACTATGGGCGGGACACATTTCTCATGGAGTGGCGATGTGGGCTGCCAGGAGGATCCCTCCATGGGGGTCACTGAGGTTGACAGGTCAGACCCTGGCCCCCAGATGGGCTGGAGGGTCAGCAGCATGCTGGCCTGCATCGACTCAGCAAACGCTGATATGCCCTCCATCAGCTCTCTCACCCTCTGTCGCACAACAGTCAAGGCAGGAGCTGCCACTGACGATTGCTGTCAGCGCACTGCACAGAGCCATCGATTGCTTGCAGATGCTCCACTTGTGTATCCGCAATTATCTTCAGGTTGACCTGCTGCTGCTCCATCCTGTCCAGCCTCCTCCATATAGCATTGATGAAATGCTGTGCAACGGGCTGTGTGCTATGGGAGGGAGAGTTGGGGCTGAAGCAGGGGTACCCGAAACCCCTGTCGCCTCCGTCGCTTGGTCCACTGGAATTAGTGCCACCCTCTGATTCCAATTCACAACGCACATGTGCCTGGTCATCTTGCAAAGGTGATGAGGGGGAGTCATGGGGCAGATGGGTGGGTGTGCAGATTGTTGTGTGCCGGTGGCAGCATCTGACTTCTTGAACACAACCACAGGGGGTGGCAGTGGAGTGGTGGTTTCAGCTTCCGGGGATGCAGCACCTGCAACTGCATGTGTAGTGCTGTTATCAGGTGCAGTGCCGGCAGTGATATGTGCATTGCTGCTGGGTGGGCCACTTGGCTCACGGGTGTAGCCACTAGTGTCTCCACTTCATGCAGCTGGTATGGCGTTGCTGGGCTGTGGCCCTGGTGCCTCACTCCTGCCCTTTCTCCTTCTTTTCCCTTTGCTGGGCATTGCAGGGGTGGAGGTTGTTGTGGTCCCACTGGTGGCCCTGCCATAGGATGTAGAGGCCCTGCATCCTCCTCCTGAGTCGACTTTGAACCTGTTGGGTGGACAATGACATGCTGTAAGTCATCATAAATACTTGTATGTGGGCTTGCAAGTCACTCATCCTACAGGGTCGAAAGTCATCATACACACGTGGTCTGATGGCCAGAGTCGATTGCAGACCAATGCATATGGCTAATGAAAGGTGGGAGAAGTGTCTGCTGAGGGTTTGCATGGGCTATTTGCCTGTTGGGCTGGTGATGTGGCCTGTACATGTGGTTGCGCTGGGGGGTTCACTTTGGCACTTGGCATTTTTTCAACACACATCGGTGCTGCTCATGGTTGCATGGGCTCATATGCAAATTCCTGCTACAGTGCATGGGTATGTGCACAGTCGCCCACCCCCCTTGCATATGCATGTGGTGGTATTGCCTTTGAATTCATTGGTATGTGGTTGCACATTCCACTGTCCATTGAGCCCATCTATGCTGAGGGACACATGCATGGGATGGTCATGTGTCCAGTGCATTGTCATGGGGGGGCATTAATATTCGCCAGCTTTGCATTGACTGCTGGCTCTGACTTCGGCCCTCCCAACACCCTCAGTCCCTTGCAGATGGAGGCGGATGCTTACCTTCTACTTCAACAGGATGTGGACAAGGGGGTCCACACTGCTGCCTCCTGTGGCAAATGTCTCTTGCCGGTGTTTTGATGGGAGGCTGCTGACCTTGGCCTTGAGCTCCTTCCACCTCTAACACTGCTGTGACCTTATCTCGAATCCTGGCCCAGGTGGCAGCCTTCCTCTGCCCAGATGTCTTCTCCTGCCTAGAGTCATACAGCTCTTCAATATAGGCCACTACCTCATCTGTGAGGACCTGCAGCTCTGCCTCACTCAATTTTTGCTTGTGAAGCTTCATATCTGGCACCATCCCTTTGCCTTTATCCTGTGAAATGTTCTGTCTTCCTTCTGGGTTCAGCTGGCAACTGGAAATTGGAGATTGACAGTGGATTTGATTTTTAAAGATGGCTGCCACTGTGCTTCCCGTTCCTGCGATGTTGTGATTTCTGCAGGCAGTAATTCCACCAGCTGTAATCCCGCCGGATGTGGCTGCAGCAAGGGTAATTCTGCCGATTCCAGGTGGAATTACCGTCCGAAATTAATTTACAGCGGTAATTCCACCAGACAGAATTACCGTTACTGACAATGGCGTGTGTACGCTCCTAGCAACTTGTAATACGGCAGTAATTCCACTGGACACCACAGCAGTAACAGTAATTCTGCCTCAGCGGAATTACCACCATATTTCCGCCCAACTTGTGATGAGGGTCTGTGTGTGAGGTCTGCATATTCTTCACACATTCTAAATTTCCTGGATCTACTTATGGTAATGCATACCAGCAGAGTCCCACAGTTGATGAAAAACAGCAGGACGCATCTTTTTTGTAAGTGTCTGAATAACAGAATGCATTGGTATAGATGTCATGCCAACGAACATATGAAACACCAGTACAGACAACTTCACATATATGTATCTTCATTCCTACAGTTGCTGCAGACTACCTCTACAGGTAAGGCCTTCTCACTATTGTGCCTCATCTGCAAATGCCAGCAGAGCATTGCTATAAGAGAGCACATGTACAGCCACACAACTCGATTGAAGATACCTTTGGACTGCTGAAGAACCACTGGCACAGCGGCACTGTATGGGCCTGGAGATGTGTGCAGAACCATTCTCCTGTGCTGCATTTTACGCATCACCATGCGTAGAGGTGTGACCCTAGGCAGTGGATGAAGAGGAAGTGAGGATGATGGAGATGCAGACGAAGACGCAACAGGCCTCGACACATGATTATTTTAAGATGTGAACTGAGTGCAATTTGTGAAAATATTTTCATGTGCTATTTTGCAAGCCCAAAGGGGGCATATGATCACACATGCATATGTGTACACTTTGGTTGTCATTAAGACATCCGCATTACAGCTGCATGTGCGAGGCAGGGTTCTGTCTTCTGTCCAGATATGTTCTGTGGCATGGTTCCCCCGTGCTATCTTTCAGTTCCTGGGTCTTTAGGATCTTCTTGTGTGCATCTGCCTGTGTGGCACAGTGGTCACACAATCGATAGTGTGCACAAGAGATATACACATGTCTCTTTGTGCCTGTGCACTAGTTATGTGAGCCTCTCCACACAGTAGTTGATTCTCCATCTGGTTCATATTGCCCACGTCAAGTACAGTATCAGTGAAATGTGGAGCCCTGCTCTACATCCTACTTTTGCCTGGCAGTGGGCTCTATAGTGCCGATCTTCCCACCTCTTCCTTTGCTGTGTGTATTTGAGGGTTAGGTGCCCTGTGACTCTGGATTCATGTTGATGTTAACGTTGACTGGGAATTTGCAGGGGTGTACGCCAGTATCACGGACAGTCATGCCAACATGTTAATGTGAAAGGTTGTACTGCGCACTATCACCACCAGAGCGGTCCCCTGGCAGATCTGAAAAAGGATGGTGTGAAACAGGGAGGCTGTGGGAGTGGTTAGTAGGGTGCACTGGGAATAGGAAAGTGAGATATGATGTTCTGTTGGCAGCTTCAATTCGGTTTTCACCGTTTGCTAAGCTTAGGTGCGATTTTCGAGTCTGAGCAATTCCCATGTGCTGTTGTGAATGGTTATGTGTTGTTTGTATGTTGTTGCAGTATGGTGAAGTACGTGCGGTTTGCTGTGCATAGATGTGGGCATCTGAGTTTCTGTAGAAGAGTTTGCGGAAAAATTAGGTTTTAGAATTGGGTTAGCAGGGGGGGGGGGTTCTTACCTCTTTGCTTTGGTTTCTGTGGTCGGCATCTATGACCACCCTGCATGCTTTGATATTGTTTGGCATCCTAGTCGGTATGTACGTTGCAGTGTGGCAATTATCTTCCGTAGAAGTCTAGCGGTATGTGGTCACGGAGGTGTGTTCCCCCCTGCCCTCTGGTTAGAGATGGTTAGGAAGGTTAAGGCTCGCTCCCTTGACTTCTAGTGGGGTCTCTGCCTACTGTGGAATTCCTCTGTAAGCTTGGCGGTGTGTGTGCATGAGAGGTCCAAAATGTCCTCCCTATGCCCACCAGTTGGAGAGGGTTAGGCTGGCAATTGATTGTCGGTCCCTCCCTGGGCTTCTTGTTTCTGCCAGAATGTATGATTCCTACTCATTCCCTTCTGATTCTGGGGTGAAGAGCCACGCTTTTAGTCGTTTTCTGAATTCCAGATGATCCCTTGTATTGCGTATGTTGTTTGGTAGGGAATTACATGTTTTAGGAGCCAGGTGTGAGAAAGATGCTCCTCCAAATTTTCTTTTATTGTATGGTTTTGGTTCTAGACGAATGTCGTAGTTTGATCTGAGTTGACTTGCTGAATGATAGATTGTTATTTTCTTCTTTAGGAACTCTGCTCCTCACCCATGGATTGCTCTGTGCGTTATGCACATTGTTTTAACCTTATTCGCTGTTTTATCGGTAGCCAGTATAGTATTTTCAGTGCTGGGCTAATGTGTTCTTTCATGGTAGTTTGAGCAGGAGTCTGTCCACTGCGTTTTGGATATGCTGAAGTTTCTTTAGCAGGCCTTCTGGCATTCCTAGGTATAGGTTGATGGTGTAGTCTACTCTGGATATGATGAATGCGACAATGGTGAATGTTTTGTGGGTGAAAGAGAGGAACGGTAGGATCCTTTTTACTGTGTGCAGGAGGAAGAAGCATTTCTTGATTGTAGCATTTACTTGCGGCTCAAGTGTTAGTTCGTTGTCCATCAGGACTCAGAGGTTCTTTACTGTTGTTGATGGTGTCGGTGCTGTTCCTAGTACTGTTGGCCATGGGATATAGTGGCTGTTTTTGGATATAACCATTATTTCTGTTTTGCCAGGGTTGAGTTTGAGGTCGTTTGTGTTCATCCAGTCGTAGAGTTCTTGTATAAGGTAAGAAGGTGCATGTTACTTCTGCCTGTGGTCATTCTGACACAAGACAGAGGTGTTCATCACTTATGTCGAAGCTGGTGGTTGGATAGCTGATGGGCAGGACTCCACTGGTCTGCCATACACAGCATAGGCATAGCCCTCATGATCAGGTATTTTACTGGCACACTAGGTGTGTGTCTGGTGGTATAAGCACCACACTATGAATGATGCCCATA
The DNA here is from genome assembly GCF_040938575.1 of Ambystoma mexicanum. Taxonomy (NCBI): domain Eukaryota; kingdom Metazoa; phylum Chordata; class Amphibia; order Caudata; family Ambystomatidae; genus Ambystoma; species Ambystoma mexicanum. Next base: position 505,296,732 of record NC_090938.1, read on the forward strand.
GACTGCCATCATCTCTTCCCAGTCCCATGATTCTTATGCATAGTCGCCACTGGATTTCATTTCTTTATAATGTGTGTAATTACTGAAAATATATGTAAAGCCTGGCTTCTGCTGTCCCCATTTACCATTTCCCTCTCCTTTTCCAATCCATTCAGTTTAACACAACTACTATATCACGACTGCGGGCAGCATAGCCATCACCATGCCCGTTGCACAGCACTGTTGTTAAAGCATACTTAATCTAAAATAAATGCAAAGCTTAACATGTAGAACAAATGTAGAGGAGGAAGACAGTGGACCCCCTACTCACGTCAGTGGGATTTCTTTCGCCTCTGCCCAAAAGGCACTTATGTTCCTAGCAGAACACCCATCGACAGAGCGGTTACTGGACCTGCTGCCTCTCAAAAGCCAGGACAATCTTTTCTGGCACACCTATCCAACATTGCCTTGTGGCTTTCTCCAAAGGACAAACGCACAGACTGATTTTAGAAAGGAGGAATCCTGGTAAACTGCCAGTTTGAAGGTTGTGAAGATCAGAATTGTCAGAAGCGGAGGAGTAGGAAGAAATATCTCCAGATTCAGAAATAACCGAGAATTACTTTAGGTAAGAAAGAAGGTGATGTTAAAAGTAGACACAAAATGAAAGTTAGGTTTCAAACATACTATGGCCCATACAGGCATTTGGTTGATGTAATAGCCAATACTAAAGGGCACATTCAAGAAAGAAACTTTGATGCCTCTAAAATAGGTTTAAAAGCAGCATTTTCGGAGGCCCTAAGGACAAAGAGAAGAATCCGAAGGAGGAAAGGAGACTTTACAGGAGGCCAGCACAGAAGAAACCCACTCAACAGCTGAGAAGCATATGATTCAACTTCAGCAATCCTTCCCCATGGATTCCTCAAGGCTCTAATTATTGCATTTTGGCGTTCAGGGTGAAGACCGCTAATCCTCCACCCCAAAAAAATGTTCAAAACTCCACAATTTCTGAGTGATCAAAAGACAACCAGCAAAGATCTTACTTGGAATACGAGGAGACAACAATGGGCCTCATTACCGGTTTGCTGGTGACCCGCTGGTGTTACCGGCGGGATACCAGGAAAGCTGTAATACCGTTTCTGCCACTTGGTCTTCTGGAATTACCGGCAGGTTCCAAGTGGCCGAAACACTGGTAAATCCCCATTCCATGGAGTCCCATAGGACTCAATGAGGGATTTTCTGGTATTACCGGCACCAGTGTTACCGGGCCAGTAATGCCACCAGTTTTTTACTAGTAGGCTGGCAGATATACCTCCAGCTTGGAGCTGGAGGTAAATTCTCCACCCTACCGGGAAAATTGTAGTTGGCCGTTTCGGAAAAGGGCCATTATACGTTCTTACCAGCATTTTATTTCCAGACTGGCCAACTTGTAATGAGGCCCTTGTCTGTTATTTAAACATTGTGCATCAAAGTACAAGGGTAAGGGCTCTGAGACAACTGTGGTGGTGATTGATTTGGTGCAGTATGAAAAACTTTGTAACACAACAAAGGGGGCAAAAAAAGGAAATTTGGTAATTTTTAATCAAATTGCAAACATGGCAAATTCGCATTTTTACCATTCAACCCTTCTAAGTAAATTGGATTGCAGTTGTACAAGCTGTCCAGAAACCATTTCTCTTGCTTGTGAGTTCCTTTTGGAGCACATGTACTTCTGTTGTACGCCCATTCCCTCCTCTTTGGCTGGCTGATCTTTGAGTGCACTGGTGTTCATATTTTTGCTTGCAACCTGAAACATTCCCTTGCTGATCCTCAGTCATGTGAGGTGGCCTTACTGGGGCATAAAGTGCCCTACAAGCAGTAAAAGAGTCAACGCATTGTAACACAACAGAACAGAAGAGTGCCAGAATGTAACTGCATATAGAAGAACAGATATCTAACCCTTTCCTCCCCACCGATCCAATTTGGTGCACATGCACGTCCACCTTCCGCACAGTCTAATGAACTCAGCCAGCATAAGGAGCTCAGGCTATATTTTATACTCAATAAAGGGCTAGGTATTACTATATTCTGAAATAAGGCACTATGCTGTCTCAAATTAACTAAAATAAAGACAAACATGACACAGAACAAACTCTTGATGACCTTTTTCACATCAAGGTGCCTTGCTTTTTAAATGTTACGGTATTAGTTGGACCATCCATTCCCTTACTTTCTTTTACCAACAACAATCACCTTCATGCAACCAAACTTCAAGATTTCCAGAGCAGACTCTCAAACCCTACGTGTATCCAATATAACAATGCGTGCTGACTTGCAATTCTCCAGATCTACGTTGGAGAAACAGCCAAAATATCTCAATATTTAAGGACATATCCAGCCTCTCCATTTTTCGGAACTATGGTCCTTTTAACGGGACTGACATGCAGACATAACTCTAAACATTCCTCTTCTGCTGCATTCCTCCCTCCATGTGTTTGTAGCATCAAGCTCCCCCTCTTCCTCAACCTCTTATCTTCCCTCACTCATTTATTTTATTTCCTCCAGCAGGCTTGGGGCTAGATGCCCTCTGCGTCGTCAAGCCTAGATGTTGTGAAACTAGAATGGTGGTGATTTGGCAGTTCCATGTGTTAATATCCCCCGAAAAATATCACCATACTAGAATAATGACATTTGTGCGGCGATATTGACCCATGGAACCTGCAGGGGGGGCACCCCTGCACCCTCCATATTTTTTTAAGTTAGCTGGGGACACTCCTGCAATCCCCGGTCCTATTTACCCCATAAAGTATCCCTACCAATAATATCCCCTATGGCCTTACCCCGTGACCATATATATGGCGATATTATTGGTGGGGATAATATTACCCGATACCGATTTGGTGCACTATAAAAGCATATTTGCATAACGTATACTTTGAGACGAAACACTTACCTTGATTGTTGTACTGCTACAGAGACACCCAAAAAACTATTTACTAAAACATTCCTTTCAGTTTCCATACAAGCTTCAAATGACAGCATTTGCGATGTGAGAATTACCGCAGGAGAAAAAGGCAATAACGAAATTCCCATCCGCAGAGATACTGACATAAATTGGAAAAGAATGAAGCAATATATTCTGGGCCAATCAAGAGCTACCAGGGTTTCCTGTATTTGCCAGATCTGATCTTGCAGGATACCCCAAATAGCAGAGAAATTGCAGCGGGGGGGACGAGTAAAGAGTAGGCCCTTTAGGCCTTCTGGTCAGCATAGCATCTATTATGTAGCAGAAGAGGAATGTTGAAATAAGTCTGTTCTTGTCTCCTGGTTTTTCAGTTCCTTGCTAAGACTAACTAGTTCTGTGCTGACGCTCTCACTTATGGATGCTGGTCTCTTTACAACCATCACAGGATTTAAGAGACTCCAGTGGCCGCACCAGGGAGAGGTTCACACGCTTGTTGTGCTCCAGCTTACAGGATACCGTATTGTTGAGGCATGGTTCACCGAGTTCATGGGTCCATGAGCAACTACTTCCCCAACTCCCCTTTATAGACTTGGTCATACTATACTTAAGCCACAAAAGGATTCTTGGAATGTCCATAAAAACTCTCTGCAAAGATTTAAGGATGGGATGAGCCAGCATCATGGGTTGGGTAGGAGTCCCCGGTTCTCACGGTCAATCCACTGCCATGCCCTAGTCTCCTGCGTGTGACAATGTCACAACTAGTTAAAACAGGGCACTTGACAACAAATGGAAGAACATCCTAGAAATGGATGAAGCAGTGGGATAAGTGGTTTCACTTGGTAAGGTCTTCTGGAGCCAAGCCTGCACTATGTTTTCAGTTTACTCAAACAAGTACATTGGAATACAGTTGATCAAAACACGAGTATTTACACAGTCCAAAGTTATCCTTAAAATGTGGTGTGGTGGTGGCTGTCAGGGACTAGACAGGCTTTAACTCTTATTTGGCGTTAACAAGTTGTTTGAAGAAGGCTCTTGTGAGGTGTTTCCCGAAGCAAAGGTACTTGGATTGAGAATGCAGGAGTTACTTGGGGCAATGGCGCAGAGATCACCTTTCACCCTGGTTTGGCCTGTCTGAACTTTAGCTGCTAGACTCTAAAGGATTAACTGGATCCACGGTTGTTTTGGTTGCTACTTAAGATAGATGAAAAGCTATTGTGTTGCCCAAGTCCTGAAACGCCATGATTAATGTCAAGCCAGTTTACCAGAATTGTCCATTACTGAGAGCCATACTCTTCCTTGTCACAGCCCTATATTAGTGAAATTGAGTCATTCCAAAGACAGGTACTCAGTTGCAAACCATGTCTTCAGAAAATACAAAATGCTATAAACCCTGCCGCATACCTTTCTGCCTTAAATGTGCAAGTCAACAGCTCATAGCCTGAGTCAACGAAAAGGGGCGGACTGAGTGAGGACTATGATGAGGAACAGTAGAGCTTGGAGTATTGTGTTTTATGGTAAGTAATCTTGGCATTACTTCATTATCTTTCTTCATTCACCGCAGACAATTTAATCAGAATTACTTAATCAAAATTAAAATATAAATTTGAAATCTGAAGAATACGGACCCACAAATGTCCAGAGTAGTGTAACCCAGGAAATTCCATCAGTGTCATAGCTTAATATCCACCTGTTTTCAGAGGCGGTAGCCCATAGCCTTAGGCCCTCACTTATAGTATGAGATAAAAATAACATACAGTACAAATCCACTATGGTAGTGTTGGATATATGTCTAAAGAGTCATCCATCTTTACACAATCATGAGTAGGCTGAAAGATGCATAAAGTAGACCAATGCCCATCTGCCAATAAATGCCATACTCCAATGGGCAACGGATGGAACAGCATTGGTAAACTCATCTGTCGAAAGACAGGTGACGACCTAATGACGAGTGGCATTTATGCCATAAAATCATCAGAAGAACCACTGGAAATCAGCCATAGGGAGCTGCTGGAAAGAGGATTAAAACAAACTGCCCAGACCAACATGACAGTAGAAGACACACACCTGGCATTAGTCTCCATACACCCACGCACCAGCAGATGGCTTAAAGACAGACCACATTTAGAGGTAGCTAGACCAGTAGGGGTGGACTAAAGAAAAAAGATGCCCTGGAAATAACTTCCAAAATGGCCCTATATTACACATTTACAGCAAACCCAACCCTTTTCTTATGAGAACATTTGGAAATAAAATAGGTTACCACACAAAGGAAGCCCAAGGCACATTTTCCATGCTAGGCCCTCACCCTCAACATAAGCTAATATCCAGCTGATAAACCTGTACTGGCTGAACAGGGAGACAATTGTAGATCTACTCTTCCCTGATCCATGATGACATACAAAGCAGAATTAACATAATAACTGCCTTAAACCTGATGCTGAAGCGTGTGCCGGTCCTTTCTTTACTTGCAACTTGCACCTACCAGCACACAGTGGGCATGCTGCATGGCATCCCCCAACCCACAATTTCATTTGTGCTCTGGGAGGTGCTGGAAGCACTCCTGCGCCATGCCTCCTGCCACATCTTTCTGCCCACCGGGCCGGGCATAGATTAATGCCACAAAGGCAGGTTTCTACGCCGCAGCCCACCTGCCCAATGTAATTATTGCTCTGGACTTCAATAATGTGTCGTTGGTTGCCCCCCCCCCCCGGCATCATAAGAGGTATACTTCAACAGGAAGCAGTATCACTCCATGAATGTTCAGGTCACCGCTGATGCGGACCTCATCACACACTGCTGTGCCTGGTTCGACACACAATGATATGATAGGTTATTTATAATGCGCTTAATACCCAGAGGTTTCTAAGCGCGGACCCAGGAATCGAACCTGTGTTGTTCCGTGTCATGGAGCTTCCAAGGCGAGCACATTGCCCCTGAGCTATCCTCCCGAGGCACTATGCTATGGTCCTGCAGAAAAGAACACCGCCTGCATACATGGAGAACCACAGAAGTCAACGTGCATGGATACTGGGTGAGTACCAGTGCCGTAACAACACAAACTGATCTCGCAGCACTAGTGAAATGCTATGTGGAAGAGTGGGCCATTACCACAACTGATCAATGCATGCCCTGTCAAGGCCCTGTACATGCAGGACCTCGCATCTCACCCTGCACATGACAGCCACCAACCCACAGGACTATGACATGCAGAACAATACAGTAGTATGTCGGTGCAGCATATTACCCAACAAGCAAGCAATACACACACAGAAGACTGCAAGAACCACAATGCAAGGGGACACATACCTACACATTGAATGTCACAGCTCAACACTGCACAAAGACATGTAATACGGTAAGCATGTATGTAAAGCCATAATGGAAGAAACACAGACACCGCAAACATGCACAAGAACAACTCACCCATCAGGGCACATGCATAATAGCAACGTACAGGCCCAAACACAGGCACCATGCACTCTGCAATGCCAATAACAGACCATGAAAGTGACGACTGCTGGTTGTGAGCTGTGGGCATGGTGTAGCACGACAATGCATATGTCCCCCCCATAGTAAATGGCTTAGTAAACCACGTTGTATGACAATGAATGGAAAAAACATGCACAGATTGTGCATCAATATGCCTTTAGAAAAGTCAACACATGCACAATGCACTGTTACTGACACCTGTGACCTTTGCCCTTGCAGGTGACTCTGGATACCCCCAGCTACCATGGCTAATGATACCGGCACAAATCGCGTACGCCACAGGAGGTGGCCTGCAATGAGGCACAGGTCAGGACCAGGCTGTGCATAGGGTGGATCTTTGGCCTGCTGAATGACCGTCTTCAGGGTCTACACAGGACCAGAGGGGCCTTGATGTACAGGCCAGAGAAGGGTGGACAAATAATTCTTGCCTGTGCCATACTGCACAACATCTGCCTCAGGCAAAATGTCACCCTCCCCCTGATGAGGACTTTACTGCCCCTGAAGACAACAACTCAGTACCCGTGGATGCAGTGCTGCCACACAGTGAGCAGGAGGAGGTAATGGATGGTTCTCTGGTGTGGCAAGAACTAATTGAGAAATATTTCTGAAAACATTGATAATCACCTGCTGCTCACCTTTGTATATAGTCATGTCTTGAAATACATCACATTCAGACAAAAAGGATTGTCCTAACATTGCTTCAAGTGAACAAGTATTTAAAAGTGCAGTGTCAAAAATATGCATCCTAAACAAATATCCATCTCCACCGGCCTCCCGCATCCCTAATACTCATACCCACCCAGCGCCCCTGTGCCTGGTGCAAAACTGTAATGTGGTAACAATAATTTCCTTGGTCTCTTGCCCTTGCCAGGCTGTTCCAACTATGGGCGGGACACATTTCTCATGGAGTGGCGATGTGGGCTGCCAGGAGGATCCCTCCATGGGGGTCACTGAGGTTGACAGGTCAGACCCTGGCCCCCAGATGGGCTGGAGGGTCAGCAGCATGCTGGCCTGCATCGACTCAGCAAACGCTGATATGCCCTCCATCAGCTCTCTCACCCTCTGTCGCACAACAGTCAAGGCAGGAGCTGCCACTGACGATTGCTGTCAGCGCACTGCACAGAGCCATCGATTGCTTGCAGATGCTCCACTTGTGTATCCGCAATTATCTTCAGGTTGACCTGCTGCTGCTCCATCCTGTCCAGCCTCCTCCATATAGCATTGATGAAATGCTGTGCAACGGGCTGTGTGCTATGGGAGGGAGAGTTGGGGCTGAAGCAGGGGTACCCGAAACCCCTGTCGCCTCCGTCGCTTGGTCCACTGGAATTAGTGCCACCCTCTGATTCCAATTCACAACGCACATGTGCCTGGTCATCTTGCAAAGGTGATGAGGGGGAGTCATGGGGCAGATGGGTGGGTGTGCAGATTGTTGTGTGCCGGTGGCAGCATCTGACTTCTTGAACACAACCACAGGGGGTGGCAGTGGAGTGGTGGTTTCAGCTTCCGGGGATGCAGCACCTGCAACTGCATGTGTAGTGCTGTTATCAGGTGCAGTGCCGGCAGTGATATGTGCATTGCTGCTGGGTGGGCCACTTGGCTCACGGGTGTAGCCACTAGTGTCTCCACTTCTTGCAGCTGGTATGGCGTTGCTGGGCTGTGGCCCTGGTGCCTCACTCCTGCCCTTTCTCCTTCTTTTCCCTTTGCTGGGCATTGCAGGGGTGGAGGTTGTTGTGGTCCCACTGGTGGTCCTGCCATAGGATGTAGAGGCCCTGCATCCTCCTCCTGAGTCGACTTTGAACCTGTTGGGTGGACAATGACATGCTGTAAGTCATCATAAATACTTGTATGTGGGCTTGCAAGTCACTCATCCTACAGGGTTGAAAGTCATCATACACACGTGGTCTGATGGCCAGAGTCGATTGCAGACCAATGCATATGGCTAATGAAAGGTGGGAGAAGTGTCTGCTGAGGGTTTGCATGGGCTATTTGCCTGTTGGGCTGGTGATGTGGCCTGTACATGTGGTTGCGCTGGGGGGTTCACTTTGGCACTTGGCATTTTTTCAACACACATCGGTGCTGCTCATGGTTGCATGGGCTCATATGCAAATTCCTGCTACAGTGCATGGGTATGTGCACAGTTGCCCACCCCCCTTGCATATGCATGTGGTGGTATTGCCTTTGAATTCATTGGTATGTGGTTGCACATTCCACTGTCCATTGAGCCCATCTATGCTGAGGGACACATGCATGGGATGGTCATGTGACCAGTGCATTGTCATGGGGGGGCATTAATATTCGCCAGCTTTGCATTGACTGCTGGCTCTGACTTCGGCCCTCCCAACACCCTCAGTCCCTTGCAGATGGAGGCGGATGCTTACCTTCTACTTCAACAGGATGTGGACAAGGGGGTCCACACTGCTGCCTCCTGTGGCAAATGTCTCTTGCCGGTGTTTTGATGGGAGGCTGCTGACCTTGGCCTTGAGCTCCTTCCACCTCTAACACTGCTGTGACCTTATCTCGAATCCTGGCCCAGATGGCAGCCTTCCTCTGCCCAGATGTCTTCTCCTGCCTAGAGTCATACAGCTCTTCAATATAGGCCACTACCTCATCTGTGAGGACCTGCAGCTCTGCCTCACTCAATTTTTGCTTGTGAAGCTTCATATCTGGCACCATCCCTTTGCCTTTGTCCTGTGAAATGTTCTGTCTTCCTTCTGGGTTCAGCTGGCAACTGGAAATTGGGGATTGACAGTGGATTTGATTTTTAAAGATGGCTGCCACTGTGCTTCCCGTTCCTGCGATGTTGTGATTTCTGCAGGCAGTAATTCCACCAGCTGTAATCCCGCCGGATGTGGCTGCAGCAAGGGTAATTCTGCCGATTCCAGGTGGAATTACCGTCCGAAATTAATTTACAGCGGTAATTCCACCAGACAGAATTACCGTTACTGACAATGGCGTGTGTACGCTCCTAGCAACTTGTAATACGGCAGTAATTCCACTGGACACCACAGCAGTAACAGTAATTCTGCCTCAGCGGAATTACCACCATATTACCGCCCAACTTGTGATGAGGGTCTGTGTGTGAGGTCTGCATATTCTTCACACATTCTAAATTTCCTGGATCTACTTATGGTAATGCATACCAGCAGAGTCCCACAGTTGATGAAAAACAGCAGGACGCATCTTTTTTGTAAGTGTCTGAATAACAGAATGCATTGGTATAGATGTCATGCCAACGAACATATGAAACACCAGTACAGACAACTTCACATATATGTATCTTCATTCCTACAGTTGCTGCAGACTACCTCTACAGGTAAGGCCTTCTCACTATTGTGCCTCATCTGCAAATGCCAGCAGAGCATTGCTATAAGAGAGCACATGTACAGCCACACAACTCGATTGAAGATACCTTTGGACTGCTGAAGAACCACTGGCACAGCGGCACTGTATGGGCCTGGAGATGTGTGCAGAACCATTCTCCTGTGCTGCATTTTACGCATCACCATGCGTAGAGGTGTGACCCTAGGCAGTGGATGAAGAGGAAGTGAGGATGATGGAGATGCAGACGAAGACGCAACAGGCCTCGGCACATGATTATTTTAAGATGTGAACTGAGTGCAATTTGTGAAAATATTTTCATGTGCTATTTTGCAAGCCCAAAGGGGGCATATGATCACACATGCATATGTGTACACTTTGGTTGTCATTAAGACATCCGCATTACAGCTGCATGTGCGAGGCAGGGTTCTGTCTTCTGTCCAGATATGTTCTGTGGCATGGTTCCCCCATGCTATCTTTCAGTTCCTGGGTCTTTAGGATCTTCTTGTGTGCATCTGCCTGTGTGGCACAGTGGTCACACAATCGATAGTGTGCACAAGAGATATACACATGTCTCTTTGTGCCTGTGCACTAGTTATGTGAGCCTCTCCACACAGTAGTTGATTCTCCATCTGGTTCATATTGCCCACGTCAAGTACAGTATCAGTGAAATGTGGAGCCCTGCTCTACATCCTACTTTTGCCTGGCAGTGGGCTCTATAGTGCCGATCTTCCCACCTCTTCCTTTGCTGTGTGTATTTGAGGGTTAGATGCCCTGTGACTCTGGATTCATGTTGATGTTAACGTTGACTGGGAATTTGCAGGGGTGTACGCCAGTATCACGGACAGTCATGCCAACATGTTAATGTGAAAGGTTGTACTGCGCACTATCACCACCAGAGCGGTCCCCTGGCAGATCTGAAAAAGGATGGTGTGAAACAGGGAGGCTGTGGGAGTGGTTAGTAGGGTGCACTGGGAATAGGAAAGTGAGATATGAGGTTCTGTTGGCAGCTTCAATTCGGTTTTCACCGTTTGCTAAGCTTAGGTGCGATTTTCGAGTCTGAGCAATTCCCATGTGCTGTTGTGAATGGTTATGTGTTGTTTGTATGTTGTTGCAGTATGGTGAAGTACGTGCGGTTTGCTGTGCATAGATGTGGGCATCTGAGTTTCTGTAGAAGAGTTTGCGGAAAAATTAGGTTTTAGTATTGGGTTAGCAGGGGGGGGGGTTCTTACCTCTTTGCTTTGGTTTCTGTGGTCGGCATCTATGACCACCCTGCATGCTTTGATATTGTTTGGCATCCTAGTCGGTATGTACGTTGCAGTGTGGCAATTATCTTCCGTAGAAGTCTAGCGGTATGTGGTCATGGAGGTGTGTTCCCCCCTGCCCTCTGGTTAGAGATGGTTAGGAAGGTTAAGGCTCGCTCCCTTGACTTCTAGTGGGGTCTCTGCCTACTGTGGAATTCCTCTGTAAGCTTGGCGGTGTGTGTGCATGAGAGGTCCAAAATGTCCTCCCTATGCCCACCAGTTGGAGAGGGTTAGGCTGGCAATTGATTGTAGGTCCCTCCCTGGGCTTCTTGTTTCTGCCAGAATGTATGATTCCTACTCATTCCCTTCTGATTCTGGGGTGAAGAGCCACGCTTTTAGTCGTTTTCTGAATTCCAGATGATCCCTTGTATTGCGTATGTTGTTTGGTAGGGAATTACATGTTTTAGGAGCCAGGTGTGAGAAAGATGCTCCTCCAAATTTTCTTTTATTGTATGGTTTTGGTTCTAAACGAATGTCGTAGTTTGATCTGAGTTGACTTGCTGAATGATAGATTGTTATTTTCTTCTTTAGGAACTCTGCTCCTCACCCATGGATTGCTCTGTGCGTTATGCACATTGTTTTAACCTTATTCGCTGTTTTATCGGTAGCCAGTATAGTATTTTCAGTGCTGGGCTAATGTGTTCTTTCATGGTAGTTTGAGCAGGAGTCTGTCCACTGCGTTTTGGATATGCTGAAGTTTCTTTAGTAGGCCTTCTGGCATTCCTAGGTATAGGTTGATGGTGTAGTCTACTCTGGATATGATGAATGCGACAATGGTGAATGTTTTGTGGGTGAAAGAGAGGAACGGTAGGATCCTTTTTACTGTGTGCAGGAGGAAGAAGCATTTCTTGATTGTAGCATTTACTTGCGGCTCAAGTGTTAGTTCGTTGTCCATCAGGACTCAGAGGTTCTTTACTGTTGTTGATGGTGTCGGTGCTGTTCCTAGTACTGTTGGCCATGGGATATAGTGGCTGTTTTTGGATATAACCATTATTTCTGTTTTGCCAAGGTTGAGTTTGAGGTCGTTTGTGTTCATCCAGTCGTAGAGTTCTTGTATAAGGTAAGAAGGTGCACGTTACTTCTGCCTGTGGTCATTCTGACACAAGACAGAGGTGTTCATCACTTATGTCGAAGCTGGTGGTTGGATAGCTGATGGGCAGGACTCCACTGGTCTGCCATACACAGCATAGGCATAGCCCTCATGATCAGGTATTTTACTGGCACACTAGGTGTGTGTCTGGTGGTATAAGCACCACACTATCAATGATGCCCATAGACTGCCATCATCTCTTCCCAGTCCCATGATTCTTATGCATAGTCGCCACTGGATTTCATTTCTTTATAATGTGTGTAATTACTGAAAATATATGTAAAGCCTGGCTTCTGCTGTCCCCATTTACCATTTCCCTCTCCTTTTCCAATCCATTCAGTTTAACACAACTACTATATCACGACTGCGGGCAGCATAGCCATCACCATGCCCGTTGCACAGCACTGTTGTTAAAGCATACTTAATCTAAAATAAATGCAAAGCTTAACATGTAGAACAAATGTAGAGGAGGAAGACAGTGGACCCCCTACTCACGTCAGTGGGATTTCTTTCGCCTCTGCCCAAAAGGCACTTATGTTCCTAGCAGAACACCCATCGACAGAGCGGTTACTGGACCTGCTGTCTCTCAAAAGCCAGGACAATCTTTTCTGGCACACCTATCCAACATTGCCTTGTGGCTTTCTCCAAAGGACAAACGCACAGACTGATTTTAGAAAGGAGGAATCCTGGTAAACTGCCAGTTTGAAGGTTGTGAAGATCAGAATTGTCAGAAGCGGAGGAGTAGGAAGAAATATCTCCAGATTCAGAAATAACCGAGAATTACTTTAGGTAAGAAAGAAGGTGATGTTAAAAGTAGACACAAAATGAAAGTTAGGTTTCAAACATACTATGGCCCATACAGGCGTTTGGTTGATGTAATAGCCAATACTAAAGGGCACATTCAAGAAAGAAACTTTGATGCCTCTAAAATAGGTTTAAAAGCAGCGTTTTCGGAGGCCCTAAGGACAAAGAGAAGAATCCGAAGGAGGAAAGGAGACTTTACAGGAGGCCAGCACAGAAGAAACCCACTCAACAGCTGAGAAGCATATGATTCAACTTCAGCAATCCTTCCCCATGGATTCCTCAAGGCTCTAATTATTGCATTTTGGCGTTCAGGGTGAAGACCGCTAATCCTCCACCCCAAAAAAATGTTCAAAACTCCACAATTTCTGAGTGATCAAAAGACAACCAGCAAAGATCTTACTTGGAATACGAGGAGACAACAATGGGCCTCATTACCGGTTTGCTGGTGACCCGCTGGTGTTACCGGCGGGATACCAGGAAAGCTGTAATACCGTTTCTGCCACTTGGTCTTCTGGAATTACCGGCAGGTTCCAAGTGGCCGAAACACTGGTAAATCCCCATTCCATGGAGTCCCATAGGACTCAATGAGGGATTTTCTGGTATTACCGGCACCAGTGTTACCGGGCCAGTAATGCCACCAGTTTTTTACTAGTAGGCTGGCAGATATACCTCCAGCTTGGAGCTGGAGGTAAATTCTCCACCCTACCGGGAAAATTGTAGTTGGCCGTTTCGGAAAAGGGCCATTATACGTTCTTACCAGCATTTTATTTCCAGACTGGCCAACTTGTAATGAGGCCCTTGTCTGTTATTTAAACGTGCATCAAAGTACAAGGGTAAGGGCTCTGAGACAACTGTGGTGGTGATTGATTTGGTGCAGTATGAAAAACTTTGTAACACAACAAAGGGGGCAAAAAAAGGAAATTTGGTAATTTTTAATCAAATTGCAAACATGGCAAATTCGCATTTTTACCATTCAACCCTTCTAAGTAAATTGGATTGCAGTTGTACAAGCTGTCCAGAAACCATTTCTCTTGCTTGTGAGTTCCTTTTGGAGCACATGTACTTCTGTTGTACGCCCATTCCCTCCTCTTTGGCTGGCTGATCTTTGAGTGCACTGGTGTTCATATTTTTGCTTGCAACCTGAAACATTCCCTTGCTGATCCTCAGTCATGTGAGGTGGCCTTACTGGGGCATAAAGTGCCCTACAAGCAGTAAAAGAGTCAACGCATTGTAACACAACAGAACAGAAGAGTGCCAGAATGTAACTGCATATAGAAGAACAGATATCTAACCCTTTCCTCCCCACCGATCCAATTTGGTGCACATGCACGTCCACCTTCCGCACAGTCTAATGAACTCAGCCAGCATAAGGAGCTCAGGCTATATTTTATACTCAATAAAGGGCTAGGTATTACTATATTCTGAAATAAGGCACTATGCTGTCTCAAATTAACTAAAATAAAGACAAACATGACACAGAACAAACTCTTGATGACCTTTTTCACATCAAGGTGCCTTGCTTTTTAAATGTTACGGTATTAGTTGGACCATCCATTCCCTTACTTTCTTTTACCAACAACAATCACCTTCATGCAACCAAACTTCAAGATTTCCAGAGCAGACTCTCAAACCCTACGCGTATCCAATATAACAATGCGTGCTGACTTGCAATTCTCCAGATCTACGTTGGAGAAACAGCCAAATTATCTCAATATTTAAGGACATATCCAGCCTCTCCATTTTTCGGAACTATGGTCCTTTTAACGGGGCTGACATGCAGACATAACTCTAAACATTCCTCTTCTGCTGCATTCCTCCCTCCATGTGTTTGTAGCATCAAGCTCCCCCTCTTCCTCAACCTCTTATCTTCCCTCACTCATTTATTTTATTTCCTCCAGCAGGCTTGGGGCTAGATGCCCTCTGCGTCGTCAAGCCTAGATGTTGTGAAACTAGAATGGTGGTGATTTGGCAGTTCCATGTGTTAATATCCCCCGAAAAATATCACCATACTAGAATAATGACATTTGTGCGGCGATATTGACCCATGGAACCTGCAGGGGGGGCACCCCTGCACCCTCCATATTTTTTTAAGTTAGCTGGGGACACTCCTGCAATCCCCGGTCCTATTTACCCCATAAAGTATCCCCACCAATAATATCCCCTATGGCCTTACCCCGTGACCATTTATATGGCGATATTATTGGTGGGGATAATATTACCCGATACCGATTTGGTGCACTATAAAAGCATATTTGCATAACGTATACTTTGAGAAGAAACACTTACCTTGATTGTTGTACTGCTACAGAGACACCCAAAAAACTATTTACTAAAACATTCCTTTCAGTTTCCATACAAGCTTCAAATGACAGCATTTGCGATGTGAGAATTACCGCAGGAGAAAAAGGCAATAACGAAATTCCCATCCGCAGAGATACTGACATAAATTGGAAAAGAATGAAGCAATATATTCTGGGCCAATCAAGAGCTACCAGGGTTTCCTGTATTTGCCAGATCTGATCTTGCAGGATACCCCAAATAGCAGAGAAATTGCAGCGGGGGGGGGGGACGAGTAAAGAGTAGGCCCTTTAGGCCTTCTGGTCAGCATAGCATCTATTATGTAGCAGAAGAGGAATGTTTTGTGATAACATGGGCGCATGTCAATCGCATGTCAATCCCGTTAAGCGGACCATATTTCTCAAAAATGGAGCAGCTGGAAATGTTGTTTCCAAGGCAGATCTGGAGGACTGTAAGTTTCTTATATACAATGTTATGTTGGATGTAAGTGAGGTTTGAGAGTGTCCTCTGGATATCTTGGAAGTTTGTCTGGATGAAGGTGAATGTTGTTGGTGTCACCTTAGACTTCTCTCACAACTTCTTGACCTTCATCTCCAAGACTGCCACTATGGCCAGACAATCTCCTCAACATTAGAAAAATATGGGCTTGAGCAGTAGTAATGTGTGAGGTAACATCCTAGAGGCCAAAATGCAACCCCTCTGCTCCCCCCCCACCAAGCCAAGATCAAAAACGGATTGGATAGGTTCCATTCAGAAGGATGCCTTATTCACAAACTGGATTATGTTTATCCAATGAAACACTGGGTGGTTACAACCTCAAACATTCAGAAAATGGAAATGAAAGAATAAAAACCTGTATTCTTTACACCCTTTAGAACTGGTGTTACTGCCCCTTTCCATAAGAGATCATGTACCTTCTGAAATTAAGCCTGGTTTTTACTGGATACTTCGGAGTCAGTCTTGAGAAGCAATTGTATGTCATGTAGTTGCATAAAGTCTATGATAGTCAGCATAAAGAACACATTTTTCTAGATGCCTAGAACTTTGTTGGTGCTCAGAGAAGACACGTCCCCTGCATGGAGAGATCTGATGGACATGCAAGGATTAGGTGGCTGTAAAGGAGGGTATTTGAAAGTCTCTGTGGTGGGTGGCTATCCTATACATCCTGCTGTTGGTGAGTTCTGTGCTTCGCCTGTGAGTCAGTCCCAATTTTAAAACCCAGAAGCCAGTGCTGGCATTGCTGGGGCTTTTCCTGGTCTTGGGAGACTTATGGATTGTTTGTGTCACTCACCAATCAACATTTCAGCATATCAAACTGTTAAAGATTTTTCCACAGCCCTCAGCGACAGAAAAAGGGTTTTTATTAAAAGATTTCTCAGGGCCCTAGGTCCGTCCCTCTCTCTCATATAGAAAGCAGAAACCTCCCTAGCCCATGCGTCGCTACTCCCCCCAGTTAGTATATACCGAATATTGATTCCCTAATGTCTAATATCTGGCTTATGCTAAAAGTGAAACCTAAAGGCCAAAGGCAGTCTATCTATCCACACTCAGGGACTTCCTAGACTGACCCTGCACTATACAGTAGTTATTTGGCTAAAAAAGGGATAACAGGTTGTGACACTCTGCCCGAATGAGTTTTCTTCCTATCATGCCCTCATACGCCTCTCCCCTTCTGATGGTGCCCTCATACTACTCTCCTCCTTCCATCTCCACCAGCCCCCTCTACTCCCTGTGTCTTCCTCCTTTGTTCCTCTAATGTCTCTCACGCTTTCCAAGCCTTGCCTCCACCCTTTGATGTTCCTACTCCCTCTTCCACACTACTCCTCTCTTCCCCCACCCCTACTACTTAAACACCCCTCCTTCCACTCACACAAGCACTTCACATTCACTCCTGCTCCTGAGCATACACACCCATTTTCACACACTGCCACATGGTGTCCTGGCTGCATCTGGACCTCGCTGATCGGACTGTGTTCATTTCGCTTTTTAAAAACAACTGTCTAGTCACTCACTAATCCTGAATTCCCATGAATAGTGTTGATGACTATGTTTCTATGTTGGCATTTTATTTAACCCTCTACATCATTATTCGCCCTTTTGACTTTCCCCTTCAGCATTGCAGAGTTCTGCTTTCATCTGCAAGCAATATTCTGAATGGTAATGACTTAATAGCAGTTGTAAATCAGATCCCAATATAACATAAATGTCATAACGAAGTGTGCCTTCTGGCACTTGATTTTTAACCAATGCGTGTGCTTGCATCCAATTCCTGTTAATACGAGCTTTAGAATGAAAAATGGGGCTCAACCCTGGCATACATTGTTGTGACTGTACTCATAACATTCTTTGGGCATAAGTAGCATTAGTGAATTAGGCCCTGATGGCATACGTTACTATGATGATATTCTTTGGGTGCACACAGAGTGAGATTATGGGGGCAGCACTTACAAGTATCGGTCTGACTGGCCTCATATTATTAAGGCACAAGCAACTTAAGGGGGCAAAACTGGCCTATATTGTTGTGACTGTGATATGCTTTAGGCAAAAGCAGCGTGACAGAGGAGAGTCAACATTGGAATATATAGTTGTGACCGGCTCATAATATTCCTAGGGCACTACTGATATTTGTTGGGCACAAAATGTATGAAAACGTGTTATATGTTGCCAGTGCTGACATATATTGTGGCAAAGTCATATGGCTTTGTTTTGGGGATGGCCAGCATGAAAACGTGTTTCAAAATGCTCCTGTGTACTGTGGGCAACCTGGATTCGATTGAAACATTTAATGCGACCACCCAAAGAACTGATGCTAAATTCTATGACTTTTCACAGACTTCAACCGTAACCGGTGTCATACAATGCACCATTTTAATGCATTATTTTACTATATTTCTTGGGGGTGAACCCTGAAACATCTATGTTTGTTCTAGTCAAGAAAAACATTTATGTCCACTTTAAAAATTCACCAGCCACCACTGAACGCACCTGAGGAAAAGTTGCATAATGGTTGCACAGGAAAGAAGCATAGTGGTTGCACGTACTCTGCCTGTTCTATTTGCGTGGGGGGCTTATTGCAATTATGCTCATGCTGTTTTCTGTTCTGGGTGTATGAGACAAGGGAAGTTGTAGTGCTGCCGCAGTTCCCAGAAAGAGGCGCTTGCAAAGTTGCAACACCTGCTATACCATCTATGTGAGAAGAAAACATGCACTTCCGTGTCACGTGTTGTTTCTGTCTCTTACGGTCACATGTAATGCCACTCTGGTGTTGATGTCTGAGGGAAGCTTAACACCGTTACCTATTCTCTGTATTGTTTGTGAGGAGGGAAGCTTGCAGTTTGCAGTACTGCTATCCACCATGCTGTACTGTCTGGGCATGTGGAGTGTGGATGGTCACGTTTCACTGATGTTCTGTGCTTCCATTCTATTTGTTATGGCAAATTCTGTTTCTGCCAGAGTGAGAGAGATGTTATGTGGGATTTACTTTTAGGATTGTATAAAGTACATCTCTGTGTTTTAAAAAAAACACAGGATCTTGCAGAGATGGTACCTTTAATATGATAAATCATATTCTTGTCTGCTAACTTCCAAAACCACAGTCAGTAGAGGACAAAAACGTGAGTTAGCCTAATATAGGCATCATCGCCACAAAATCCTTTGTCGTTTCTTGCATATGGTAAAAAATAACAAGAAAAAGTTTGTGTTTCACCTACACCTTTTACTGCGCTGCAGACACATTACATTGAATTGGGGTTTCTCCTTATTGGAATGAGTAAATCTGAAATACCAATTTGGTGTTTATATGAAGTGTTTTATTTTATTTGTTGCCCTTTGTGATGAAACGTGTTTCGGCCGTTAACCGTGCCTTTTTCGAATCAGGGCTCTTCTATTCTTCAAAATAAAAATATTAAAGCTACATTTTACAAATATACATTCAACAATTTGTGAATAATTTAGCATTCAAAATAGTTCATGTGCAAACAGTGAAATAGCATAATATTAAAAAGGTATAATCAAAACTTGGAGGAAAAGCAATATGTTCAAAACACATAATATAGACCGAGAATCGGGATGGGGGAATCAGGGTGGTTTGTATGAGTTGAGAAAGTCACAAGAAAATAGAAAAGAACATAGTCATGAGTTAGGACATTTTTATATGCATCCTCTTATTTCAACAATCTTATCTGAATATCTGTTGAGCTTAATTTGAAAGTCTTCAGCTACTATTTTGTCTTGTATTTTTGACAATTATTTTTTTACTATAAGGCTTATGTCAGTTCACTGTTTTCGTTATTGTTAGTCCTTCCCTTTTTAGCCCTCCGTTTCAGCAATTACCATATATTGTTTCTTGTTTTCATTTAGTGACTATATTGGTTATAAAGTTTCAGATGTCTTTGTATGGGCTATGTATATTCCAATCTGTATATTTAGTTATTTGAAGCTTTTACCCTTTTTCTTTGGTCCAGAGTGATCTACGTAGTTGTAGTACTAATACGTCATGAGTTAGAATCCCACCTGATTGAAAAGTAAACAAATCTCAATTGGGGAAATCATGCCCGTAGGGTGATATTAGAGTTAAACATGAATGTAGATAAGTTTAATTAGTTAATTTTTGTGCCCAATCATTTCCATGGATCCATCTGCGCCTGGATCCAACATGATTTATATTATAACTCAGCCGCGTGGGTTTGTGCGCATGCACCCAGGGCTACAGTGTAACCTTTGTTGATGTTCGATTATAGAATTGTTTGGATATAATATAATAGTACTTGCGTGGTTTCGCACGTCAAAATACGGGTTGTGATCTAATTGGTTAACGTAATGGGTGGGCTTGCTTGTGACCCCAGGGCTTACCTCAAAAAGAGTAATTTGTGTGCGTCACGTGTCGGGTACAATGCATTGCCAGCTTGACTCAGCGCTGGTTTCTATTTACTACTTCCCTATGGTTACTAGCATGAGGTAGTCCTACCTCGGTTTCACTTACTTGCACTGGCGTTGGCCATGTTTTGGGCAATGTTTGCCGTAACTGAGGGGTTCCATATTGGTCTGCCCCATTCTGTTTTTCTACAATGGGGTGTTTTGGAAAAACTGGTTTGTCAACCATTTAGATAATGTCAATTTGAGTTTTACACTGACTATCTTATAAAATATTTATTTAAATCACAATAAGTCTGCCTCTTGAATTTAATGCTTGACAGTCCGTCTGTGTCAATGTCTTTTGTACTGAGACTGAGCCCGAGAAAAATCGCAATGTGTCACTTCTCAATGTTCGTGGAAGTGTCGTGCAATTGGTCCAATTGTTATGTGTAATTTCATCATGTTTTTTCTATGCTGTTGTGCCAATATGTATGACGCCATCTTCGCATGTGCCGTTGGTGACAAATGACAAATATTGTATCTGGCATGTATAGCCAGAATATATGATATGATTAGTCTTGAACACTCCACTCCTGTGTATCAAAATCTGAATTTCATAAAAGAACAATTCAATATGTATGACGTAATTTCCACATGCAAGAATTCAAAAGTGATAGATTATGTAGTGTCCATTGGCACTGAGAAAATACAGAAGTGATGCAGGTTGTTGTCGTGTTTGTCTTGAGCAATCCACTCCTATGCATCCAAATCTAAGTTTCTTGAAATGGCAATTCAAAGAAAAAACACTGTTTCATTTTCAGAGTTTAAACCCAGCTCTACAGTCTTAAAATGGCAGATGAGTTTGGCTTCTTCTTGACGGAAGAGCAGTTCTTGGTTGCCTCCTCTTCGACCGAGTGTTATCTTTTTTAGTCCAATGAATTTGATTTCCTTTTTATCGGGCAGTTGGTGCTTATTTTGCCAGTGGTCTGATAAAGGTAGATTTTTGTCCTGACTGCCAATTGCAGACAGGTGTTCTCTAATTCTGATTTGCAATTTGCGAATTGTGCTTCCAATGTAAACTAATTTACAAGTAAATATGATGGCATATATGACAAATTTAGAGCAACAGTTTATTTGGCTCCTTGATTGAGATCATATCTGCATTTCGGTCCTTGAAGATGTTTGTGCTTGCTGTTGCGTGTTGGAACATTGAACAGGTTCCACATTTCCTGAACCTGGAAATTGTTTGTTGTAACCAAGTTTTGGGTGTTGTTTTTTTTTTTTACTTCTGGTAGTAATGATGGACTTAAGCTAGTTCTGAGTGTTTTCGCTCTTCTGTAAATTATGGTGGGATCATTGTTGATGTATTCACCTATATGTGGATAAAGTTTGAGTAAGTACCAGTTCTTTCTTAAGATTTGTCTTATTAGACGGTTGTTAGCACAGTATGTGGTAATGAATTGTACTTTATTGCCTTGTTTCTTCTCTTTTTTCCTTTGAGTCAAAGTTTGAAGTCTGCTTGTCCTTTGGGCTTTGTTCCATGCTATCTGAATGCATTTTGTTGAGTAGCCTCGGGCGGTGAACCTTGTAAATAATAGATCGCATTCTGCGTTGAAATCTGCTGCATCTCCACAATTTCTCTGTGCTCGTATAAATTCTCCTTTTGGGATATTTTTAATGACTGGTTCGTGATGACAGCTTGTAGCGAATAAAGTAGAGTTAACTTCTGTCTCTTTTCTGTAGCTTTTGGTTTTCAAGCGATTGCCCGACACAAAAGTTGTTAAGTCCAGAAAGTTAATTTCAGTGTTGCTGCTTGTTCCAATAAATTCCAGTCCATATTGTCTGTCATTGGCTTGATGTCTAAAGTCTTCTAATTCTTGAGGTGTTCCATTCCATATCAGAAAGAAGTCTATAAACCATGTCCATTTCACAACTTTGGATTTGTTTGGTTTGGTAAATACTGCGATCTTCGAACACACCCATGACCAAATTAGCCAAACCTGGGGCGTGTTTTACGCCCATTGCGACACCTCTTTTTTGTTTAAAAAAGTGATTGTCAAAGAGAAAGATGTTATTCTCTAATGTTGCCATTAGCATTTCTTTAAGCACGCAGACATATGCGAAATGTGATGCTGATTTCTCCTTGAATACATAATGATTATCTCCAGAGCTAAATCATATCCAATAGATATGTATAAGGCTTTCACATCCCATGGGGCTAATAGATAATTTGTCTGCCATTGAATTTGTTCCACCATCTGTATTGCTGCCGTGGTGTCTTTCAAAAGGCTTTGACATTACATACTTTGGGTCTAAGGATATTGTCAATGTATGGAAAGAACAAATTGGCAGAAAAAGTCACGATCCACAACGCTTGTAAGTATAAATTAGACAAAGAGCGTCAAGGCTGCATGTATCTGGGTAGTGTGGATATACTGCCAGTATGATTCCACTGAGGTAGGTACAAATGCAACACAAACAAGTCCCAGTTTCACTGCGCCAAGTATAGCAAAATAAAAATCGGCAGTCCAAGTGATTTGTATGAAAGAACTGCCTTTAAAATTCAAGGTTTAGTACAAGCAACAGCCTAACACGTGTTTCGAGCCTTCCATGGCTCTTCATCTGAGGCTTGATAGGGATAGAGCCTGAAATTTAAGCTGAAGGGACAATGCCCAAAAAGTACTCTGAAGGCTTCGCAATTGCGGTTAAAGCTGGTCAGCTGTTTAGACGGACTGAAAAATCAATGCGGGGATGGGGGGGAGGGGCGAGTAGGTGCTACCTCCGTGCCAAAGCCCTTTTTGGGTGTTCGGAATGGAAACGTACATCACCCCATTTGTGGAGTATATTCTCCATCTTCCTTGGGGGCTTGTTTCCTTCAGCATAGGTTCTGCAATGTGAATGTGTGGAGGCAACCCACATTTGCATAGAGAAACACCCCAAGCATGTGAGGGAATACAGTTCCAGCAACATGCCTGCACCTTGCATGTTACAGACAGGACTTGATGTCACTTCTGCAACACCGAAATGAGTTTGAAGCACACAATAAGGTAGAATTCAGTAGTTCTGCCACCACTTCACAGCACAGTTTGTCAAAAGCAGCATGTGGTGTATAGAATAAAAATAATACATAAAAAACAGACTCCTGGTAATTCCCCCCAAAAATGTATAAGCATGCCGAAAGTACAGCGCCATAAAAGTGGAATTGACAGACAGGCTGCCTTAGTGGTATGTAATGTCTACATGTTGTATTTACTTTGCATATTTTACATAACCAGGTCCTATTTGTAAGCGACATTGGGCCCTTTATAGATTTCCTTTTATTTTAACAGTATCATCTTGTTCATGCAAAGCTGTACACGGAACAGGATCATGTGTGATCCAGTCAAGACAAAATGACAGAAGCTAGAAAGGTCAGCAACATGGAAGTAGAATACAAACAGCATACCAAACAGTTATTTTGTACAACATATTGACATTACATAATTGCAATTTTATTAGCAGGTAGCTCAAGTGATTTGCCAACAATCACAAAGTTTAGGGTAAATGCAAAGTCTGTATTAGAAGCCAGCACTCAAGATTAAAAAGTCAGCAGTTTAATAATAAAATTACCCCATTTTGCAGCCTTGTGTGCCCAGATGCAGCAGTGTACTGCTAACACTGACCTCTAACTAAAGGTGGCAATTGCTAGGTCTGATCTCTCTCTCTCTCTCTCTCTCTCTTTTTCCCCAGTGAGACATTTCATGAGGGAGACATTTCGTGAAGGGCTATCAGTGGTGGAATTAAACACATGAAAACTAGAGCTGCTTCATGTGCATCCGTTCTCTTAAGACAAGTAGGGGTCTTGGGAAGGTTATCTTAAAATGTTCAATAAGTATTAGGTGAAATCAAAACTTGATATAACAAAGATGCCCCTAAATTCTATTTTTGACGATTTCACTACAGACCACAATCAATGGTAGGTTTTTGCAGTTCATTGTAAAATAATCCAAATGAAAACTAAATGTACTCCATGCCTCAGATTTTTCAAACACATGTAATTTAATTTGGCTAATAAGAAATAAAAAAAATATTCTCAGTTGTGAAAGGATATAGGATGACATAGGAGATTAAAACCTCAAAATATTTTCTAGAAGTGCAGATGGGGTTCTTTAGTGATCTTCAGACATTGCTAAATATGAAGGAGTAACAGCGGCAATAACATAAGAACAACAGTCAAGACATTTAGCCCCAACAGCATTAACATATGAGTAACATTCGCAGCCATTTAAAATCTATTACAATGAGCAAGTATTTTGAACAGCAGTGATTAATGTCATGAAGAACCAGTCACGCATAACCAACCTGAAACCGCACTCCTTATTCGTGTGGTGAAGCATCTAAGAACATCTGCTGAGCCGCATACAATTTCACATTGCCAGTCGCCATCGTACCTGGCAGAGAAGTTGGCTATCTCTGGGTCTGGTTGACAATGCAGGAAGCCAAAACAAACACTCTGCATTCCATAATTCCAACTGGTTCGTCTAGGCTCTTAGGCTCTAAAACAACACTCCGTTTCATATCATACTTGCCACATCTACATCATTCAGAAAGGAGATCAAACCGAAGTCCACACCGAACCATGACCAATCTCCAGAAGACCCATGATCTCCGAACATCCATCCCCAGAGATATCGTCCACTGTAGTTACTGCCTCATTTTTATGTTTACACTTTGTGATCTGTGTACCCTCTTCCTTACTTGTGAAATGTTTACCCATCCCTAAAGCAGCGCAGTGCTCTACTGCTTGTAACAAAACGTGTGCAATAACATCCAAACAGATTTTGCATTGAAGAATGACTACTTTTAACTTTAGCTTCCCACTATGGTACTAGTCAGTTGAAAATCCAGTTCCAGCTCCAACACCTTGAACAGCAAGAACAAATCAAAACAGTATTCATCCCTGGCAACATGCAAGTGTTGAAAAAGAAGAAATTCTCCTCTCTTCATTCTCATATCAACAACCCTCTCTTTCATCAGTCCGCATCTCAGATTTTACTCCTTGCCCAATTGTCAGGCTCAGAAATATTGATTTGGTTAAGGGCTTTGTTTTATAAACCAACAAACACAATCCCTTTTGTCAGAGCCAATTATTATTTTAATGGAGTAGACTTTTTAATTAGAATAGACATGCGAATTCATGGTATTGTGAGTGTGCTGGGAAATTATACAAGTATAAATGAAACTTTCAGTGCCTGAATAGTTACTGGCTGTGATATTGTCAAACACTGTTCTATATCTGGGTGCTCCTGCTTCAAGATCTATTTTCTAGACATACAAGCATACGTTATACAAACTGAAAAAGATTCACGAAATTTAGCAGATGCATGCAAAATAAACCTTGATGAAGAATTCTGCAATGGTGCATACAATCACGCACTGTTAAATATGTGAACCAGTGATAAATGTAGATGGGTACTTGTGAAGATGGCCTCTAGGGAATCTGCTGTGTGTAAAGACATTCATATGTACCAAGGTGACACAAAATATAGATTTTCAGCCAATAGGATCCCAGCAACGATAGAGGCTCTAAACCGGATTTCCGGTGCGGAGGGATGTATGGTGGGAACGCAATCATGGTACATTACACACACAAGAGTTCAGCCCGATGGCCTCCAGCATGCTCTGCAGACACTTTGCTTTGAACTAGAGAGATAGGCAGCAGGATTCCTGGTTAATCAGGAAGGCGTGGAAGGCTTGATTTGAAATCCTAAGAAATATTATTGTCCAGATAGCTCAGGATTCATATCTGCCATGAGTGCAGGGCCAACACGCACACTACATTTCTTGGCTCCATCTGTGTCTAAAATTGGTTTATTAAGTATTTTCTATGACCATTAAACTACATTCCCACTAATAACACTGAGATTTACAAAGATTACATTATTGCTTCCTCAAAATATGAAGCCATTGATTTGTCTTGGTGATGCATCCTCAAAACCTACAGAGTTGTTAAGTTGCTTCAGAACAATGTCCTTTGCCTTGAAAGGGCTACAGAGGCGGGTATCCACAAGAAAATGATTTTCGTTCCAGTTGGGTCATTTATTATAGAATTGTGACGACACCCAGGCGAGCCCCCATTTCAGGTTCGTGAGCATAAACTTGAGTGCTTTTGTCCATTGTTCCTCTGAATTGAACTGTGTTTTGATGGAATACGAACCACCACTTCCACCGGTGTCTTCAATCTTTCCTTTCTCCACATCCATTCTGCAGAAAAAATTATGAGTTTTACTTCATAGCACAGTACAAACCAACCATGAGAACAAAAGCTTTCTGGAAACCCTCAGTTTCTTGTATCACAGCAAACAGTAAATACATTCTTGAATGAGGCTTTGTGTAGGAGGTGCACAGGAAGGGAATAGGGGCTAAGGAAACAGCGTCACATTTTTTCAATGCGAAGTGCTGCTATATTGTAGTGGTCAGGTCATCTATTTGCGTCATTAGAGTGATGATGGAGGCAGGGATGTAGAGAGATATAGAAGTCACCAGCAGAGACAGTGGGAGCAGTGATCAAAATGGAGCGAAGGGGTGGTTTTCCCATTCTCGTTTTTAAAAACTACTGTTAAAGAAGGGGCATAGTTCATAACACAGTAAATACATTAAGTAACCAAACCATGCATTTGAACATAGTCCAAAAACCTACTTAAAAGGTCATTCATGAAATCTTCCCACCCGCAATTACATATATTGCAATTACTTGAAGAGCCACACAAGAAATGAACCATTAGGAAGAGTGAAGTGAGAAAAAAGGGGCTAAGATAGGCCTTTACAGATCTAGGAATAAGCCCAATTACTAGCCAACACCTTGATTATGCATAATGCTCATTGAACAAGTTCCAGATGTTCTCGTACCCAGGAAGGACATCATCCTGTTTTCTAAGGATATATCAGTTTTCTCACATGCATGCAGCCACATCTCCACTGATGGCCTCTTGACAGACTTCCAGAGTTTCAACATTTCCATGTTAGCGATCTTCATGGCCCTCACTAGCCAAAGAGTTCCCAGTGTATGAACGAATGCTACTCTAAAATGTTTACCTCGCTGACGGGAGGAATAGTCTGGTAAAGCACAGCAGCTCGTTCTAGGTGGCTGCTTAGGATTCTACCAGCAGAGGGCACCACTGGGCCGCTGTTCAAATCTGGCCCACTGTTAAGGACGGAAGCTGCTAAAATACCCTTTGCCTGGATCAGAAAAATTCGTTCACTGGTCCAGATCAGCAGCCAGTAGAAAGACGTCAGGCTCTGTAAAGTTCTGGTCCGATTAATTTCAGATGGAGATAGGGAGACCAATTATTTTGGACTTTTGTCAACTCAACTTAGCCAGCGGTGTATTGGCTCAGAGCATGTTGTAAAATGACTTGTAGTAGTCAATGGTGGATATAACCGCACTTTTGGCCAGGGCAAACCGATGGGGCAGTGCCAATAGAGGCATCATCCCAGTGAAAAGTTACAACTGGGAGACTGCTACTAGTCTCTAGACCCATACAATCGCTGCAAGTAACAGTGATGTATGCCAACAAGGGGTTCAGAATTGCATTTGATAGAAAACAAGAGATAATCTTGAGTACCCTGGGTTATAATTTGAAAATCACACCATGCAGAGATGGGCAGAGAATCTTAATAGCTTTCCCGAAGATGAGTAGGGAGGGGCTCTCTTATATGTTGGGTGGAAGATGGTTTCAGTTTGAAAGGGCTTTGATGAAAAAGCATGTGTTGCCTGCTTCTTAAGATATGGTTATCCAGATAACCGTAATACGAATTTATAGATCAGTTGGCTCCTGCAGAATGCTGAATACATTTTTTTTTTGCCTCCTCACCATCCTGTCTCGTCAGTTGCGCTCACGGTATACAGTGATTATTACGAAAACATGTCAAATTTTTGGGTAATGTATATATGGGGGGTGGGGTAAGGGATTAAAAATGGTGTGGGTTAGGAATAATTTTCAGTTTCTGTGCTAATTCCCTTCAACCTGAGAGACCCCAGCACTTTTGCTGGACTTTTTTTTATTTTAATCTCCCGAGTGAGTAGAACTTTTTACCACTCATTCTTTTTCTCTGACTGGGTTTTTATTTTTACTGCTTTTGTGGAGTATGCTTATCTCCAAATGTTAATACAGGCATCTGTTTTTGACTTTTGTGACACCCAGCACCCTCTGTGCAGTATACTGAGGAGTCCCTTGGATTTCTCTTTATGTTTTAACTCATTCTCTTGGGGTGAACTACAATTCCCAAGAGTAGTTAGATAACTTGTATCTCACCTTTTTCTTTGTGGGTCCAGCACACACCACGTTATGTGGGGTTCTGGGGGGTTACATTGCAACTCCTTTTCCCACCACTCATGTAACATTTTGTTACACTGACTAACAAACTTACAATGGCTGGTGGCAGTGGTTACTTTTGCTACTTTTTCTTTGCAGGTTACTAGCTTGGTGATTTATCAGCTGCACTACAGCACCCATGGGTGACCATTTTCTCAAAATGGACCTGGTCTTTTTTCACCATTTTTCATTTGTCAGTTCTTTCTGGGCTCTCCTATCATTTCATGTAGGATTGGGTCCTTTGGGAGTTTTGCCTTTGGTGGGCTTCACCCCCTGAAGCCCGCCCAGGCTCCAGTGTGTCTGGCAAGGCAGAAAGTGAGGGAGGGTCTTCAAACTTCACTGTCCTTTGTAGGTGTGCCTGGCTGAAACCAGTTCTAAGGGGGGGGTGGGTGGGGGCTGGCTGTCCTGCAGGACAGCCAACCCCCAGGTGATTGACAGCTCCATGTGAGTGAATGAATGGGTACCAACATATAAGGCGAGGATTTTTGGACTACAGACAGTCGACCACTGGAACAAGGAATCCAAAGCAGAAGACCAGCAGTGATGCCAGCAGCACCTTCAACAACCGCGGAAGTACCAGTGAAGCCGTGCAGCTGTGCTGACCCCGACAGGGAAGGTCAGCAAAGGAGGACTTCCTCACTTGGGCTGGTGGGACCAATTAGCCTCAAGACCTTCTTTAGTTTGGGCCATCCCCCAACGTACTGCAGCTTTCCTGGGCTGCCGAACACCAATACGTGGAGTGACTGGAACATTTGCGAGTGCATCAACTTGCGAACACTGAATCTCGCTGAAACTTTGCAGACATCTGTGTGGACTCCCAGAGGCATTCTTCGCCAAATATCCCCTCACAAGAGTTCAGGACCGAGTAATCGAAGAGAATCCAACCGTCAATATTCGTTTCTTTCACTCTTCAGATACTGTGGGCCTTGGGTTACACTTACCTTATGCCATTTTCAGTGCTTTTACTGATCTTAAGGGAAGTCATTCGCCTGCATTATTGTTCCTTTTATAAAATCGTATTCCTTTTCTAAGTGAAAGTTATAGTTAGTTGCTACATTTTAGATTTGATGGTGTACCTTGTCTATATATAAATCAATTTATTTTAATATACCTATAAGTGAGCGTTTTTTTGGGTCCCTGTATGAACTGTTTTTTTTGTACTGCTCACATTACTCCCTCCTAAGATAAGCCTGGCTACTCAGCCACTCTACAGACTTGTGTAGGACAGGCCTATATTAAGAGTTGTGCCCCTAATACCAAGAGATAAGTCTTACGAAGTCTAACACCAGTTGGACTTAAGTTTTTCTGAACTAACACAGGGCCACACAGAAGAAGCAAGAAGAGTCTGCGTGAACCTAGAAGCCGTTCTGACTCCGGCTGTCATCCTGATCCTAAAGGAAGACCCAGTGACGCTAGTCCATGAAACAGAAGGCAACCGGAGCGGCGTGAGGCCCAGCAGGGCATATTGGGAGCACGGACACACTGAGCCTATTCGTCCCAGTGAAAGGACAAGTGTCTGCAACAGTGAGAATAACTACTGGGCTCAGCCTACTCGTCCTAGTGAACAGTCCAGTATTAAGAGTGAGAATAAACCTCAGGAGGAGAGTCGTAGTGGAACCTGTCTTACTCAGTACAACCAGAGTCCGAACCAAGGAACCATTACAGTGGTTGGGAATGCTATATGCGCATCCAAAGAGAAAGTCAGTTTATCAGACCAAAAGGAATTTGATGTAGAATAGGTTGTTCATGAGGAAGAAAGGAACCAGAAGAACACAGAGATCCAAGATCAAGAAAAGGGACATTTCAATTCCCCAAAAGTGTTGGGGAAAGGGAGCTTTAAAGGGAACTTCAAGAAATCATCGTCCTAAAAGGTGAACCCAAACACAGTGAGGAGACAATGTTGATCTCTAAAAAGGAAAGGGTACGCCAAAACCCGATCGCTGGTGTATGATTGGGGGGCTGGCTTAGGCGAGCCCATGGGTATAATTAAGGGAACTTCTAGCTCTGCCTAAATTCTGGTGTTTTTCTGCAGATTTGCCTACACGCTGGAGAAGTGCATCACAAAGCTCCGGTTGCTGCGGTTGTAGAACCATGTCTGCCCTTAAAGATGGGGTCCCGTGTCCTTCCCTGTGCTCTGGTTTTGATTTATTGCTGCTGGATGTCCTTCCTGGGCTGTCTTATCCATCCCCAGGTACTCCACTTCAGATGAGCTGGGATCTCTGGGTCGTTCTACCACGGCTTCTCAGTTTTACTGCCTTGGTCATGTGACTTGGGGTGGAAACACCAAAAAGAGAGTAGAGAAAAAAACTGTATGGTATATTTGACAGAATTTAGGCTATACGAAAATCTGGTGTAGACTAGAAAGTCTAACAAATATGCCATACGAACCATTACAGTGAAGAGCAGCGGGTGCGTCCCCCACACCCTTCTTCACTGCAATGTGAGCGGGTGTTGCGGGGTGCTGCCCACAGGTAAGTAAGGGGATGGGGTCAAGAGGATAGTCTGAAATGTTCCGGGGAGAAAAGAAAAGTTATTTTCGATAAAATAACTTCAGTCTTTTCTCCCTCGAACATTTCAGCTTCGTACAAATCATGGTAAATCACTTTGGGTAGGAGACTGCTGCTTTCCAGAAGAGTTGTGGGACGCCCCTAACCCACCCTCTGTTGTTCGATGGAGCTGTTCTGGGTCACCTACACTGTGTCTTCATCGTGGAACTGTGCTCTGCTAGCTGGCTATCCAGTCTTGTGCTTCAAAACACCAGAATCTGCGTGGTCATGTTAATTTGCCTTCCTTGAGTCACCTGAGCAGTGGTTTTAAGTAGTGGCTCCTGGGTCTCACTGACATGAAGGCCGATTGTTTTTCTTTGGGCCGCTGAGGCCATCGTTTCTATGGGGATCAAGTCTCTGGGAGACAAGGACCTGCAACTTAATCTGCAAAGACAGACATGTACTCGCTGGGCTGTTTCCGCTTCATGGAATCTTCTTTACAGCAACTGCCAAGGCGAGTAGCTGCCTCTGGGCCCTAGATTGGTGGGTTATTCTAGATACCTTAAGAAAAACTGCAAAACAGAGAGGTCACCATATAGCAACTAAGTGTCATGTTGGACTAAGACATCTTTGAGTCAAAAAGTCCTTCTTGATAATGAAACAGAAATAAAAGGTATGTAAAAGCCTTTCGGTTTAGGTGGGCAAGTTTGCAAGAGACCAAGAGGAACTACTATTGCAAATAGGGGCAGTTTTTGGAAGGAGACAGTTAGCTCAGTGTGAAAGTGTCCCCAAATTACATTGGTGGGAGATCTCAAAAGTCAAGATGAAGAGGCCCAGGGATGAAAACAACAAAGTATGCCAGCCAGCAGTGCCAGGGGCAAAGGAGAGCACTACCATGGGAGCAGATAAGCAGTTCTCCAGAATCCAATTGGCTGTTTTTACGGTCTGTTGTAGCATACATTATTCACTGACCACAGAGGGCTCCAGTGACTGCACTCAAAAGCAGATGGGACCCCACAGACTCTTGCGAAGGATGATTATTCAAGATTTGGAGATTCCCAGGTTGAGCCAGAGAAGTATAAAAGGTAGACAGGTGTGTTTGTTTATTGATGGTGATGCAGGGTTCACAGGCTGACCTCGAGCACAGGATCTGGTTTCTGAGAAGGGGAGGTGTGGCTTGGCAAGACCCCAAAGATGGGTGTATGTTGAAGAAAGGTTGAAGAAAGCACATTGGAGAGGAGTCAGCCACAGAAAATGAACCAGGAAAGAGGATCCTTTGGAGACTATTGAGGGGTTGTTCAGGGTCCTGGCAGCAAATGGGCACATGCTTCGATGTAGGCACAGTCAGTAGGTTCAGAAAGATGAAGGCTTCGAGCAGGAGCGTTGTTCAATGTGTCCCCGCCACATCAAGGTGAAAGTGGCCCTGCTGTAGATTCCTTTGGGTCTTCTTTGTAGAGGCAGAGCTTAATCATCAGATTGTTCTCTATGTAAGGGGTTGGTGCAGAGCTTCGGTCCTTCAGCAGAAAGCTTTCCAGAGTGCAGGCTCAGTGAACCAGCTCTCGATAAGGTGAGTGGGCAGGGGGCCTGCTTTTTTTCCACCCTCAGGAACCAGTGAGTGAACACCACACCCAATCACACAACATGTATAATTCAAACAGGGGTGGTCAGTGTGCTTGAAGAGATGGTCAACCATTGGCTGGTGCATTCTGGTCAGGTAGCTCACATAAAGGAATAAATCCACACTCTCTCAAGTCCTGGGTCCCACCCAGTGGCCAAATATGGCCATCTCTTTGCACTTATTCAAAGGGGGACAAGGGCTAGTCATGTGACTGTTAAGGTATTTGAGGCAAACATTTACAACCTCAGATGAATGGAGGAAGCCTGGCAACTTAAGCTTAACATTTAAAAGTGTTTTTTCTGGGTACACCCTCTGAAGGAAGGTCAAAACTAAATGGCCTGGAACCAACCTGAGCAAAACTAGAGCCCTGACCACATTCGGCTCCATTTCCATGCTGAGTAAGCAAGTGCAGCGACATTACCTGTAAGGCAAGCAGAAGCCAGTATCTCCTCTCTCCACTTCTTCCTTGAACTGCTGCACACAGTCGAGGAACGCTACCATGGCATGGTCAAACTTGTTGTCCCAAAAGAACCGAAGACCTCCAGAACAGTACAACGGCAATTCCTTAAAAGCAAAAAGACACTTGTTGTAACATTGAATATGTTTAAAGCAACATAAGGAAATGGATAGCAATACGAAAATGCAGCAATTACTGAGGCCAATCACAACATGATATTATTCCTTTTGACATCTCATTCTCAAGTGTGCATTGCTTGCTTGGCTTTAAATTGAATTTCCAAAAGGTGATCGTCGGGACTTTCAAGTCATTCAGTATTCAAAAGTGTGCAATATATTATTCAGGACTGTGTCCAATTACTTTCAGACTACTTGGCATTCACAAATTACTTGTTTCAGTTTGTTCAGCATGCTCAGAAATGTGTCAGTATTCGCTAAGTGCCACGGATGGAGTGTTCCTTGGATTGCACTCACCGGTTGTGCACATCCACTCTACTGTTTTGCTCGTTCTTCGTTCAACCCTCCTGTATCTACGAGTTTTGTCTCTCTCGCGGCTGGCGAGAGCTTCCCTGGCTCTCCCACTTGCCACCACGGTTGTGGGTGGACCACAGCTCCCACTGTAGCGATCAGCATCCGCAGCTCAGCTGGACACTTAGACCCTCTCGTGGCCCGCACTGGGCCTGGGTGTCTCTCGTTCCCCGGCCTCATGTGGCTCCCATTTCTGGTTTCTCCGACATGCTTCTCTCCAGCCCGCTCCCCTCCATGGTGTGCAGCCCCACCTCCTATACTACCTAGGAGTGTTAAAGGTCCACAGGTGTGCCTGACCTACATGCAGCCTATTCGTTGGACATGCCTGACTTTCCCAATGGTACTCTTTCATAGTCTTCTTCGTCTCAGTACTAGAGTGGTGAGAATACCTAATGGTGTTCACTACTCCTAGTCGCCTCTTCCTGGTCCCAGTTCTGTTGAATGAAGAAAATTGAGGGGAGCTAGTTCACAGTCGCCCATAATGGCTGGGGGGGGGGGGGAGGGTTAGATTGGTTCTCAGAAGGAAAAGGGGGAATACCATGACTCGCTTGTCCTAACCTTCTCTCCTTTACCCTCTCTTTCTAGTGCTTCTAGATTGGTAAAATCTCCTGGCATTTTCTTGGTCAGTGGGACAGGGGTAGCAATACCCCATACCGGCGACTGGGATAGAGGGTTCCTCCTGAAATGGAAGTGCTGGATACCGTGTCTCACCCAAGGACATCTCATCCCCAAACCCCAAAGAGACTCTACCCAGGTAATCCTCCCTTGCTTCTCCGCCCCCAGCATCAGGATCCAAAAGCGATGGTGTTAGGGAGAATTCTCTGTTTAGGCTGAATTTCCTAACCTAGTGAGTCCCCCAGCAGCTTTGCTGGATTTCTGGAGTTTGTTTTTTTCTCCTGCCAAGAGTGAGACTCTTTTTCTCCCACTCTTGGACATGATTTATGGTGTTCCTTTGACTGTTAATGTGTTGTATGGGCTATGGGGTCCTTTACTCCATAGGGTCTCATGTGTTTTTACAATGTGTGTTACACAGCACCCTCCGTGCAGTGACACAGGGGTGTCATAGTGACACCCCACCATAGACTCCATACCCTGGGACTGACTACTGTCTCCCAGGGCATGTAAAGTCACCATTGGCTTTACTAGTCCCAAATTATGAACAGAAACCAGTACAAACCATCATATTGTGGACCTACTGGTCGGGGCAATTTGATTGCCCCGGGGTCTGTTAGTCGAGGGGGCACGTCTCCGTCCCCCCTGATCGAGTTTTGGCTGGTGGCAGTGAATACTACTTTTTATATTCGACCGCGAATATATCCCTATGGGATTTTCCCATTGTTCGAGGCTACCAACTTTAATTATTTAATTCCCATAGCCTCAAACATACCGCCGGTTTATTTATTTAATATTAATTCGTCGGTTGGTATTTTTTTGCCAGGACTCGCTTCTAAAATGGCGTTTGTGTTCTCTTCTGTGACTCCAACCCAAGTCGAGCCCTTTGTTCCACTTTTTGGCAGGCTTCTCCACAGAAGCCTCCAAAAGTGGTGCCACTCTGTCTGGGTACCACAGGGGGTATGGGAGGGGGTTTAGGCACCCTGGACTGAGTTACCTTGGTAACTCAAGTCGCACTCTTGTGTGATTGGCCCAAGTTAAGCAATTTTAACTTTATGAATACAAAAAGTGCCCTTTATGATGACACGTGTTTCAATGAACGCGTCAGGCCGAACGCGGACAGATTTGTACGGAGACCGTGCTTGAACTATAGAGGCTGGGATTGAGCCCATGACTATTTTTGAGTGGCTGAAAAGCACCCTTCTGAACATTCAATCAATACGATTAGATGATGTTTTGCTAAACTAGCCCTGATTTGAGAAAGACGACTGAGTTCGTTGAAACACGTGTCATCATAAAGGGCACTTTTTGTATTCATAAAGTTAAAATTGCTTAAAAACAAACCTTGACTAATTGGAATCTGCTTTATTTCGTACTGGCGCATGAGTGATACTAAGTAACTACTTTTCCAATACTTATTTTCAAAACGGAGTGGAGGAACCATTTCTTCTCTGTTGTTACAAAACTCATGCGACTAACACTGGGATATTGTTGAAGAAAACAGGGCGCTAAGGTCTCCTTGATGAGTGTTTTTGCAAAAGGTTCCTCAACTCTATTTACTTTACTGTTTCAATTTATGCTCTGCCTTTCTCTCCCTTTTAAACCGAATTATTAGAGTGCCATCTACGTTAAGCGCTCACCGCTGTCTGAAAATAAGTGGGGCTTTACTTAAAACTTGTCTAATATTCTTTTAAGGGAGTGTATATCTTTTAGTGACCGTGTTTTTGAACTGCTTAATCTTAGTGCCTGTGTGTTTTATTAGATGTGGTTTTAAATAAATAATTATATCTCTTTTACACCAAGCTCTGGTCAGTGTTTGCTTGTTCTACTGTGTTCTTTTGACCTATCGTGAATAATCTGTATAATGCCTAACTCTTCTTGAGGGAAGTCTGACTGCTCAGCCACAGCTACCAAGTGAATCTGTGTGGTACAGACTGCTACCAAGTGGGTTTACTGCCAAACACCTGTAGTCTTAAATCTTTTGCAGTGGTCCCAAAGGGAACTGCACAGGTTTCTGCCTAACAGATGGCCTTTCCCAGGACACCTGAGAAG
This sequence comes from Ambystoma mexicanum, assembly GCF_040938575.1. Classification (NCBI taxonomy): domain Eukaryota; kingdom Metazoa; phylum Chordata; class Amphibia; order Caudata; family Ambystomatidae; genus Ambystoma; species Ambystoma mexicanum. The sequence goes on from NC_090938.1 coordinate 505,332,915, forward strand.
AGGACCCAAGGGGAGTAGATGTGAGGACGCCATCTGGTTTCTCACAGGATACTTTGTATCCTTAGATCTTTCTATGTAATGGTTCTTTGCTTATTTTTACAATGTGCCAAGGATGAGGTGATGGCAGCAGATATCTTTCTGCTATGTTTTTGTAATGTTATACTCTTAAGTTTACTGCAAAAAGCAACTAAAGTGGTGACCCTAGGATGGCCGTGCCACACCGTTTTCACTTGTCCTTTGGCCATATTGTTATATGGCCTTCTTCCTGCCTTCTCAGGTCAGGAAATTCCATGTATGGAATAATCTTCCCCAGAGAAAGCTGCTGCTTTCACGGGCTAATGGGTGGTTTGTGTGTTAGCCCAGATGTGGCAAGCACTGGATGGTCCCAGTACACATCCTGGCGACTGAAGGCCTGTTGCTTGGCAGATGTGGCCAGTGACTATTGATGATTGGATAAGTGATTTATAACGTTGAGTGGGCATGCTTGCTAATAGTAAAAATTTTAATAAATAACATCCTATATCATTCTATATTCAGGTTATTCGTTATTCTCTGTGGGGTGCAGCCCACTATCAATTACCACCATGCCGGGCACTTATATCTATGATTGGATAGTCACTACCGGTTTGAATGGTGCAGATCCTTACCATTGGTGGGCTTGGACAAGCTTCCAGGCCAAATATTGGATAAAAGAAGGGCTACTGGAGCCATTCAACAGATCATTAAAGCCATGTACTCTAAGAAGAAGAGCAGCCAGTTCAAAACCTGAGAACGACCAGTGCAACTGACCAACACCAACTCCAGTTTAGTCCCAGTGAAGCCCTGGTCCTCTGCCTGATTTCACAAGGACACTGTGCTTCAGCTTCAACCTCTAGATCAGTCTTGACCCCTGCTCCAAGATCTGTGTCTTCGGAAGTGTCCCTGGATCAACCGTTGGACTGAGAAGATCTCCCATGGGCTACCTTGCTGTAGCCGTCACTGTTCCAAGTGCATCCTTGGAACTTGGAGGATCTTCTACTTGTGTAACAAGATGCCTGCTCGTGCATTTTCATCCTTCTTCCTTCCATGGAAGACATGCAAGACCTGCTCCTCTGTTAATTCCTGGAAACTCGCCTGACACCTTACCGCGATGACTCCCACTGCAATCAATCGTCTTTGCATCCCAGACGGGCCCTAAGGTCGTCTGCTCCACAGAAGTATTATCTTTTTCTTTGTTTGAGTGTTCAGCTGGAAGGTGTCGGGAACTGATTCCTAAACACTGATGACCAATCGAAACTAAATCCTGAATGAATACAGAACCTTAGCAGTAGTCCCTGGAGAAATTGGAGTTAGTGGGGTGAATTAATATACCGGTTTCTTTCCCTACCCTATTTTCTATTGGGGTATGGTCCTATCCCTCTATCACTCTTTTCTGACTTTGGTTGGTGGAAACCTAGCCAACAATCCTTTCCTACGCCTATCTTAGTGCATTGGGATTGAGCAAGTTACTTATCTTTTTGAGCTTTGGATCATAACCATTGGCATCGTTCCATCACATAGTGAACCTACCTGGAAACCATACATTTGGAATGGGTGTGTTTAGGGCACAAGGCTCCAAGCCATCATAGGGCTGGACTTACTAAGTGCTAAGGAGCTGTTTTGTGGTTACTCAATGGGTTCTACTGAACTTCATGCATTTGAGTACTTACCTGTTTTATAATGGTTCTTGAATTAAATGCCTTCCATCTACTCCCAAGGGTGAATGTATAGATCTGTTTTATAGTAATTATGCATATTTTTGTACTTACCCGTCTAACTAGAATTGCTGGTGTTGCTCTGTGCGGACTTATTGTAGCCATAGACCATATTACGGTCATATTACTGAAGGCAGAATTAAATGTAGTGACCTAATCATTGTAGCACAAAGGTGTCAGGGTCCAGGTTTCTTGCATATAAATTACATCACAAATAAAGGTTACAGATTCTATTGCTTTAATGTTTTCCACTCCTCCTAATCCTGCAACATCCCAGTTTAAACGTGCAATTACCCTTTTTCCACCTGTCTCTTGGATGGATTTATCTAGATTCCTGTTGCTAATTTAATTGTTTACTTTGGGTTTATCCACTTCATGATGGTCTCAATCACACGAGATGCTATCCTTTAATATTAGGGGTATATTCTCTCACATCTTCCTCTAGTGGAGTGCCTATTCTCATCTGAAGTGGCCCACATATACGCATCCCCTATACAAGGGTTCACCCTCCATTGACAGCCGTTTGCTGCAGGAGAATGAATAACAGGGAATTAAAACAATTTTGTCAGTTAATTTAATCTATAAAGGCCAGTGGTGCAAACAGATATGAAATATTGACATTATAAAATGACAGGTTCCCATTAGTTTATCTTTACAAGCCTCCCCTACCAATTGATTATTTTTGGATAAAAATATGATAGTGGTAAGACAAATGTTTTAGAATTATCAAATGACTTGGACACGTTAGAATTTGACAAATATTGTACGATTGAAGCATTTTCGTTTTTAAAAGAGAAAGTACAACAGTCCCCCTTTCATGATTTCATTGTTTTTTCCACCCAATGTACAGTTCTGGTCATTACTATATCTGAGTTGATCTGCTGATCCATTAATTGTATGTTTATCCACTGAGTTACATTATCTAAAAATTGGCCACCTTCTTTGGGGCCCATCAAGTTTCTCTCGAACCTGTGCAATTACAACCCCCAGCAGGGCAGTTGTCTGGTGGCAGTATTAGATTTACTAGAGAGGGACTTTGATGCTTCTTGTTACAAGTATTGGGTGACTTACCTAATTTACAATCAAATATTGGTTCTAAATTGCTTACACCTATACTATGGTTCGGGGTTTTTGTAGGTGTTACCACTCCAATTTTGCTTTCCAAAACTACTTTTCCCATTGCTGTTTCTTTTCTGTTTTGAGCTATTATCCACTTAGCTTGCAGTGGTTGAAAGTTAGAATTGGGTCATCTCTCTCCTTATTGCCATTATCAAATCTAGTCCCATCAGTGACGAATTAGATTTTTTCCTTATTACTTTTACAATAGTAACTAGGTGGATTTTGTTCGGGATACCATGAACGTGGGGGAACATGATTTAATTTTATATTGGTGCGTTTCTCTATTTTTTTTTATTTTCTCAGATAAACACATAACCAGGCACAGTAAAAGGTCTATAGATTGGACTACTGATGATTGTAATGGAAAACCATCTCTAAAAACCTGTATTAAATCTGTGTCGAATGGTTTTAATTTTCGTGTTACATCTTCAGTTGCAGTATTCTTCATAAATACTTGCCGTATTGGGTCATTTACTTTGCTAAACAAAACAAAATAAAAGGGGAAACAATTTCTCAGCCAACTCATTCTTCGTTCTGGTCACTCCCTGCTGCCCTCCCACCCCCACTCCCTCCCTCCCTCACTCACTCACTCGCGCAACCAGTAGAATGATGATTCCTTAAATGCTTTTTTGAGTTTTCACTCTGTTTTAAAGTAAACATCGGTTGATCGCAACAGTCTTTCCTCCAAGTAACTCTTGGAACTGCGGCCTTGTCAGACACTCTTTCAATTTCATCACTGTTATCTTTGCCCGTTTATTTCCCATTTTTCTTTGATTTATTACATTACTCTTTAGATAAGTCTGACTCTCGCTTCTTTCGTTCCCTATTCTTTTTGTAGAATGGCTGGCACTAATTTTCTCAGCTAAATGGATCACATCATCCATTACCTCAATAAGGTATCCCTTTGTTATCTTTGTTGTAATTTTAGGGTCCTCTATGGTAGGTGGTGGTCATTTCTCAAATTCACGAGTTTATGATTGCATGTTTGAGACCAGAGGTCAAAGCCTTCAAGTCAACCACAGCTGTATTCATATTTGCCTCTAGTCCCCTACCACTTGTTGTAGGCATGTATACAGAGGGTTCGACTTACAGGTAGGCGCTTGAGTGCCACCGTCGTCAATGGCAAGCTCAGTGCCTTCCTTTTACCCATAACGAATGTTTATAACAAAGGAATGCGCAAAATGGGTAATAAGATTACCATAATCCGACTTCTTGCCTGCGGTTTGCTAAAATCTTCCAAAGTGTGAATACACAGTGAGCTCAATTAGTTAATCAGGAAAAAAGAGTTAGAAACAAAACAGAAGAAATTTGAACTCCAAGGAGCTCCAGCAATCTATAAAAAATGCATATGGTCATTCTATTAAGTCAAATATATCTGTTGCCTGGTTAATCCCAAAGAGGGTCTTCAGTTTCCAGCCGTGATTGCCCCCACTCATACCCACCTTTGGGTGTTACTTTTTGTCCTCGTGATTACTAGTCATCAGCATGTAGGAGTGGCCGGAAGAGAAACAGAGCAAACACAGAACAGCGGGAAACAGATTTCATTGCTGCTAGCTCCAACCACATTTAAAAGGGGTGGCATAATGTCGGTACATGGCGGTGGTACTCCAGAGACCAGTTCGATTACCAGCAGCCTCAGAAGAAGATGCAGCACAATAGGAGTCAATTCGGAAATGCAGTTGAGAACAGGTAGTGAAAAGTCTAATAGCAAACACAAGGACCTGATGGTAAGTATGGCAAATAACTTGCCAACCGAGGACCCAGAGGTAGGTACTCACAGCAAAGGTTCCTGAAAAGTTAGTTCAGAAGACCTGAAAGAAAATGGAGTACAAGGCTTCTTTTACATGATTAGAACAGTGGGGGACTTGGACACTGGACCAATGGCGACCCATATGGTGGAAAAGTGGAATGGCATTCCCATGAGTAGGATCTACCAGGCAAGAATGAATCTAGCAGTGAAGGTTGCTCGAGGAAGGTGTAGGAACCGACCAAGCCGATTCCAGCCGCTCAAAGGGCAAAGCGTGGGAGCCAGCCAATAGTCACATGACAAAGACACAGTGTAGGCAACCCTGGATGGCTCAGAACAACAGAGGTAGGGAGTATAAGTGTTCCAACACTCTTTTGAATGACAACAGCTTCCTACCCAAGGCACATGACCATGGTAGTAAAACATTGAAGCAGTGGTAAATAACCCCACAGATGGTTCCAGCACAGAGTTCCCAATCCTGATGTGGAGGACCAGTGGGTAGAACAAGGACGGTGTGGGAAACTGCCCAGCAGCCAGAAATCCAAACCAGAGATCAGCTCAGGGCCCAAGATCGAGACAGCATGGCCAAATCAGGTCCTTAAAATACAGAAATAGCTTGAAAATGGCAGAAAACCTTTAGCAGGTAAGTAAATCTGCAGAGCCAAAGAGGAATCTCAAAAAAACCCAGCAGAACTGAGACAGGGTTAGGGTTTCCTCCTACATATAGCCTTACACTCATGGGCTGGCCACAGCTAGCTGTGAGGTGTCAGAAAGGTGAGGCAGACAGCTCTGTGAGGGATTTCTCAACAAATTCCATTTTATTAAATTAGAAGGTTGGATAAACTGTTACGCTCACCTGGTATCCACAGGGACGCCACCCAGCCGGGTTACTCGCTGGTATGCTTCTCAGCTTTGCCCTGATGTGGTCTGCGGGGAAGGTTCTGCCTGAAAATACAGGAGGACTGTGTTCAAGACTGACCAACTGGGGTAAGTATCCTCCCTCCACCCCCGTATGATTTCAGTCCCTCTGGCGCCCCCTCCTCACCTTGTGGTAGAATTAGGCGTACTCTCCGTCCTGCCTTCTTTGCAGGGGCGTGTTGTCTTTCATGGGCGAGTGCGGTCCAGTTACTTCACTGACGCCGGCCCGTTTGATATCGTTCAGGTAGGTCTTATTGCTGTTCTTTAGTTTTGTTGCTATCCTGCATGCCTTTCTTTGTTTAAAATGTCTCTTTTTTTCTCCCTTAGGTATGCAGAGCTTCAGCGCGGCGAACTGGCTTGGTTGAGCCCCGATGGTAAATGATGGCGCATTAAGAGCGCTATGATGCGGTAAGTAAGCGCTATGCGCAGAGCTGCGAAGTCTTGCCTTTGCTAACCTGCGTTTTCCTTCCTTGTAGGTCGTGGTGTTCTTCAGCGCAAGTGGAATGTCCGGAGTGGTGCCAGCCGAGAGGCGACCAGCCAGGTAAGCCTTTTGAGCAGTTCGTAATTTGTAAATGTCTCTACTGCTTTCTTTAATGTTGTCTCTGTCTTCCTCTTTCATGTCGTTCTGTCCGGGAGTCGTGCAGATTCGAGGAAGCTATTCTCAGTAGCTGCGAGTGTTTAAAGATGAAGACTGCAGGTAAGATGCTGCTGCTAATGATGTTCCTTTTGTCTCCTTGCAGGTTCTGCTTCTCCGAGGTTCGAGGGAATAGCTGGACACGGTGAGCGTCACGTTGCAAGCTGCAAAGTAACGCAAAGCGTGTTGTCTTGCTCGGGTGTTGTTTAAATAGCCCCAACAAAATAGTCCAGGTAAAGTAGTCCATAGGCTACCACACCCAAAACACTAGACTGCATAGCTTGATTCTTAGGAACCAAGCTATGTGGATGCCTCCATGTTGGCTGACAATACAATAAAGTAGTTCCCAAGCACATTGTTTTTCATGGTGTAAGAACCTGGCGCCATAGGCACCAGGACTGGCCCCATGAGGGCTTTTGAAGAGGATGCCAAGCTCTAGAGGCCCGAGTCCTGACGCCACCTGGCCAATGGGTTTGCCAGAGGGGGTTTTGGGCGAGGGTCGTGACATAAACGCCTCATTATACCTACCCTGACTAGGATTTCCCTGCCTACAAGAAACTAAAGGAAACACTCTAACAAAGGATATCTGTCCCTCACACTTATACATACAATGCATAAATAAGGAAATGCATGGCAGTTCAAACAATAATTGAATGTGTATCACAACAACAGTCTCTTCTTAGAACCTGGGTGAATTTCCCTTCCCCATATCTCTGCTTCACAGTTCAACAAAAGAAAATAAGGAAACCCTTGTTTGCAACAAAGTTCGAACACAGTTCTCTGCAGCTTCAATTTGTCAACAGAAAATTCCACAATCCGAGAGTTCAACATAGAAAATTAGAAGATTCTTCTCCTGGTATGAGTTATCCTCCTTAGATAAAGGACAACATCTCAGTTCATCAACAGCAACAATAATTGGCTTAATCAGGATGATTTGCCACAACTGATAAGTTCCAAAGAAATACAGCTTCTTGATAACAGCTTTTACCCAGCTCTTTCTTCAAAAACATAAGCAACATAAATTGTCCCCATCAGCAGCACTTTGTAGCACTACTTCTACTTCCACCTGGTCTACTTGCATGCAAGGCCAACTCCTTCAAAGGTTTGCCATCCGGGCATACTTCCCTGCCCAAACAGCATTTCACAATAAGTGCATTTGTGGTTACGTCTAACTGACAAGAGGTTCACAACAGCTTCACAGTACTCCACAATTTGCAGCTTTAAAACTTTTAACCACTCTTCAGGGAAAACAAAATTCACATTGGTGCTCTTTAAAAATAATACTCTTCTCCTTCCAACTACCCTTTTCCAGAAGGGCAGCCTTTTTTGACATTCTTGTTTCCCCGCTGCACAAGTAAGCAAATACTGACAAGACTAGGCTCTTACTATGCTTCGCCCTTGATTTGGCAATGTGAGTTCATGCCAGCTTGTACCACAGGTTGTATAAAGTATGGTCAATAAGTTTCACATCTTACAGACATTTCATTAGCCCCCTTCTGCTGTTGACAATATCGCCTGGATTGTATTTGCCTTGTTTTCAGTTGCTTTTTCCTTGGGCAATACTTGCGGGTATTACTTCTCAACAATGTCGCTCCATCGGGTTGCTGGGCTTTCCCTGGACTCGCACGTTTAAAGTTACAGTCTTTTGGTTTTGCTACTCATTGCTGTTCAATAGTTCAGTATTCAAAATTACTTTGAGAGCTGCATTGACTTATACGTGAGTGCTGCTCTCCTTCTGAATGCCTGCCTTGAACAGGCTAGCGGGTATGGAGTGCTCTGGGGTCACTACCAGCAGGTGAACTCACCAGGTAAGAGGTGCGCCTCCCTCTGGTCCCCTCGCCGCTCATAGGACCTCTGCTTCTGTGGTTTCTCGCGACCCGACAAACTGCTTCTCTTAGTCCCCTTTGCCCATGCCACTTGCAACAGGAGCTCCTTCTGCTCCTGGGTCCTACTGTGCACGCCAGCCACCGGAGACAGCCTTGAGGCCCTCTAGAGCATGCCAGCCACTGGAGACAGCTTCCTGCGAACAAAAGCTTCTCTCGCCTTAGCTCCCTGCTGTCCAGCCTCAGGTGTGAGTCATCCGCATTAACAATCTGACGAATCCTGCAACATTGCACTTTAGCCCTCTTCTTCGTCTCAGTACTTAGGGAATTATGGGACTTGGAAGTCTCTAATGGCAAAGCTAGGTTTTCAAGTTTGATTTTTACATTTAAACCGAAGTCTGGTCTTTATCATATTCTTAAAAGGAATATCACAAGGATTAGTCACAAGGACTGATTGAAAAGAGGAAGGCAGTTATTTTAAGCCGTTATTATTCACAGCTTTCCTTTCAGTGGACCTTTGGGTGTTAGGGAGGTCTTCAGCGTTACATGTCTGTAGGATTTTGCACAGCTTTTTATTTCTCCAAAGGTCTAGCAGTTTGTGATTGCTTACACCCCTATTTATATGTGTATCTGGCGGAACACAAAGATGGTTATTGAAACAAGCCATTACATACTTTGCCATTGAGGAAACATCCTCCCTAGAGAAAGAAAAATACTGCGTCTCATCCCACAAAGTCCTCACTCCCCTGGGCCTTTTCTCCTCCCATGTGATGCTCTCGCAGAACACCCTCAAGGTTAGGATCAGGAAGTGTCTGCCTTTCCCTGGACACCTGGGAGGAGACTTTAGGCAGGGGTTTAGTGAGGAGTCCATAGGATTCAACACAGCCATCCAATCACACAGCAGGGATCTAAACAAAGGTTTTGGCAGCCAGTCAATCAGTTTGGCTGCAAAACCCACCAAGGCTCGGTTACACACCCATAGGATGCGTAATGGCAGATTTAGTATTAGTATTAGGCTAAAACAATGCAGAGGGTGCATTGCAGGGTTAACAAAGAGCCAATGTATGTACAGCAACCATTTTTAGGCCTGCCTTGCGGTTGCCCCAAGCAAAAGCCCTCAAAACAAAATGGCCAAAAGCAAGACTTAACAAACCCATTAGTACTGCAATGGCTACCATAAATATACAATTGGCTATGTGATGAATTGTGTCGTTCAGCCACTTCTCCCCAAGGGGTAGCCTTTCCTTGTGAGGTTAGGGAGGTCTGCCCACTAGGCAACGTTCCACCCAGGGGTAAGACTCCCATTCCGCGGAAGAACTCCGTAATAATCCATCTCTTGGACCAACAGTAGCACCAAGCCTTCAGAAAGCCCAAACAGGCTCCACCACTGTGTTACTGTGGCATAGGATCCAAGGCTCTACCTGAAGAAATATTCGGGAAAACTACTGTGAAGAACAGTGAGTGAGTAATACTGAGCGCTCAATGCTTAGTAACCGACAATCCTCTGATGAGGAAAAATGATTGAGTACTGAAGACTGCTCAAGTACAAGAGAAAAGGGACCGTAGGTCTATGCGGGGAAGGAACCCACAATACACCATAAAAAGCAAAGAAGGATCACTGATTGTGAGAAGTGAAACCCAGGAGTTTCGAATCAGCAGAATCGTGGAAGCTGAAGGAGACCGGGAAGTCCTCCAGATGAGAAAGCAACCAGCTGGTGTGTGCTAGGAGCACAGAGGGAGCCGCATGCTGAGGAAAGCGGAGAGAGAGAACCCAACCAGAAAGAACCAGTCGTGAGGTGAGCAGTGGTGTGAACCGCAAGAGGTGGGCAGTGCAGTCTGTCAATGACACCGAGACTGCTGTCACCCTGGGCACGCGGGAACGAAACAGAGTGGAAACCAAAGCAGTCCTGAACAAGCAAAACTAAATACCTGTCCTGCAAGCAGGCCTGGCGATGCCGATGCATGGGAAGCAAGGTAATGGGGAAGGCAGGAGACCCGGGAGGGAACACAGGAATAACAAGTACCTATAGCCTACTCGTTCCAGTACATGTTCAATTACTAAGAGGAACAAAGAGTATTCAGGGACTCAGCTGTGAGGTGCCAGAAATGAGAGGCGGACACAAAGTTGTAGTTTTTCCATTATTAGAAATCTTTATTGAACAGAAAAGGGCTGCATAAACGTCACTCTATCCCTATCCTAAGGAAAGTTTCCCCACCTAGGAAAATAAAGACTAAATATCAGTCTGTGTCAAGTCATTAAACCTATAAACTGTCCTTGTGTCCAAAAACATTCTAATCTGGCCCTCTCACTAGTAATGAACAACTAAGGGTGCAAGAAAATGTCTCGGTGACTTATGGTTGGCAAAAAGTGTTCATAATCAAAGTAAATAGATAAATCCAACAGAAAAAATATATTCCAAGGAGAAACCCTTGGATCCTGAGGATGGTTCCCTTCCCCTGAATATTTAGGAAGAATGGCAAAAGTGTCAACAGGGTTACAGCCAGTCTTTCTCTAGCCCTACTCAAAGTCATATGGCAATTCAGTATGAGCATCACGTGGTAACTTGTCTGCTCTCGTCTGCAGCACAGGGTTATACTCAGCAAGATGGTCAATTATAAAAATAAAATAAATTCAGCTGCTGTGAGAACCATTAGACCAGGTCATCTTGTCCATCCCCTCTGTCAAACTTAAGGGGTGGAGTTCGAACTCGGCCAAAGCTCCCAACCACACCTTAACCATGGCAGTCTGCCCCCCTTTTCTGACCAGCCCCCACCCACGAATAAGGTTCAGTGGCGCAATCTACATTGAAATCCCCAGTTAGAATAATAATTTCTCCCGGGAAGTGCATCACCCAGTCTCTGAGAGTCTCCACAGCTGTATCAATTATTTCCACAGTGAGCGCATCTCCTGGGGGATAGTACAGGGTGGTCAACAGAATAGGCTTAGTGCCAGCTCCCAAATTCTTTATATGGGCTGCCAAGAAATTGGGATGGGCCTTACCAGGGCAGCACTCAGTGAGATTGGTAGTCACTCTGGCGCCAATTTAAAGGCACCCCTTTGGGCGACCTCTCATGGGAGCACCAGCCAGCTGAAAGATTAAAGAATAGCCAACCAAGTCGAACGTATCACACAGCCAGGTCTCCTGCAAACAAAAACACATAACACCCGTCAACATTTCCATCTATTGTGCATTAGGCAGGAAGGGGCAATGGCCCCTAGAATTCCAGGAAGGAATTTGCATAGCACAAGCTGCTTCAACTCCCAGGTGTCACTGCAGAACCTGTGGGACCTTGGCCCATCACCCACTCTGTCTCAGCAGCTCCAGGGTTGGCTTTTTTCCCCAGGGACCCCCCGGGACCAACTGGGCTTGCGTCTCTCAATTGCTTTGGGCATTTGGGGCAGTTGGCACAAAGACCAGAATTTAAAAACTCAACTGCCTTAGTGCCCTTGCATTGTTAGATATACACTCTACCACTAAAGAGGACATAAAAGTTACCACAACCCAATTATCAATGCTGTTCAAATTTTGGCAGCTCCAGCTTGGTAATGTCCTTTGTCGATATTATTCCAAGATCCAGAATCGAGTTCCAGAAGCCACAATCTATTAAGGACTGTGTGCTGTGGTATTTACCTCCTTAAACTTGATACGCAGTAATTGTGAGCACCATGATGAGTCGTGTTTCCCGCCCCACAAGCCCTAGGCCTTAGGTGTTCTAACCGGTCACACCAAATTAGCGGTTTGCCTGGGGCCGAGACTTGAGAGCACTGTTGGGGATCCAGATTTCCTGTGGTCCGAGCTTTCGAATTGATGGCCACCGAAGAGGAAAGGGTGCTGGAAAGGCCTTTCCCAGGACACAATCCTTCCCACTTGGATGTGCAAATTCGGTGGTCATTAGTTTTGTCGCACCAGCACACAACGCTGTACCTGGCAGACCCACCCTGTCTACCCTTATTTGAAACACTGGCTGCTTGCCACTCGTTGTCGGCTCAGCAAGCTGTGAGGAAAGCCCCTCAGAAACCACCTGCGAGGTGACTGGTTTATCAAGAGATCTGGCTACCCAGCCATCAAGAGGGCCTCTGAGGCATACCTGCCTTGTCTGCCCATCCTCGAAGTTGTCACATACCCCCCCCACCGCCCGTACTCAGCTTTTATTGTTTGGGAAGGCCAGTATGGGCCTGCTTAAACTTCAGTTTCACTGACTTAGGCCCCCCTTTCTTTTTAGCCTTTTTAAAAGATCTGAGTTTAAGAGGAGGGGAATTGGGGGCATTTAAGATAGTAAGTTCGGCACAGATCGCCTCCAGTGCCCCGCTGCCTGACTCTGCCACCACGTAGGCCCTTTCTTCATGGCAATCAGCCTGCCTAGGTGAGGATGTGGCACTGATGGTACTAGTAGCGAAGTCGTGGCGGTGCTTACCCCTTGCACTCCATAGTATACTTGCTAGGTGTAACACTCCCTCCTTTAGAGACAACTGTTCCTCTGCCATATCCGAGCAGAGTGCAAATAGTGCGTACATTTTTGCTTCCAGAACCACCAATAAATTCTTCTCGGCCAGGGACGTAGGCTGACCTGTTTCAGCAAATTCCTACTTGACCTCAACAAGGCTCTACTCAATGTCACTCTCGCCAGGAGCCGACTCAGAGGAGGTCATAACATTTTTCAGATTAGGTGTTCAGGAGAGATTGGAGGACAAGATGTTATCCGGCTCGAAATCAGCCGGCACCACTGAGTTCCTTTTGACAACATGATAAAAGGTAGCCATTATTGTCTATGCAGGTTGCAAAGTCTGAATCTGTGTCTTCCAAAGTTTGCGCAGTAATGGCAATCTTAGTCAAGTCCATAGCGCCCGCAGACGAGATCACTGTACGTTTAAGAAACAATTTCATCTTTGTGTGGGTTTGTCCGTAAGCGCTGGCAATGCAGAGATCTTTTTTCTTTGAGGTAGCATTCTTAACACTGATTTATTTGTCGCCAGGCTTCTGGCCAGTTTCCCCCTTGTCCTCATGGCCCTTTTTATAATTGCTCAGCAAGGGCTTTGGATTTGCCAAAAGATGGTCAACAATTGGTAGGCTTCTTTGTGGCTTTCGTTGGGAAAAACAGCTCACCCCTCTATGGTGTGCTCATAGAGAGAGCCACAGGTAAGTAACTGTTGCCTTTATACTATGGATGAGAAACTGTTCACTCCCCTTAGCATGCAAGGCGTCGTCAAATGATCAGAGCAGGCAAAAGCAAAAAGGAAACTAGGGCACCTTACCGTAGCTCCGGTGAGACACAGACAGACAGACAGACGGACAGACACACACACAAACACACCATCCAATCCAGGTGAAGCAGGGTCCCTGTCCCTCGGTCCCACAGACCACTTTCATCAACTTCCGTGTGCGCTCTGTGCCGGAAGTGAGGTTTTGTGGTGAAGGCAACAGCTTCCTTGTTCTGTGTTGCTCTGCGGGCCAGAAGCAGGAGAAAATGTGCCAGAAATCACCTCCACAAGTATAAGCACCTTCACAGCTTGCGAGAACCAGCAGTACACACAGGTACCACTGACAACTTTCACCCACTTCCATGTGTTCCAGGTGTTTTTCAATATGGGTACATTTACTTCAATAACTTTAGAGGACTTCCAGGTATACTCCCCTACCAGAAATCCCTTGGTGGGGTCTTCAGAGCCACTGGTGTACTCTCCTGCCAGTATCTTCCCACAATTTTAAAGTTAACATTCAATTTCGAAATGCTTGGTCTATTTGACTGCCAGGACTTTCTCTTTGGACTTCCTTGATCCCCCTGGTATACTCCCCTGCCAGGTATCTTGCCACAATGTCATATAACTTTATATGCTTTTTGTGGATTGCCTGGTATACTCCCCTGCCAGGAATCCTCCTTTCTGGTCCTACAGATCCCCTGGTGTACTTCTCTGCCAGGTATCTTCCCCCCATAAATATCAGCTATCTGGTGTACTCCTTTCACCAGGACTTCTTATCAATTTGACTGTCCTTTAATATGCCACAGTTGTATCACTTCATTGTATTTCTATCTGCTTGCTCAAGATAATATTTGTTCCAACTTTCCACATATTGGCATCATACATAGGGACTTGTTCAAGTTTTTGTCGTTGCACTTTATCTTCTTGGTATTCAAATATTCTTAATTTATTTATTTGTTTACATGCCTTTCGGTACGCCCCATTGTCCCCAATGGCTCTGAGCAGACTCACCAGTGATTTGTAGCATTCCCCAACCCGTGGCGTGTTTTCGCGATGAAGCTTCCTCTCTGGGACACCTCCTTCCCGTGTTCCATTGAGCTCTGTGCTCACCTGCTGGCTTCTCACTGTGGGCTGGACTGAAGAATGCTGCTTTCTAGCATCACTGTATCCCGGGGACTCTGCTGCTGCTCCCAGTACTCTGACGTTCCTTCAAAAGGTGCCTGCAGCGTCTCTCCTTCCTTCGCGCCAAGCCGGTATGCGACTGTCGCCTTTGCAAGCTGCCACATGAATGTGCCTGTTCGCTCGATTTCCTCCTACATTGTCCTCTCCCATTCTGCCTTAATTTCGAGCACAGGTGCCATTTTTAAATGTCCCAGCACACTTGTGATTCAACTAAACAACTAGTCTGCATATTCAGTTTTGGGTTTCTTTCAATCCGCATCAACTCCCACCTCCTCTTACTCCTTAAGTACTTGAGGGTTTATGGGAGTTGCAGTCCATTGAGGTTATGGGATTTCTAGAATAATGTTGTTTAATGTTGTTTAGCGGTCTGTTTTAGAAAAACACCAGCAACACCAGAAACAGGAGCTGTTATAGGTGTGTTATGTGTGTTTTATGTATGAATGGAACTCTGAAAGGTGTTTCTGGGTTCTACAGTAAGGAGGATGTGTGGGGTGACAACAAGCCATCAAGAACATTGTACTATAAGATCCTCTTTGGTGCAAGGAGTAGAATGCAGTGTCTCTTCCAATGGAGTCACCACCTCGCCCCACTAGTCGTCTCCTCCCATGTGATCCTCCCTCATATTACCACCTCCAGGGTCAGGATCAGGTAGCGGCTGCAGTCCCCCTGACCACACGGGACGAGGTCATCGGGGGGGAAATCAATGATGACTCCACAGGATACACACAGCCTACTTGTCCCAGTACATGGTAAGCTACTAAGAAGAGTGAGAATCATTCAGGGACTCAGCATACTCGTCCCAGTGAATGCTCAACTACAAAGAAGAGTGACAATCACTCCGGGACTCATCCTACTCATCCCAGTGATACAAAGGAGACCCAAGCAACGGAAAACTCTTATCATCAGGCTCATATTACTCGTCTCAGCATCATCCCAAATTATCAAGAATAGAAGAATGATATGATATGGCATTTATAACGTGCCTATACACAAGTGTTTCCAGAATAACTATTAGACTTTGTATACAAGTCCCAGAGAGAAAAATAGAAACCTAGAAGAAAAGAATCTTGATATTGAATATTTTTTCTCAGTAGGAGTTTAAGAACCACAGGAATACAGGGTATAGAAACAAAGAGAATTTATAAGGCCCTAAAAATACCTGAGAGAGACACTTCAAGAGACACTTCAGAAAAAGACAATAAGAGCATTCCAAGAACCAAGAATGCAGAAGAGAAAAGTTTCACAAAGCCAGGGAAAAGGGGAACCAAAGACTGTGTGAGGTCCCCTAAAGGAACTGAACATGCTGATACAAGAGATAGTTTTTGGCTATCTAAAGATTACTTATAACAATAATAATTGCTTATTTATACCATGCTTAATACCCAGAGGTTTCTAAGCGCAGACCCGGGAATTGAACCTGTGTTGCTTTGCATCGTCTTGCTTCCAAGGCGAGAGCGTTGCCCCTGAGCTGTCCTCCCAAGATAATGTTGGTAGGGCTGGGGAAGTCTATCCCGTAGAAGGGAATCATTCGCCTAGACTTTTTGTTGTTTTGAATAAGTGGTAAGGTCAGAGTAGCTTAGTCTTGGACAGAGGACAGACTGGTTGATTTGGACTACCACCCTAGTTAGTTTTGTTAGGCAAGGAAACCCTCAGATTAGGGATAGTGAGGCCGCCTTATTATTTTAATAAAGGGCAGATTGTATTTCCTCCACACCCCCTGCTGCGCCACATGGACATTTATGGTGAGGCAAGTTACTTGATGAATAAGTCCAAAAATGCTGGTTCTATAGTGATTTGCAATTCTTTATTGTTGGCCCTATGCGATTGCATGTGTTTCGGCACCCTGATGTGCCTTTCTCAAATCAGGGCATATCTATTTATTTCATTACATACAAAGGATAACAATTTGGATGAAATAAAGAATAAAAAATAGTACCGTGCTGCCAACCTACTCACTAAATCCAGCATAGGATGATCAAATCATCCTATGGCCGAAATATAAAACTTCAAAGACATCCCTGCCCTAGAAGCGATATGGGTTACCATAGTAGGGCCATATAGCAGAAACGGGATGCAGTGGCAAGGAGATTTCAGGCGAAGCCCCTCTGACCACCAAAATAAATCAGGAAACCTAAAAACCAAAGGTGGGGAATAAACAAATCAAACACCCACTGTATAAGGGTCCCATAAAATGACACTGCAGAAAACCCAAAAAATGGAATTCTGCCCCAACAGCCTTTCTGTCTCCACTTCTCTCCAGGTATCTTGGCATGTTTTCAAAATGTCCCTGATCTTTGCTGCTGCGATGAAGGCATAAATACTGTGCAAAAAGAAGATCCCAAAAGGATTTTGGATGCAAACGGATATGCCATCTGTGTTCTTTTTTTAAATTGCTTTAGCTTGAGACAGCCTTCTTCACCATGCAGGGTCAGATCCAAAAAATGTATCACCCTTTCCTCAACCTGACTGCTAAAATTTAAACCTTGTTTGAGAGTATTGAACCATACATTAAAAGCCAATTCCTCTGTTCTGCTTCCTCTCCAAAACACCAGTATACAATTGACATGCTGCTTCCAATAGATAATATTCTGTTTGCAAGGATTGATTTTGGAGCACAGAATACCAGGAGAGAGTTCAATAAGCAAATGTATTCCACATAGTTAGGGCAGAATTCAATTTTTGGGTTTCTCTTGTACCATTTTATGCCACCCCCAAGCATTTTGCTCACTTCCCTGTCCTCCCGGTTTGCTCAGTACTGAATGTCGAACTTAGTTGTATTTTTTGGTAGGCCCCTGGACGGTGTCCAGTCAATTCGTCGACCTCAAATTGGTCGAATGACATTTGGTCGACGCAATTTCGTCGAAAACCATTTCGTCGATTTTTTTTTTTAAATTATATATATATTTTTGGGTGTTCGTTTAGGCAAAAAAAGGTTTTTTAAGGCAAAAAAGGGGGGTTGGGGGGGGACCCCCCCAAAAAAATAAATAAATAAAGGGTTAAAATAGAAAAAAAAAAATTTCGACGAAATGGTTTTCGACCAATTTGCTTCGACCATTTGTCTGGTCGACCAATTTTTTTCGACAAATTGACTGGCAACCCCCCTGGACCTCTTGTCATTTGTTTTAGTCCTTTGCACCCCATTTATCTAATGCATTCTAGGTGCCTAAAATAGGTATAGGTGTTATAATGAATTAGAGGTTGTGACGATACAGATACTGTCTATGTATTTGCATTGTGGGTCGTGCACTCTTCTGATTCTGTTCACTTGACTAGGAATTCCTTTTTCTCCCAACCTATTACCATTATAAAATGTACTGAGTTTACCACCAGGTACAGATCCTATGTTTAGCCTAAAAGTGGGAAGTGTCTGCCTAAGGCCCTTTATAGTTTATACATAAACCATGTTCTACTGTGTTGTACCTAACCCAAAGTACGTATTCGTACCACTAGTTGCTATAAGTTTTATTCAAAATAAAGAGTGCATATTTTTCAGTATAACTATGCAGTGCATTTTCTTGGGTTGTCTATTTGGAACTAACTATACCTCACCACCAGCCTTCCTTTCTCCTTTGAGGGAAGCTCGGCTTCTCGATCAAAGCTACCAAGAAAATAGTTAGGGCTACGTTTTGATTGAAACCGTGTCTTTTCCTTAGGCTGGATAGTGGCCCGCTACTTCATCTGAGGGCAGGGGAACAAATCTCCCAAGCACACATACAAAAGCTTGCCCAAAAGAAGTTTATTTGTATGCATCTTCGGTAGGATATAGACATTGTGCAACCTACCGTCACTTGGAGTCAAAAACTGAAAGCAATGCTCATTTGTTCCCTTGTCCCATGTATGTACACAAAAGAAGAAACATTTTAAAGAAAGAAATCATGATGAACGATATAAGAATTGAAAGACTTGTTTCTCAATCTGTAACTTTACATTGTTTGGGCTTCTCTCCAGTTCAAGGCCACTTCCCTTGTGGCGCATGTTATGTATGGCCTCAAACACAGAACCTAAAAACAACAAAATAACGCAAACTGCAAATGGAGATAGTGGGTTATTGCCGACATTATAAAAGAAAAACTAGGCTAATTATGACACTGATTACAGAGCATGCTTTATTAGAAATTAAATAGATTTGGCGATGTGATAAATCTGATGATGTCATCACTCCTTTCCCAGCGGTAACCTTTCCCCGTGTGGCCAGGGGGTGTGCAGTGAAAAAGTCGAAAACATTATGTCGAAAGTCATAATGTCGGAAAAAAAAAAAGTCGATTTTTTTTTTCAAATGTTTTTATTTTTTATTTACATTTTATTTTGAGTTCCACAAGTAAAAAAAAGGGGTAAAACAAAAAATTACAAAAAAGGGGGTTTGGAGGGGACCCCCCCCGACCCCCCCTAATTTCAAACAAAAAACAAACAAAAATAGACATTCGAAGAAAAAAAATGTGACTTTCTTTTTTCGACATTATGTCTCTCGACATAATGTAATTCGAAATTATCACTATAAACCTGGCCAGGGGATAGCGGACGCTACCCGATTCTAACCCTGGGGGCAGCTATATGAGGGAGGACCACATGGGGGGAGGTGACCCCCAGAGGGGTGATACGACATCATCAGATGAGACATGGTATCCCCTTTTGCTTTCAGGGACACACCTTCCATTCCACTTGCCTTAATGGCATATTGTCATGGCTCCCTTCAACCACGCATGAAAGCTACTGAGAATACCTTCCAATGTTACCAAGAACTGACTACGATTTCCATGCATGCGAAAGTACTGCAACGAGTAAGCTAAATAGAGTAATGAGGATAATTAAAGGCGGAAGCTCAAGATGCGCTCTAGTGGTTGTGAGCACATAATAGGTGCCGTGACATTTAAAAACCCTAACAAGCTGACAGGTGGGAGAAACTGCCTGGTGAAGCCTCGTCCTCTCAGTGCTGACTGAGGGACTACTGTGTTGCAAGGAAGAACGTGAAGCCAAACGGCTCAGGGGGAAGGCCAGAGAAAGAAGACTGCAGGAACAGGTCCGCCACATAGAGCCACACGAGGAAGGGAAGACCTACTGGCGTTGGCGGGAACCAAAGAGCAGTATCCATGCTGCCCAAATACGGAGAAGCACACAGCAAGCAGGAGCAGCGAAGGACGCGGGAGCCCACAAGCGAAGTCGGTGAGCCTGGGAAATAGGGTCAGGATGCCGAAGAGCCACTTCACATTCACTACGGGAGAACCGCAGGTCGCCACAGAAAGCCGGGGGGGCCTCAGGAGCAAAGCTGGCACGCCAGGGCGCTTTGGCAACCTTACTAAAATCACCACAGAAAGCCGGTGAGTCCTCAGGAGGGAATCTGGGAAACCGGGGCAATTTGGAAACCTTGTCAAGGACAAATAAAGATAAAGGAAGCACAAAAAAGGGACCATGAGACCCAATGTTTAAAATGGGGAATAACAGAACGAATGAATGCAAGATATATACAAGTTTGCAAGGGTGTCCAGTAAAATACACAAGAAAGCCCTGGCAGGAGAGTAGTATACCAGGCAAAGTCAAGTTTGCAAGTTTGTAAAGTGAATCACATGAGGAATTCCTGGTAGGAGAAGACACCAGGCAAAGCTAAGACTGTGAAAATGTTACATTCAAGTGGAGAAGAAACCTGGCAGGGGAGTACACTGGGTATCCTGTGAAATTGGGACTAACAGCCAAGTTGTTTTGTATAGAAGTTTGTTGATCAGAGAATTCCAAGGAAGATTCATACCCTTAGGAGTTTAAAATATCTTAAAGAGAAAAGCTGGGGAAGGGAGCAATCCCCTGGAACTGTTCACTTTATCCACTGGGAACTTTTGGGTTGGAGTTACGCCTTTCCTTTTGAACTTGAACAGTTGTGCACTTTCAAGGCCAAAGACATTATCGATTTCACCTTAGAGTTACTTTTAGAATGTGAGGGCCAGAATAGTATTTCAGACAAAGGACATTTTTGCTTTGGACATCTTGACATCGGGCAGACCATTCGTTTTGATTGAGGTAAGGAAACACCTCCTAGAATAGGCACAGCGAGGCATTTTCCAACCCCCCTTTTATCTTGAGTAACAGTTTATAGTCAAAACTATGAGCTCTCTGTGTCTGCGTCTCATTCCTTGCTCCTCACAGCCCCTATGGTTAAAGCACTTCATAACACGAAAACACAATGCAAACAAATCTAAATGAATAGTGTCGATTCAGATGGAATGTCCTAATGAAATTGTAAATAAGAAGAAATTAGCTTGGGATGAACAATGTCTTACCTTTAACCTTTAACACACAGGGTCATACAAGTGAACTGAAAGAAGAGATTGAGTGGTCTGATAAATGAGCATAATCAGGACGTATGTTTCGTAAGACAACAACAGATTAGCCTTCAGTTTCCTACAATGGACAATGCAGCTTCTCAGGATTTGTTCCTGTAACAATCTAGTGTTTCCCATTCTTTGTTAGGTTTTTCGTGCCATTATATACTGTGGAGAAGCCAAACAATGATTGAACTTTAGATAGTGTCCAAAAAAGCCTTTAAACAAAGTCTTAGGATGTGGTAGGCAAAATGCCTACATAGTCTAGAGGATGGGCCAACACAACATGAGAGGGTTGAGGCGTTCCCACCCTAAAAAGAGGAATTTAAATAGAACATTTTAAACCTATTCTTGATCAGTAATCGTCCCTACAGGGGCACCCTACGCTATCCAAATAAATGTAACATGATGGCAAACCAAAATGTTTTCAAAAGCTATGTTTGGGCCCTCCTGTTAGCCCTCATGCTAATCCTGATCAAGGCAACTGTAAGTGACTTCAATCTAGCAATCCCACTAAGTCGATGCCTAGTCTGGAATGCCCAATGGAAGCCCTTATTTATATATTTTTATGTCAAGTTCTTAAATCTGAATGATGAACCCTAATATGAAGAGATGGAAATGAGGGCACAAAGGTTTTCAGGAATACAATCAGAAGCAGTTCAGTTCTCGTTCCCCCCAGCAAGCTTAGAGAAACAGGGATGATTTTAAAACACAGGCCAAATACTTTTAAATGTGATTGCAATGGAGTGAGAAAAATGCTAAAAATGATTTTAATTCCCTATGGGAGATTCAGGGTAGGTGACAGCTACTTTGAATTAGTTCAGGTCAACACTAGCAATGATTCATGAATGATTATCAGAGTGAAAACGAATTTCAGCAGTGGAAAGCAAGAAGCAGCCATTTTTACAAGTGGTGAAATTGAGCTAGTTTGTAATTCGTGGCACTTTTTCCG
Source organism: Ambystoma mexicanum (assembly GCF_040938575.1). Lineage (NCBI taxonomy): Eukaryota > Metazoa > Chordata > Amphibia > Caudata > Ambystomatidae > Ambystoma > Ambystoma mexicanum. Next base: position 505,354,531 of record NC_090938.1, read on the forward strand.
AGTGCGCCGATCGCGATTACGGAAAAACTATGAGGAGTTGGTAGTTTTGGGTTTGTTGGAAAGCCTAGGTTCTTAGCTTTAAAATGACAGTTAAAATGACAGTTAAATCTCGCTTCTAGGACCAACGGTTCAAAAGATACGGATGTTTTTGTGGAGGTAGATTTTCAGAAATGAAGTCAAGATTTCAGAATGACAGATGACACTTCTAAAGCTTTGAAATCACAGGATGGACACACGATTTCTATGCAGTACTAATTAGGTTGAAATGGATGGGATAGGATCACTTTAGACTAAGAGATTGGTTCTGTACAGTTCTGGCTGGCTACTCACTCCTAATTTTGGAAGGAATGCGACCTCGTCACGGGTCTGGTCAGGTTTGGGCTGCGGTTCTCTCTCTGGACAGTCTTTGGCACTGGTTCTGCTCACAGCGGTCTGGTCTGGGTCTGCTATCGGTACTGCACAGCGGTCTGGTCTGGGTCTGCTATCGGCACGCCACAACGGTCTGGATATGGTTCTGGCACAGGGTTCTAGCCAGAATCAAAACAGCTCGTCGAGCTGTTGAATAGTTTAGTTAGGTTGCTGGATTTTGATGCCTGCTGAGAAGGATTTAGCTTTTGGTTCAGGCCTCTCTGCTTCAAGTTCTGTAGTCTATCTGGAGTCTAAATTCTGGGTATGGTCGGGCAGCGTGCTGCGCAGAAATCGATTAAAGAGTGGAAAATGAATGTCCCTATCTGGGTCTCAGTGGTTCTTTTTATGTCTTTTGAAAGTGGGTGGGAAGGCTGACTTTCTATGCCCAACCCTCTGAGGATCCTGATAGGTTAAAGGATTTACTGTGACCTGACTGGAGAACGGATTTGTGAGTTAGAATGAGTCATCAGGTGTCATCTTTATGGCTCAAGGAAAGGACACTCCCCTTTGTGTCCGTACAGCATATCTTCTTTTTCATAAAACACATAATTACAATATACACCACTTGTTAATATTACCTAAATTGCATGACAGATTGCTTAAGGTACAGTTCGGTTCAAGTCACATGTTTCTACGAGCTTGGGTTCAGAAATGACAACATTTTGCGCTTTTAGTGGGTTTCGCAATATTAATTTTGCATCAAATCTTACACGGAGGTACACACCCTCTCTGAGCATATTACTGGAAGTTCTTTGGTTTCTAGCATAAACACGGACGTTCCAATATTAATTACAGGGCTTGGCCTCAGAACATCTCACAAAGTCCAGCTTAGTCGCAAAACGTGGGTGCATTTTTCATATTAAGAATCCCCAAATTGTACATGTCTGTCAACTTGATACAATATTTTATAAGCAATTTAATAAAACATACATTTGCCTCCACTGCAGTACACCCATTGGTTTGTCCCCGCCCCTAGAAACTTGGCTTGACTCTGAGATCAGATGTCTTGCCTTCCCCCAGAGCAGTGTTGACAGTTCACACCCAAAATCAGCATACCCTATTCAGCTGAAGGAATCCTTTGTCTGGTTTTTCCTGCTAGCAGGGCATCAGTCCAGAGTGCCACTCTCCATTTGATTAACAGAACCTTGTGATTTCCTGCCTTCTTGCTGAGATGACCACGTGTGAAGACTTCTCATGGACAAGCAAGCCTTTGAAGTCCCAGCTAACTCAGGTTCACTGTTTAGCTCCTGAAATACAAGTCTCCTGTCAGAATTTAGATCGCTAGTGGCGGGCACCGGTATTGCACCCATTTTTGACAGTTGCCTTAAATTAATACATTTCAAAAAGGGGATTTTACTTGATAGCATATGATCCTTGCTAACATTGTATTGATGTGGATTCTGCAGTAGAGTAATGTAGAACACCCAACCAGAAGTTGGATTTTTTTTGTGGTTTCATACCCATGATTTTAGAAATTTTGACAATCAAGAAAATGAATTGTTGAACAGCTCTGTATTCCTTTATCCACTTTTGTTCTGTGGGCAGCCAAAGGATGGGGCTGGCAATGGTCTCCTGTATTAACACTGACAGAGGCAAAAGAAGATGGCAGCCTGTCTGTCAGGTTCTCACTGCGCACTTTCTGGTGATTTCTGGCCAGCAGCATGCTTTCCGGCGGCCATTATGATGTTTCCGCTGCCAGTAATGCACAATGATGTTGCAGGGCTTGGATGCGTGGGTTCAAACATCCCACAAGCCCCCCTCTTGCGATGGCCATTCTGGACTTTCATCGATGGAACTCGCAAGACTGGGATGTTCGCCTCATCTTCTTCTGATTCCGCAGATGGCAAAGTTCAGCATCTTTTCCTCCATCAGGGTGGATCAATCGGTTCTCCTCGCCGGTCCTGATGGGAGTATTGGGCGGTACTCCGGGCCCCTCGTATCTTTGCTCCCGGTCCCTGGGTCGTCCTCCTTGGTCAGTCTCCATGGTTTATCTCTCCTAGGATGACAAAGCAAAAGCGGCACAAACATATTTGTAGACATTTCCCCACCACTATTTATGTAGTGGGGTGAACATATACATTTTTTTTTCCAAGAGACATTTGCATTCTTATCATTGTATTTTAGAGACTATATGTGGAATATTTTAGGGTTGGAAATGTATTAATCTGGAGCGGCCCCCTCTGGGATTGCAGAGGACTCCTCCAGTTGCTGCAGTGTGCGCCTGGGATGGCAACACTTTAGCTGATTAATATGGACCCATTTGTCTTCCCCTTCCGCCACACTGCCTTTGGGGATGTGGATCTTGTAGGCGATTGGCGAGATCTTGTCTACAATTTCAAAAGGTCCCTTCCAGGTAGGCAAAAATGTCCGCTATTTGGCCTGGTTCCTTTGGAAATTGTATAGATAAACCCGGTCTCCTACATTGTATTCCTTTCTGGTGGTCTTCAGGTCATAGTGGGTCTTCATGCTATCGGCTGATCTTTCTAGATTTCGCTGAGCATAGGCAAAAGCATGTTGAAGGTGTTTCCTTAAATTCTCAACATACTCATGAGTTGTGGAGGCATTGATCAAGGTTTGCTCTTGGGTCCTGTAGAGCAAATGCTGGGGAAGAACCATCCTGCGTCCAGTCATCAGCTCAAACGGTGACATTTTAGTTGCAGATGAAGGGGTAGATCTGATGGCCATTAGGACACGAGGTAATCGGATATCCCAACTTGGCCCAGAATCTGCCACAAACATTTTCAATATGCTCACAATGGTTCGGTTGTAACGTTCTACTGCACCAGAAGAAGCTGGCCGGTAAGCAATATGTAGCTTCCTTTTAACCCCCAGTATCTCCCACATCTTTGTCATTACTTCGTTGGTGAAATGGCTACCTCTGTCTGACTCAATCCTTTGGGGTAGACCAAAACGCGAGAAGATGTGATTGATCATCAGGGCAGCTGCTGTTTCTGCCTTGCAGTTTGGGGCCGGGAGACATTCCACCCATTTGGTAAAAAAGCATGTCACAGTCAACATGTACTTATTTCCCCTAGAGGAGCGAATCACGGGCCCTATGAAGTCGACTTGCAAATCTGACCATGGCAGTGTCATCCCCCTCTTTTGGAGTGGCGCACGGTGTGTGAGGGATGTTGGCTGACATTGTACACACACAAGTCACCCCTTCAAGTATTGGTCGAGGTTCTGCCCCATGTGTGGCCAGTATGCAACCTCTCTTAAGATCTCAAGTGTTGTCTGAAACCCCCTATGACCGGCGGTGGCCGCATCATGGGCGTGACTTAACATCAGGCTTCGGAATGAGGTAGGAACCACCCACTGATCATGGCCGGCCTGTGATTTCCTTACCAACAAAACGTCTTGGATTCAGAACATTTTTGGACATTTCATCAACACTCTGAGGTCCTCTTTCCCAATGTAATCGGTATCCGTTAGGGGAAAGTTCTCAGGGTCCTCAATGTGTTGATAAAACTTACCAATTATTGGATCCCCTTTCTGAGCCGTAATCAAATCAGCATCTGGGGTCTCCCTACTCCATTGTGCAGTTGAAAGATCATTGTGAGCATTTGTCTGGGACCTAGTGATGGCAGTGACCTGGATTTCCCCCAACAGGGACTCATTTTCTATTAGATCCCCTTGGATGGCCCCCGTTTTGGCCATCTGATCAGCTAAGTCATTTCCAGTTTTGTCTGGTCCCTCTACTTTGGAATGACCCTTGATCTTTTTCCAGTAGATGGTCATCCCATTCGAGGTGACCAGATCATCAATATTTTGGATTAACTTCCCATGTTTCAAAGGTTTGTTATTAGCACATAACATGCCTCTGGTTTTCCAATTAACCAGGTGCTCCACGAACCTGTTCCGTACATAATCTGAATCTGTGATTATGACCAGTTCGTGGAGTTGATGTTGGACAGCAGTGAGGATGGCTTGATGCACAGCCATCAACTCTGCCACCCGACTACTTCGGGGACCAATCTTGTACCCAGCGGAGGGTTCTGGGGTTTCATTCACCCATGCATTCCCTACGCCGGCCACAAGTTCTTTTTCCCCGTTGTTGTCAACATGGTAAGAGCATCCATCCACATAGGCAGTGGGCATTCCCTCACACTTGTCTTCTTCAAAGACTTTGTGTGGGGAATTAAGGTATGCCTCCATGTTGTCCTTGATTTTTAGACTTTCGTCTTCGAGACAGTTTTCTCTGGCACAATCATGCAAGTCAGCCAGACCTTGCGCGAGGGGACTCTTCTTGTTTTGGCTATATCTGACCTCCACAGGAAAGCCTTGCATTGAAAGAATCCAGGAAGTAATTCGGGAATTACTCACATTTCAGAGCCGGATTCTGTCACTTTGGAGATATTGCAGAGGCTGGTGTGGATTCTCCACTATGATGTGTTCCCCCTGGATAAACGGGTGGTAATTCTTCAATGCCCACACCGTTGCCAGGAGTGCCTTCTTACAGTCGTTGAATTTTTCCTCCACAGAGGATAAAGTTTTGCTCGCATAGGAGATTACTTTATTGACCTTGTCATGCTTTTGATATAACACTGCAGTCAAGCATGTATTAGAGAACCCTGTCTCCAAGAAAAACTCCTTGTTTCTGACAGGGTAAGCTAGGCAGGGCACTTGTGAGAGGCTTCTTTTAAGCTGTCTTACTGCCTCGGATTGTTCTGGACCCCATTCCCACTTGACCCCCCCCTTCAAAAGATGAATCAGGGGTCTGGTGATCTCTGCGTAGCCCTGAATGAACTTTCTGCTGTAATTAGTCAGTCCAAGGAGGCTCCTTAGTTCCCGCAGAGTTGTGGGGTCCTTCAGTTTCTGAAGTGCTTCCACTTTCTTTCCTGGGGACAGAGACCCTGAGGAGTTATCTTATGCCCCAAGAAATTAACACGGGTTCTACACCACTGTCTATCACTGTGCACTTTCTGGTGATTTCTGGCCAGCAGCATGCTTTCCGGCGGCCATTATGATGTTTCCGCTGCCAGTAATGCACAATGATGTTGCAGGGCTTGGATGCGTGGGTTCAAACATCCCACACAACACAAAGTCCAAAGTTCTGCCCAACACAAAGATCCACACCTTACGATATAAGGTCTACTGATAACATATTGATATACTGGAAAAGATATACTTTAATAAAGTCACACATGTTAAACTATCAGTTCAAATACGTGTTAGGTAGAATTTGCATCTCGTGTTTAATTCTCCCCACTTAGTGAGTCCCCAAGCACTTATTGCTGGACTATTGAGTGAGTGGGAACCTTTTTTCCTCACTAGCTCACTCTTTTTCTGTGACTCTGGGAACCCTTTTTGGTTATCTTTGATGGAGTCTGCTTTCCTCCATATTTTTGAGGCATCTATATTTTACTATTGCAACACACAGCACCTTCTGTGCATTGTTGCTGGAAGCTCCTCGACCTTCCCTCTTTGGTTTTCTTTTAGTTTCCTGTGCTAACTTAATGTTAACAGGATAGTGGGATACTTTTTATTTTATCGTACGTATACTTTTCTTTTGTGAGATTAGCCCACCCCACCTTATGGGGAGGGCTGAGGGGATACATAGTATTCCTTTTCTCACTTCTCCTGTAACTTTCTAGTAACAGTGGAAAGTCTGTCTGAGTAGCTGGTGGCAGTGGATATATTCTACTGACTTTTTTGTGATTTTTAAACACAGGCTATTGGAGCTGCAGTAAAGGATATATGGGTCACCATTGACATAAAATAGCGTGTCTTCTTTGATCGCCAACACACGATGGCTTGCCATTTCTTGAGCCTTCCTCTGCTAACCTGTGTGCGGTAAATCCTGCTTACTCCTTTGTCTTCGACAGGCTCCCATTGGGAAAGCCCCCACCCCAAAGGTGCCAGTGTGGCTGGGAGGACAGCAAGCTGGGAGGACCCTGATCTCCTCAGGTCTTTGTCCTCCAGTGTGTCTGCTTCAATCCAATTCTAACTGGGTGCCTAAAGTTTGAATGTTGCATGCATGCTGATTGGCTGGGTTCCTGCATAAAAGGCAAGGGTCTTGATGCTAAAGCCAGAGTCGACCACTGGAAGAAACATTGCAAAGAAGGAGGACGTAGGACGTCTGTAGACACACCCAGCGACCACCAAGCTGACTGAGTAACCGCTGCAGCTCCAGGACTTCTTCTGTACAACAGGGAAGATCCAGACTGGACGACCCCCTCCCTGTGACTGGTGGGCCTAACCAGTCCTGAGACGAGCTACAGTTTGAGCCATCCCACAAAGTTCTGCGACCTTCCAGGCCTGTAGTACCCGAATACCCTGGGACCTCTGGAACTGCTGCAGTGCATCATCTCGTCGAGCGCAGTTCCGCTGCAAACTTATGGGCATCCGTCTGAACCTGCAGAGACTCCACCCTGATCATATTAGTCCCCTCCGAGGAGTTGAGGACCGAGAGAAGAAAGAGTCTGCTGGGTGACAACCGTAGCTGCTACAAAGTCTGTGCCGAGCCTCCAAATCCAAGTGCTGGGAAAACCGTCTGCTGGGCATCGCTGTGACCGAGTCTGAGCATCGGCTACCACCAAAGGTTCTTCATCCAGCCACCAAGGCCAGATAACCAAACCAGAGCTGCTGTCGTCTTACCTGGGGACACACCAGTGACATCGCTCTTCATCATAGAAGGTATTGTCTAACTTCTGGGTACTTAACCTAGGCAGTTTCTGTGTTGCGGATTGCTCTTCCTGAGCTTCCTGAGTCACGTTGGGGTGGACAAACCAACTTTGTTCTCCCAGGCCTAAGGACATCCGTCCTAGAGGCCGATATCCTTCAGGTGGCCTACTTAGTCCCCCTGAACCGTTGGAATCAAATTCCATTACATACTTCTGCTATTTGACATGGTCTGTCTTCTTTTTTTATTCTGTCGCCCAACGGTCACTGGTCCCCCAGTGTAACATCTGACATTTTGAGACACTCATTCCCCAGATAGGGTTGTACTTCAAAAAATAAGGCTTGGCTAGAGTGGTTAACTAACCAGTATTATGAATTCAGTAAATGTCATTTGCTTAAGGCCACTTGAATTTCCTGTCCAGCCCGCTGCCGTGCCGTGAAGGGCCCCCTTCACCTGCCACTCCTGAACCTCTCAGTTCACCTTCCGGTTGCTTCTCAAGTCCTGCAGTGTGGCAATTTATTTTTTCAATTTATTTTATTGTTCATTTATAAACGCGCTTAATACCAGCGAGAGGATTCTAAGCGCGGGATCGGGATAAAAACCTGTGTTGCGGCGCGTTGTCTTGCTTCCAATGCAAACATGTTGGCCTGAGCTATCCTTTCTTCCCTATTCTCCTCATCTGTCTCATGGCCTTATGGTTAGTGCTGTACCCGCACCTTGCTCAAGCCGTGCACCCCTCGCTCAGTATCCTGCCACTTCTGCCCCCTCATCTTTGCTTCGATTTGTCACCCCTCTGCGTCTTACTCTGTCACCTTGTACCAATTTGGTACAAGGTGGCAGAGTAAGACGCAGAGTAAGTCTGCCAATTTGTTGCCTCACATTTGCTGCTACAGGCAATTTTTCTGTTTCAGCATTTCTTCATCAGCTGCCATAGCTACCCTCATCCTCTCCAGCCTGGACCATGAAGGTAAACAGATATTATAACATGTCCTTTAACGTGCGCCGCACTCATGACCTGCCCACAGCCTTGCGCCCATTACTTTTTGCACTTCATAACATACCTGATTCGACTTGGCAGCCTTGCGCTGCTCACACTACTTGCCTATACTATTGCAATGTATTGCAACACATCATGTGCCATGGCTTTACCCGATTGTGCACACACAATCCCTCATTATGCTTCTCACAGAGTTCTACAACTATGTTACCACCGCCACCCCCCACCACCAGCCCTGCACAATTGTTGAGGGCATCAATGTTGACTGAATACATTTTTTCGTTCCCTGCTCTCATTTGCTGCCGCTTCCCTATGCTTTGCTAAAAAACTGATTCTAGGTATGTTTCTAAACCTGTTAATCAAGCATTTATGCTGCGGACTATGAGGTTAAGCTTTGCCAATCTGCATACTCGCACCTACTATGCCCTTTTGATGTATGCATGCCTGATGTAGCCCTATGTAATATGAGGCTTTGCCAGTCTGTATACTTGAACCTACTATGTCCTCATGATGTATTCATGCTTGATGTAGCCCCCCCCGTAACAGGTGGTGAGGTTTTGCCAGACTGTATACTTGCACCACCTCTGCCCTTATGATGTATGCATGCCTGATGTAGCCTCCTGCAACATAAGGTGAGGTATGTCAAGAGTATGCTACCACTAGGCTGTAATCCTAATGCGTGTTCTTGTACCTATGAATTTTAACAAGCACTTACTATAACTAGCGCCTAGATGCCTCAGGCCTTTGTGCGCTGAAATAAATGCAACAAATTAATTAAATAAATAAAAATACTGCCACCATCCATAACTAGAGGGTTGTCGATGTGATTAAAGTCACAGGAGCAGAGAGAAGGGGGGATACTAAGAATCCACTTGGCACTCCACATAAGGTGGTGTGTGCCAATCTCTCAGAATATAATGTTTTAGTAGAGATACAAAGTATCTCTCTATCCTTAAAACAGCTGAAATGAAGGATAAAGACAATCTCAACCTGAAGGGCTCCCAGCAACACTGCCCATAAGGAGCTATGTGCTGTAAAGGTTTAACACAGATGCTTTAAAAGAGCTATGGAGGAGCCTAGACTCCATAGTAAAGGTAAAACAGAACAGAGTGCCAAAAGGTAGAGCCCATAAGAATGAATGAGTGGAAAAAGGCTCATTCAGGATAAGGGAAAAGGTCCAGAAGTCCAGCAAAAAGTGCTGGTGGTCTCACGAGGAGAGGAGATTAAGCAAACAAATGATGAATCTCCACAACATAAGGACTACAGTTATAATACACAGTATTAAAAAAGAACCCGATACTTCAAAACAGTAATATCTACACAAGGACTCGCCTCATCCCAAAGTCTATATGTGGCCCCTTAACCAACAGTAAGTACCAACATAAAATAATAGGGGGTGCAGCGAACCAGGATAACATACAACCGAACGAGCAGGTAAGTACCTAGTAGTCTGCACAACCATGTGCAGTATCCTAAAGACACATCCCAACCCTATTATATGTAGGCCCCAAACCTGATGGTCAACACCCAACATATGGCAGAGTATCATATTAAAAAAGGAAACCATTTTCTTCTGAGGAAAAATAGATTTATAATCCTGAAGGTATAAAACAATTCAGCATAACAGTATTAATGCCCAGAATTATGCATTAAAGCCACAAAAAGGATGGGACCATAGCAAACCTTAGCAAAAGCTTCCAATAATAGACATTTCAGTAACAGTTACCTTCCTGATACATTTTGTGGGAAAACATACACATCCTTTTCAGTTGCAGTCACAGTGTTTCAAGTGCATCTACCATCGCAGAAACTAAAGGGATGACCTTAACAATGGACAGAAAATCACAGGTAAATATAGAACTGGTGAACCCAAGTCCAGAGTTCAATGAACCCCTAGATTGTGCATGCAAAATGTTCAGGAGCAGGTATGTTCCAGGGAGTCACTTTAAGGAGAGTTATAGTGGAAGTTACAGTTCTATAGGATAGAACAGGAAACGTTTAAGGAAGACCTAGTCACACTACTGAAGGTAAGTCTGCTCTACACCACATGTGCAGCTGCTGCGATGTTCAAACCCAGGCACGGCCACATGAGACACACAGGAAGTGTTCCAGAGGTCAGAAGATGGCGCCAAGAAGACGTTTTTGCAGAACAGTACTCCTCAGGTAATTTCTCAGGTACACCCGGTAAGCAATTTAGCGATTTCATTTTATTAGGGAAAACCTAAATTGGGGCTGTCTCCAATGCATCTCCTTTCTTGATATTCTGCCCTGTAGTTTTTGGCGTTCATAGTGCAGGAATCTTTCTAGCCAGAGTCTCACCGACGGGGTTCGTGCTATACTGCACCGCTAGAGTGATTCTGAGCCCAATCCAAATTCTGGCGTGCTCACCAGGAAGCGGCAGGACCATCCCAGTCACCTGTGTATCGCCCCCACACCCCCAAAATAAAGGATGGTGTGCGCCTCAAAGTAAATAGTAACAGTGCATCCAATTGGGCCACGTTGATTCGATTAATGGGCAGTCTAGTTGTTTTACCAGCACAATATCTGGCATCACATGCTTGTTTTCCAGCATTTTTACCTTGTATTCTGGAGAGCAATACATAGTAAATTGAAGAGTACTGTTGAAAAAGGGCAGGGGTCTTAATGCAGAAAACTTCCCTCCAATGAATACAGATGTAGTGGTTAACTGTCAGGAATGGCACTCTGTCAAGAGTGGCACAGGGTACCCAGGTAGGGTTTGGGTGGCTGTGCTGAAATAAGGTAGCAGATAAGCACACACAGCAGGAAGTTCAACAAGAAAGCAGAGTAGGAAACTAACTGTGAGCCAAAAGGGGCAAAAGATACAAAAGGTACAAACAAACTGGATTCCCTCTTGGGATGTATGCTGAAATGGGAAAGAGTGTTCCACGAACCTTAGGAAACTCCAGCCTTCTGCACAGATTGCTATAACAGAGGCCCACGCTGTATGCTCATGGCTGAGAACAGCAGCAGTGGGTGTCTGTAACACTGAAAACGCGACAAGGGAAGGGGCAGAGGTTGCCTGCCGGAAACCAACAGGCAAGCTCTGTACAAAGGGATTACATAAAACACATGAGAAGACAAGAACAGAAATATCCAGCGAAAGGAAGTCAATGAGCAATCTAGCAGATGGAAATGAAGGAAAGGCAGTTAGACTGAAATAGATAACCTAAGGTGGAGTACAGAGGACTCAAGGAAGAGAACAAGGGAGCAGCAGTCAGGAAAACAGAAGGGCTGCAAAGTAGGAAGCAGGTCTGCAGTCAAGAGTGGCACTAGGTGCAGGCAAACTGTAGTGGACTTGCAGAGGACTGTATTAGGCTGCAAGGCAGGGAGTCCAGAAGAACAGGACAGAGAGATTAGTAGTAGGCGACAGACAGAGAGCCCAAAAGAATAGGGCCGCGAGGTAGGGAGCCCAGAGGAGCAGGGCTGTAGGCAGCTAAGTGTAAAACAGGCTGTAAGGCAGAGGAGTGTAGCAAGCCGCAAGACAGGGAGCCCAGAGGACAAGGGTTGTAGGCAGCGGAGGGAGACAGGCTGCAAGGAAGGAGCCCAGAGGACACGGGCTGAAGGCAGCGAAGAGGTGCAGGCTGCAAGGTAGGGAGGCCAGGGAACAAGGGCTTGGAGACAGCAGAGGGTTGCAAGCTGCAAGGTAGGGAGCCCAGAGGACAAGGGCTGTAGGCAGCCGGTATGAGGCAGGCTGCAGGGCAGGGAGCCCAGAGGACAAGGACTGTAGGCAGCCGGAGTGAGGCAGGCTGCAGGGCAGGGAGCCCAGAAGACAAGGACTGTAGGCAGCCGGAGTGAGGCAGGCTGCAGGGCAGGGAGCCCAGAGGACAAGGACTGTAGGCAGCCGGAGTGAGGCAGGCTGCAGGGCAGGGAGCCCAGAGGACAAGGACCGTAGGCAGCTGGAGTGAGGCAGGCTGCAGGGCAAGGAGCCCAGAAGAGGACGGCAGCAAGAAGTGAGCCCAGAGGAGCAGGGCCGCTGACTGTAGAGGGCTGCAGAGGACTGTAGTAGGCTGCAAGGCAGGAAGCCCAGAGTACAAGGGCTGTTGGTAGAAGGCAGCGGAGCGTGATCGGCTGCAAAGCAGGGAGCCCAGAAAGGGCACTGGGTCAAAACAGGATAATGCAGCAACAGGAACAGCATACAAAGTAGAGGGTCAAGGCAAACAGGAGCGGGGAGATCTCAAGATGCAAGACACTGTGCTCCTGCAGGCAGCTGCTTATATACAGCCCTGCCCTGTTCTGAGGCAGGCTAATTGACAGCACCTGGAGCAGCACACCTGAAGACAATCTGCCTCCTCCCTCTCTGGTCCTGAGCAGGTGGAAGCAGCACTGGCCGCTAGGGATTCTGGGGATTGTGGTCCCAATAACGATGAATGAGAATAGCCAGGAATTGAGGACTGTAGCCAGGTGCATTATGGTAAATGTAGTTAATTGAATAAAATAAGAAAGAACCAAAGTTGAGCAAATGGAAATAAAAGACCAGGGCGTGAAAAGGAGTTGTTCAAGGAGTATTAGGAGGATAATGAGTACCAAGTAGTCCATGATGGTTGCCAATGCGTGCGCCAGCGGCGCGGGCATGACATTAACCAGCAGAATGAAGTAGACCAACATTCCTTGAGATAAGCCATCTTCTACACAAGAAAGAACGGTAATGAATATTTGAGAGATACCTTTTCAATAGGAGATGGGTATGGTTCGGTATTAATTGAGTTCTTTTTTTATTTTTATTTTTTTTAAATGGAGCACCTCCAGCGCATGGGCATATTATTGTGAGCAAATAAGGAATCAAACGGAGTTGAACTCTTACATAGAGCTTCTGACTCGCATACTATTGCCACAGTATGGTGGGCCCACAGCAATATGACCTATAGATTGTGACAAAGTCCCCTGCCAACATCTAAGCAAGTGACCAAGTGTCTCCCAGGCTCATAGATGATGGGTCCTAGCCGTAAATCCAATACTGGGCGCATTGTCAAATCTTTTTTTGGCTCAAGGAAGTAAGTTGAATAAATACCCTTGTTTACCTGGTATCCCGGGACGAGTTCTATCGCATCCTTTGCTAGCAGATTGACAATCTCCTCGAGGAGGATCTTCTGGTATTCCAAAGAATGTATTCTTTGTCGTGGAGGATGGTTCCGGAGACGCTCTAACAGCTCTATGCAGTACCCAGTGGATACTGTGGACAGCACGCATCTGTCTGATGTGATCCCTTCCCAAACTTGGGTGAAGTTGGAAATGCGTCCCCCTACTGGGGTTGCATGAGAAGGGACCCTGAAAGGAGCGTCACTGTTTTGGTGGAGGCGTGCCGCCTCCTTTACTGGGGCTGCCTCTACCCTTACCACGTCCTCTTTTATTACCCCTGCCGTAACCCGGGGTAGAATGTTGGTTATTATTGTTCCACGGTGTACCCTGCCCCTGGGAATAGTTAGATCCTCTCTGGGAATTTTGGCCGCGTGGGCAACGAAAATTGCCATTCCCTCTTTGATTAGGGGGTTTGTTGGTTAGTTGGCCTATGGATTTGAGTGTCTCATATTCATCCTTGGCATTTTTCAGCACGTCCTCGACCGCCTTACCAAACAACAGATCCGGCTCCGCCGGTTTATCTAACAAAGATGCTTGGGTTTCAGCTTTGAATCCAGACTGTCGTAACCAAGCGTGTCTCTTGATAACAGTTTCTTCTGCTATCAATCTGCCGGCGTTATCCGCGGCATCAAAGGTTGCTTTTAAAATGCAACCGGACACGGCTCTTCCCTCCGCCGCAACTCGTGCCAACTGGCTCTTTAAGGGTTCTGGGGCGGAGTCTATGAGTGCCGTGACTTCTTCCCACTGATGGCAGTTGTAGCTGGCCAACAGAGTGGTGGAGTTGGCAATCCTTGCCTGGTAGGCGGAAGTGGAGGCTACTTTCCTGCCCAAACCATACAGTTTCTTGCTCTCCTTGTCGGGAGGAGCTTCGGACGATGAGAAGGGTGTTCCAGCCCTCTTATGGGTGTTAGTAACAACCAGGGAGTCCGGTTTCAGGTGCCCCCTTATATACAGTGGGTCTGATTGGGCTGCCCTGAAAAGTTTCTCAATCCTGGGGTTCACTGCCCTGGTGAGGTTAGGATTAAAAAGTGGAGGGTCTATTCTCCTCTGAATAGACTTAAGGATAGGGATGGCCTGAGCAACAGGCCTCCTTTCTCCCACTAACTCTTCTGCGAAGTCCCTCTCCTCTTGAGCACCCTGTGTGTCAATGTGGAAATTTTCTGCCGCTCGGGACAGAACTTCATTCAGGAGAGGTTGATTGTCGACAGGGGAGTCGGTAATCGGGGGTTCTTTCTCTACCGGGGAATCTACTTTGTAGGTCTCAGGGTCTTCCTCTTCTTGGACCTCATCATCCCCATAGTAGCCGTACCAGTTTGCTCTTCCAACATGCCCAAATCTGGATCCTCACAAAAGGATGTATCCCCTTGATATTGGGAGTAGGGCTGTATATAGAAGGGGTCTGAAGACCGTGTTGGGGCTTCAAACCGGGATTTATTACTTGGAGGTATTGGATCCTTAGAGCCTGAGGGTGCTGACCCGTCGGGAGTATAGGAGAGAAAGTGTTCAGGGTTCTTTGTGTAAAAATCTGCCAATGAAGACATCCTTGACATAACCCTGTCTATGTCATCAGTAGACCATTCTCTAGAACTGGGAATGATCTTTTCTGGGGCTTTCTCCGTCTTATCCTGACTAGACTTACTGGTTTTAGCAGGTGTCCTTGGGATAACAGAGGACTGGGACTTGTCTGTCTGTTTATGGGGAGTGGGAAGTTTTTGAGGTGTGTGAGGAGGCTGAGACTGCTTCCTCTGTTATTTTCCCCCCTCCGCGTGGGCGGAAGAGTTTTCCCTGTTTTTTTGCCCCCCCGGAGCCTTCCGACGCCTGGCGTCGAGGTTCTGGGGTATTGTTCCTATCTTTAGAACATGGAGGTAGGGACTCGGGAGCCGCCGTTACGCGGTCTGCGGGCGCTGACTCCTGGAGTGCGGTCTGGGATGGAAGTCGGCTTCGTCTTCAGACGATCAAACTGCCGTTAGCCTGGGGTACGAGGCACTCTTGGCAACAGAGGATGATTGCCTGGAGTCATGCGGCGATCTAGATCGAGAACGCCCAGAGGACACTGATTCGGACCGTTCTCTATATGCCTCTTTCCGAGAACTCGACGTGCATGTCGAGTCTCGGTTGGATTTCATGTGCTTTGTGGAAGTGCTGTGGGTAGCGCTTGTGTCGCCGGGGGTCTTCCCCCATAGCCGCCCTGCCGGACGGCCTTCCGAGGTTGGGGACTTGCGCTCGGCTGTCTCTTGACGCCACATTGCCCTCGCTGTCTGAAAGCACGGCGTCGCTGCCATCGCTGAAGGCGCCCTCCGCTGCCATGGCCTCCTGACACCTGGTGTGGTGGGCCCAACGCTTGATCGAACAGTTCTTAAGTGTTTTCGGTTTAAACCTACTACATGCTCTGCAGTTCGCCTCGGGGTGGTCCCTTGGCAAGCAGAGATTGCACGTGGCATGCCTGTCGACCCAAGGGTACTTGCGGTTGCACTTGGGGCAGAATTGGAAAGGGGTACCCTCCATACGCACCTTGTGGCAGTGGGCTAGTAAGTGTAGGAATATATAAGAATGTACCTAAATACCAAACGAGTGTAGAGTATGTCCACCCCCCACTCTCCCTACTTGCAGGGCCGAGGCCAGAGGCCTTCCAAGGCCCGGGCCGAGGCCGGAGGCCTTCCGAGGCCCAAATCCGTCGTGCAGCTGTCGACGGTCGAATTCTTATCCGGGCCGGCGTCGAGTGTGGAAGTTCGGTGAACCATTGTTATAAGCTTTGGAAACTGGACCGATACGTTTTTTATATTGGAACCATTGGTTTTTCATGGATTTTCATGGTGGAGTCTGTCCACCTTTCACAGTTGAGCAAGGATGGGTGGTCGGACTATGGATACCCCCAAAGCAGTAGAGTGTCCCCCGACCCCAGTGTCTTAACGACTTAATGGGAAGTTTTTACAAGCCAGGTTTTATTTTTTAAATGTTGTGAATATTAAGTATTTCAAGCAGTTCTTGGCTGTTTTAGATCTTTTATGCACACAACTTTTAAGTGATCTTTTTTATGAACTTTAGTACATTGTTTGTGAAAAGATCGATTTACATTACTCTGTTGCACTTTATTGCAATCTGTTTGTATTTGTAGTTGGTTTATTTATATTGCGCACCTGGCCCGGGGGCATCTGGGCGCATATCTTACACAGGTTACAGAAAACAACCTTCAAGTTAACATTGCTTGAGGTACATGTTACAGGTAATAGCGGAACATAAGGGACATATAAAACAATGAACAAGCATGATATACACATGAACATTCACAGTGTTGTAACAATTAGCTAGAGCTGTCCGCATATGAGGGTCTTGTTGGTGCAGGCATAGCTGTAGCGCGACAGGTATATATCATTTATGAGCTATTGGTGGCTAGATCTTGCTCAGTGATCCAGAGTTTGGCAGTATTCTTAAATGTAGTTTAACAGGGTTCAGATCTCAGTGAATTGGGGAGTGTGTTCCAAAGTTTGGAGGCAAGGACAGGGAAACTAGACCCCCCAATAACCCCAATAGACGAGCGTGATACCAACGCCGCCTGCTGCTCTAGTATACAAAAAGCACTTATGGACAAAATTACAACCTTGAAAATTAAAATCAACAATAAAAAATGTAGCTTGATGACAGACCCCCCTCTCTACGGCACCTTCCTTCAGCCTACCAGTACTTACGCACTCCTGTAAACCCTTCAGCTTCTCTCCTTTATCTACCTGGGAAGTGGAAAATATAATTAAAAAACTAAAACCCTCAAACTGTCAAGGCCACTCATGCCCAGCTCCCATCATCAAGGAAGCTGCCCATGACATTTCGGCAGCGTTCGACTTGGTCGATCATCAAATTCTCTGCCGTCATTTAAAAACCGCTGCCTGTTTCTCAGACGAGGCCTCATGGATCAGGTCATTCCTTGCAAACAGAACCATGAGTGTTTTCTCCCCGACCGCATCAGCTGATCCCTCACCTGTTACTTGTGGGGTCCCACAAGGGTCCTGTGTGTCCCCCTCATTATATAATGTGTTTACTAAAACCCTATTTGATATCTTTGATTATCTGGGTGTCACCTATACCAACTGTGCGGATGACACCCAGATACTCATTCCCATTACGGGGGACTAGACAACTGACTCAAAGGCTCTCAACGAGGTCTACTCAGTCATCCAAGCTTGGATGGCACATCATGGACTATGTTTAAACGATGATAAAACTGAGTTACTCACCTTAGGCTGCCACCTACGACTCAACAAACTGGACCCTGCTTCCAAAGCCTTTATCATCGACGGGAACACCATTAAGGTGTCAAATAACACCAAAACCCTCGGTTTCCATCTAGATTCGACCCTTTCCCTGACAAAACAAATCAATTCAGTGGTCTCAGCATCAGCCTATACTTGTAAATTGGTGACAGCTTGCAGACCTTTCATCTCCACTCCTAACTGCATCATCCTGGCAAGAATCCTTGAAATGGCCAAAATTGACTACTGCAATGCCATTTATCTAGGAACTAGCCAAAAGAACGTTAACAAGGTTCAGGTAACCCAGAATAATGCTATCAGAGCGGCCCTCAATATCCCTAGAAAAATGCACATCCCTGATACCAGACGGAACCTTCACTGGCTCCCAGTTGCACTCAGAATTACGCTCAATGCCCTCGCACTTGCACATAAGTGCTGAGCCTATCAAGCCTCTGAATACCTGGCCAACCGCTTCACAGCACACACAGGTACACAACCACTTAGATATGCACAAGCCCATTCACTTGCTATACCTAGATTTAAATCACAGAACGCAGGGGGGTCTGGTTGAGCAGGGCCCCTTTGATCAAGATAGTTTTTTCTGCTAGGGAGCAGAAGGAGCGAGTAGTTGGTGAGTTTTTGAGAGGGACGTTAGTGTCGTCACTACCGGTGAAGTTAGTGGTAGATGATGTGGTTTTTATTTTAGTGACAAGGGAGTGACAAGTTTTTTTAATGATTCTGGAGCCTAGTTTGTAATTTCTATGGCTGATAACACAAGGTTGGTTAGGGGTGGGTTTACGTGCAAAGTGTTCAAGCCAAAGAGCTAGCGAGTTCAAGTATCGGTTAATACTTGGCATGATGTGCTTTGGCTCAGAGCTATGCAATGAGGGACTACGTAAGATGCAAGTGAGGCGGTCCAAGGGGGAGGGAAGAAAATAATCAAAGTTGTCGTGCCTAATTAGGATTGTATAGTATGAATGGGCATGGTATGAGTATGTAAGGAGCGAGTTGACATTGAATCCTAAGTTAACAAAGGACAGGAGGAATGCCCCATACATGTGGAAGAGCCCGTGCATAGTTAAATAAGTACAAATAGCAGGTTAAGGCTTCATGTAATGACAAGTTCGGCTAGCACAAGGGTTAGCAATAGTGACTAAAAATAGTTTGTTACAGTTACATTAGGCAGTGAAAGTACATGTTAGTATGCATGGAAGGCAATTCAGGAGGTTTGGAGACTGGTACCTATGTTACAACATAGTTCAGGTAAGCAGGTTGGGATAGTCAGTGAGCAGTCTAGTTTACCAAGCAGCTGCACATTCGGTGTGCCAGGTAATGCAAATACAACGGTGTAAATCGGGCACAGGTAGGTGGCTCGCAACGGACAACAGCAGCTAATGGCTGAGATGGAGATGCTAATACTGTTAATCGGGTAGACATATGCAAATATTTGCCATGCATAATGAAGTGGCTGCGATGGTGCAAAGGCAACGTGTAACTTAAGGCGAGACAGTAGCATGCGCAGAACAACACTGGGTAATACATACACTTTAGGTAACTGCTGGGTGCTATGCTACAAGGCGGAGCGTAGTGGAGACAGTTATTTTCAACAAGGGGCTGAGGTAGGTAGCTTACCCGTATAAGTTAATAGAAGATGACCAGTGTTCTTACTTGGTGATTAGTCCTGGGGAAAAGTAACAGAATGTTCTCAGAAGGCTAGGAGGTTGGTAGCGGTTTGCAACGTCCACTGCATGAGCAGAGAAAGTCTGGGTAGTGTCTAGTGTCCCGTGTAGTCACTAATAGGCACAGATAGGCGGTACAGCAGTAGCCTTGGACGTGTGCCTTAGACAGGAAGTTCCGACTAACCCCTTCTGGCGGTGGTCAGGGGCGAATATACAATGGAGCGCCCAATCCTGGAGCAGCTCTCTCACGGTTGCTTATCAACCTACAACAACAAAAGTAGCGCCAGCCATTTTGATTTTTATCGGCCGAATGTAAATATGCAACATGCTGCGGTGCGGATCATAAAGGATCCTGGAGGCCTCATACATACTCTGGACTAGGATCCCCTAGCAATTTTAAATGTCGAAACGAAAAGCAAATTCTTCAGTTTCACTGGTGTTAGGTTCCAAGAGGGTGTACAAGCTTTGTGAGCCCATAAAGGAGGATAATGTTCTCATCTCTGGGATAAAGGGGCTGCTATACGACATTGACAAGGACGGGGGGGGGGTGGTGCTAAAAAAACCAAAGTGACTACCTCAAACTGTGTAGTTGAAGTGGGGGTTATATCAGTATCCTAAACATAATTGAGATGGTGGGAGTGGGAGACACCCCTGCTGTTGATACCGGGAATGTGGGATTGCCCAGATCAAGGAAGACAGATACCAGCAAGGACCCCCTTGACAAATACCTGATGGAGGAGAACAAAGGGCAGGAAGGGGGGGGTTATCTAATTCCAGTGTCTAATTCAGAGTCCCTAGGCTCCCCCGCTAACAGTGTTATTGTGGTTTATCCTCAGCCGAGTACAGAGAAAGCAACCCCCCCTTAACCAGCAGGAAGGTGCGATTATGCCCAAGGTAATTGGCAGTAGGGGGCAAGATGACCATGGCAATGATCCTCTTGATTGTGCTTTGTTAACTGAAACTTGCCAAATTATTGAAGTTGCCCCAGATATGCTCCTTTTGATAGATTTTTACCATTGGAGGAGCCCCAGGTGGAGGTGAGAAAGGAGGAGGAGGTTGTAGCGACAAACCAATTATCCATGCATGCCCTGAAGAAACCATATTGGACTCCGGTAAAAGGGCTAATGTTGCAGAAGCTTCCACAAATGTAATTAAAAAAAACAGAGGATTCATGACAGTTTGCGAGTCGAGTCACTCCATGGGTTATATCGCTGCAGGTGTAAACAGGACCAGGATAGTAGGCGTAAGGAATCACTGCTAGAAATAGGGAAATTAAGAGACAGTCACCAATCTAGCTAACACAGTGACAGTGGACGGATTAAGGTCAGAGATAACCAATAAGCCGAAGAAGATCCCTTCAAACCATCCTGGATGTAGATTGGTGACTGAGACTCAGTGTGCCTATAGCAAAAAGAGCTGTAGTAATCAAGGTTCCAATGAGGTCCCTCGTGGGGGTTCATTGACCACTAACAGCAGGGGTAGGACTCAGAAGAAAATGGAATGTGATAAGGATGTTTCCGAAGGCAAAAGGCATGTGATCAACCACCATACTAGGGGAACTTCTAGTAGGATCCAAAGACAGACCAGACCTCCCACAGAGCAAGTGTAGGGTTAACCTCTCATGTTAATATTAATGTTAAAGGTATTTGTACCACGCACCGTCACCACCGGAGTGGTCCCCAGGCGCATAGGGATTTGCATGCTGAAACAACAGAGCTTCTATCAATCTACTTGTGTAACGTGCCCAAACTGAGCTCAGGGACTTTTGAAAGTCAAGAAATGATAACCAATAAAAGCATAGATTGGATCAGACAACTTTAAGGGTGCCCCTCAGTTATTATACAGGATATAGCTAAATCTGAAAGAGAGGGCATGGCTGATCATCTAAGCTCTTATATTAAGGTAACCATGATGTAAAGTGTAGTTGTTGAAGGACTTTTGGCAACAAAGAGAGGTCATACCCATCCCCAGCAACATCAATCTCAATTAGGCCATTGATTCCTAGAGGACGAGACCAGGGGAATTCCAAGACCAAGTGACCTGGATAAAAAACAGGTAGTAGCACAAGTAAATGAAGAGCCAGGTGATATAGAGTGACTCAGCAAATTGTCCACTATAGATGGTATCCCAGTACACAGGGAATCACCTACTATAAACGGAATCCCACTACATGTTGGATACAAAGTGCTAACCTGGAACGCAGCCGGCATAAAGAAGTATATGATATATCCCGGATGAGGGCGTTCCTTCAGAACTATGACCGGATTTGTATCCAGGAAACTTGGTCCCTACTCCAGCAACAAACGGTGTAAGAGGAAGACCTAAGTGGGGTGGCTGACCTTGGTGGAAACTTGGTTTGAGTGGGAAACAGAGTTCAATGATGCAAGTACGTTGGATCTCCAACTAATTACAGCCAGGAATAAAAAGGGGCGCATTTTATACATTTACGTATACAATCGCCGTATGGGGAAAACCCGCTTGTAACCTTATTGCGAACGCAAAAGCTAATCACACCGTGGGATTATTGACCGCCTTATAAACTCCATATTCTGGCACTTGGAGATTTTAATCTGCAAGTTGAACCTCATATACAGTTAGAGGGAAAGTGGGAGGAGCAGGATATGGTGTGGGAGATACCTACTTTAGAAGCAGATTAGCCTCTCCCTCCCTGGTCCTTGTAACGGCCGCTTGAGCAATGACCAACCAGCTGGGTATACCTTTTTTGGCCACCGTAACCCCTCTAGGATTGATTACATTCTAACATTAGCTAGCGACTATGGGCGGGTTACACATTTTGAAATACTAGACAGAAAGGAAAGCAATCATAAGTCCCTTACCACAATAATTAAACTGAGGGAAGGGATGGCAGGGATTCCAATTGAGTCTACATCCATTAGGGTGACAGGCCAGGCTCGAAATACAGTTAGGTGAGACAGCCTGGCAACCACTGAGTCCAAACAATTAATCTACCAGGCTGCCCTTAAGAATACTGTAAACATCTGTAACAACTTGGTGATCAGGAGGTGTTATAGTGGAGTATGACCATCTGGTCACAGGTCTTTTTCCCTATGTTAGCGACCTGCACGGGAGATCAAAAAACATACTTTAAAAAACGACTGATTTGATAGGGAGTGCAAGCTAGTGAAGGAGGAGTTAATTCTTTGTCTTGCCGCAGAGGATCGGGTAGACAGAGGCAAGTTGCGCCTTTGTAGAGCTAAATATAAGTTAATCATAAAGGGAAAAAAAGAAGTGTATTATCAGTCCAGATGGGAGGATCTGCTGGTTGCGGCTAGCAAGGGGGACTTTAGGGCTTTCTGGTCCTTGGTTGCGGCAAAAGGGAACTAAGCATAAATACACTTTATTGTACTATAGCCCAGAACAGTGGTTCTACCAATTTCGTCGACTCTATGAAGCAACTGAAGACCAGGTTAGTACCCATTCTGGTGGGGCAACTGGTGGGAATCAAGGGCTCACAGAAGCAAATGGGCAATCTATAATTACCCTAAAATAAGTACAGCAAGCTATATGCAGTTCAAAGGGCAGGAAGGACCTGGGCCCGGGCAGGGTGCCTATAGACCCATTTAAAGATAAGCCTCTTGTCTGGACACCAGTTCTATGGTGGCTTTTTATGGCAGCTTTTGAGGAAAATAAGGTGCCCCAATCTGGGCATACAGCAGAAATGGAGGGTGGGAGGGAGATTCCTGGTAATTATAGGTCAATTTCATTGCTTGACGCCTGTGGTAAGGTTTTTGCAAAAGCTATCCTTGAACGATTACAAGATTGGGCAAATTTCACCAGCCTCATCAAACACCTCCAGGCAGGATTTCAACAGGGGACAAGCAAAGTCGATCAATGGTTTTGCTTGTCACTCATCTTGAAAAAATACTCTGGTTTAAAACAAAAAATAGGGATTATGCAGTTTGTTGAAGACTGCATTCGATTGTGTCCCTAGAAACCAACTTTGGCAGGTTACGAAGAACAGAGGGGTCCATGACATTTAATTGAGTTTAATCTGCCAACTTTATACAAACACAGCTACTGTGCGCTGGGTACTCGGGGTGAGACCACAGAGTCATTCAGAGTTGACAGGGACCTGCGGCAGGGCTGTGTACTTGCCCCGCACCTGTTTAGTACCTGCATCAACAAGATGGTCCTGGAGTTATTGACCAAATGCCAGGTGGAAAGATTTAACGACGTGAGGCTGGGTGTCGACATATTGCCGGAATTATTCTTTGCGGATGATACTGTTTTATTGGATGGGGATCAAACATAGCCTAGGATGTTTTGTCGATAAATGTAGTCAAATGAGTTTGACCTGTAATAAAGCAAAGACCACAGTAATGGTGTTCAGGCCCAGGAGATCAACACCTTGTGTTTGTTCCCTTGAGGTGGATGGTGCCGAATTGGAACAGGTCGATTTTTACAACTATTTTGGTCTGAGGTTTTCAGAAACTGATTCCTGGTCTGGCCAGGTTGACAAATCCTCAACAGTTTTGTGGAAAAATAGTGGGGGTTCGAGGAACTTTTATGTTAAACATGGAGAAGGAGCTAGATCACCAGCAATTGAAATCTATAAAATACAATCTACCTCAGCAGCTCTGTATGGTGCAGAGCTATGGGGCTACATTGAGTGTCACAAACTGGCTCCTATAGAAAACAAGTTCTTGAAGTCACTCCTTAGACATCCGAGGAATTTCCCAACTGGTCCACTACATTTAGAGTGTGGGCTAATGCCAATCTCTAGAGTGATAAAGTCGGTTACATAATGCGTTGGCTTTGGGCGACCCGAGAATTACAAAAGTATAGAGGGGCTCTAATTTACATACTGAGGCAACCCGGAGGACACTCACTTTGCCTGGATCTATCACATTAAACAGCAGCTGGGTGCCCTCAATCTGTGTCACTTGTGGTTGAACCCTGTAATGTTAACTATATGTACTAAGCACAGAGTGAAACATGCAGCTCTGAGAGCTATGCTGGAACATCTGGATAATTCATGTTTACAGTTAAAAACGGGGGTGGCGTGGCAGGGGTGTATTTGACTGTCAAACGTGTATTCAGATTTGAAGAATACCTTGATTTTATGGTTCTGGCTTATGCACAAGTACTTTACATGGAATTTAGAACAGAGACACTGAAGGCTGCTAAATTCACTAGCAACTGAAAAACTACAAACAGTCATATCTGCACATTGTGTGGTAATGATGTGGAAACCACCTTAAATTTCATGATCTTTTGTGATTCACGCAAGGACTTGAGGCTGCAGCACTTGCTACTTCTGTTCAAAAAGGCAAGGATTCGTAGAGCAGCGAAAGCACTATTGCTATGCCAAATGACCACCAATTTGAACAATGTATTTTTTGTGGCAAAGTACATTCATCGGGCCTGGGCCCATCTGAACTATTTCATTGGACTTGTACTTGATGTTAATTGAGTTTTCTCTTTTTTCTATGATGCTTTTGTTACTGTATTTTATCCATATGTATATCTAAATTGTGATTGATGAATTTTATGGCGTTTAGTGATTCCAGCTGTAACCTATGCCTATCTTTTTATTGGCTTGTGTAAGTTTGTTGTGTGCTAAATACTACTGTGTCGAATAAAGCCTTAATGAACAATGGGAGTCCAATGAAAGGCGATGGTTAACTTAATAGCGACTTTTAGGAAAGATTTCATTCATGTGCAATTTTCCCTCTATTTATGGACACCCCCCCCAAACTTTTTGCTTTTGTTTGGCTTTCCTATCCTGACTTTTTCCAGGGGAGCCCAGGCATCAGCTGAACTCCCCTGGGCTTTTGCTCACTTCTTATGGGGAAACTGACGCGTCCTTCAGATGATCAGTACTGGGAAACTAGGTTTCTCTTAGTCTTTGACTAGGTTGCCATTTCTTGGTAACTTTTTTTTGTTTTTTTTTAAATATATTTTTATTGGCATTTCTTTAAACAAAAACATGGGGACTCAACAGTGTCCCGTATCAACCCCCATCCCTCCCCCCGCACAGGCCGCATCGTTCTTCGGTGTCCCACTAAGTCTCTTTTCCCGCTTCAGAGTTATCCTGTGAACAAGTCCAGTATTCAGAGTTTATGTGGACACCATTGGAGCATGTGATCGCTTTGTAAATACTCTATCGCATCCCCCCAGTCTGTTGCAAATCTCTGTCTGTCTCCTTGTATATTGTATGTGATTCTTTACATTGCCACATATGTCCATATCATGTGTAGCCATTCTTGACTGGTTGGTGGTGATTTTCGTTTCCAGTTTTGGGCTATCGCTAGCCATGCTGCAATGAGGAATCCCATGAAATTCCTTTTTTGTGTCTTTGTGAGAGACCTGTCTCGAGGGTTCCACATGCCGGACATCCAGACTTCCTCTCCTAGGTTTGCCGTCTCTTTGAAGAGATTCTGCATTTGAGATTTCACCTCTGACCAGAATGGTTGCAGTTCAGTGCAGTCCCACCATATGTGTCTCCAGAATCCTACTGTGTCGCATCCCCTCCAGCATTTTGGTTGCGAGGTGGGATACATTTTCTGGAGTTTTTCCGGGGTATGGTGCCATTGTATCATTATTTTTGTCCAGGCTTCTCTCGTCTGGATCGACCTCGTCCATTTGGGGATTATTTGCCAGATGTAAATCCATTGTTCCCTCGTTAGTGGTTTCCCTAGGGTCTTTTCCCATTTCTTCATGTATTGCCATGTCATGGCTTCTGTCTGGGCATTCAAGAACTTATATAGGGTGGAGACAAATTTCCTTTTGCCGGTTTGGGACATTATATACGTTTCGGACGGTGTCAGTGTTCTTGTCAATGCCTGTGTTATTCTTGGAGTTGTGAGCCAGTGGTTCAGTTGTTCGTACTGATATCTGTCCTTCTCCGTAAGGCCCAGTAAGGCTTGACATTCTTTGAATGTTCTAATTCGTTGTCCGTCCAGCATGTCTCCTACTTTTGTGCAGTCGAGATCTCGCCATTTCTGGAATGCTCCCTTTCCCATCCCTGGGGGGGGGGGGGGGGGGGGAGTCTGGATTGTCTAGGATTGGAATGAAAGGGGCTGGATCTATTGTGAGTATTCCTTTCTTGGTCGATCTGTCCCATACGTTCATTACGGAGCTCATGATCTCACTTATCTTGATGTTCTGGTGTCTGTGCTCGGGTTTGCTCCACAGTAGGTGACGTAGATTAGATCTCGCTACAGCTCTATCCTGAGCTTCCCACCATTTGTCCGACGTGTTGGTGATCCATTCGTTCAGCACCCATAGTTGGGCGGCCTCATAACATTTCTTAAAGTGAGGGAGTGCCATGCCCCCGTCTAGCTTCTGTGCTGTGAGCGCCTGTTGTGACAGTCTAGGTGTTTTGTTTTGCCAGATATATTTCGTGACTATTTTGGATAGGCTCTTGAAAAACGTTGGCAGTATCCGAATAGGGAGTGCTTGAAAGTAGTAGAGAAGTCCTGGGAGTATTGTCATTTTGATGACTGTTATTCTGCCCCACCAAGAGACTGCTAAGGGGTTCCATCTGTTTAGGTCTCTTTTCACTTTTTCTATGAGCTCCGTGCAGTTTCCTGCATAGAGGTTCTTTACTGTGTCCGTTAGGGTGACTCCCAAGTATTTCACCCCGTCTTCCGCCGTCTGCAAGTGGAGGTCCTTCGTCTTTTTGTATATTTCTCGTTTGTCTCCGGCCAGAGCCATCACTGATGATTTCTGCCTGTTTATTTTTATGCCTGAGATTGCTCCGTATTCCTCGATTTGTTGGATGAGAAAGGGGAGTGTCTTGATTGGATCTGTTAGGGTCATCAGCATATTATCCGCGTATGCCACTGTCTTGTGGGACTGTCCGCACATTTCCATGCCCTTTATTGTGGGTGACTCTCTGATCTTTGCCAGTAGTGGTTCGAGGAAGACTGCATAGAGCAGGGGTGATAGAGGACAACCCTGTTTGGTACCTCTTCCAGTTCGGATCGGGTCCGAAACTTCTACATTCACTGCTATCCTAGTCGATGGTGAATTGTAATTGGGTCGAACCATGTTTATGTATGCGTTGCCCGTGCCCATTTTCTTCAGTGTCGCGAAGAGCATTGTCCATTCTACCCGGTCAAAGGCCTTTTCCGCATCAACTGATAGTATTGCTGAGGGGATATTTGTGAAGCCGGCTTTCTCTATGAGATGAATTATTTGTCTAATGTTATCATGGGTTTTCCTATTCGGGATAAATCCAGCTTGTTCTTGATGAATTAACTTCGGGAGTAAGGGTGATAGTCTATTGGCGAGCACTTTAGTATAGAGTTTCGCATCGATGTTGATCAGGGCTATTGGGCGATAGGAGCTCAGGTTTTCTGGGTCTTTCCCTTTCTTGTGGAATACCAGGATCTTTGCTTCGTTCATGGAGGGAGCGATGTTGGCCGTGTCTTTAAAGGTGTTGGAGAGTCATCAAGATAGGTGTCAGTGTTCCCGCGTATGTTTTGTAAAAGGCTGCTTTAAAGCCATCTGGTCCTGGAGATTTATTCCTGGGAAGGTCTCTTATTGCCTTTGCAACTTCTTCTGGTGTGATTGGTCCGTCCAGTGCTATTTATTAGTCTGCTGTTATGGTTGGGAGCATAACTTCCTGTAGAAAGGCTGCCCGTTCCTGTTCATTCGGGTTCTGTGATGTGTAGAGTTCCTGGTAATGGTCTCTAAATATTTCTTTGATATCCTTTGATTGTGTTCTTATTGATCCCTGCCGGTCTTTTAGTGTTTGCACCGTTTGGTTTTGCCGTTTGCCTTTGTCACGCCCCTACGTTCCATGAACACATCTCACAATACAGCTCCCACTATCTCCACAAAAATACATGCCAAAACACGCTCTCCCCTGCAGGTCTGCCGGCAAGAAATGGGACAAGGTCAACGACGCCGGTTCTTGCCATCTCAGCGTTGGTTTCCATTCCGGCAGTGGCAGTTGCCATGGAGACGCGGAACGGGTATCCTACAACGTCTCCGTTGCCGGCACCTGAGAGCTCCTCCTTCAGCACGTTCGATCACGTGACGGATGATGAGAGTCATGTGATCATCAGTCAGCGTTCAAAAGGGACGCGCTGACTGCCCTTCAGCGCTTCACAGCTGATCCTGTTGGGCGCATTACGGACTACGGATTCAGATTGCTACCACTGACCTCGGATTGATCTTGGACTCTGATTTTGGCTTCTTTCTTCACGGTACCGTTGTTTGGAACTATTTTCTACTGGATTCGACCACATTTCCGTCCCTGGATTGCTATTGGATTGCCCTTTGTTATGAACTATGTTCTTGGATTACACACTTTTCAACTGATTAACTTACGTTTTCTGGCTTCTACGTAAGGTGGTGATTTCATTCATACTAAGTGCTTTACCAACCTGTCATCTGGTCGTCACCCTTGCCGGCTGCCTCCGACAAACATCTTAACACCTTTATTAAGTCCCGACCAACTCCTAAGGGTAAGCCTTATTCTAGACGTATTACACATTCATATACAAGTCTGGGGTTCTGTGTTTATGACCTAACTTCGTGTTTGCCTTACAGTGGTCATAGGGGGCACCTTCCGGCATCTTCAGGCATTCCTGGTTGCGGCTGACGAAGATCACCACCTGTGGCCTCAAGGACTGCTCGGGCAGTATTTTCTTGTTTGCTCGAGTGATACTTGGGGACGGAGGTTTCATCGGCTACACGACCATCAAGTCTTGACAGACTGTGAAGCCATTTTTTTGGTCGTCCAGACGATGGAACCTGCTGCCGGGGACCCTGTGGCTGCTCTAATGCAAGCTGTTGCATCCCTTAGAACCGAAGTAGTGGCTGCCACAACCGCGATACATCATCGCTTAGATAATATCCAAAGTACCCGCAACCCTTTACCGGCAGATGCTGAGTTTGGCGATCAGGCAACACCACCACCGGTTCCCTCTGTTCCTCCTACACCACCTACTCCCGTGGTGTTACCTACTCAGTTTCCATTGGCACCTCCTGAGAAGTTTCAGGGTGATCCTAGAAAATATCGCACTTTTATTAATCAGTGTAAACTTCATTTTCTTTGCCGACCACTGGTGTTCCATGATTCCACCACAAAAGCTGCCTTTTTGTTACCCCATTTGACCGGGGTTGCAGCTACCTGGGCTAATCCTTTTCTTGAGAACAACCACCCAGCCCTTTACGATTTCGATCTTCTGGTGAGCGAGTTGGCCAAAGTATTCGATACCAGGTACAAAGCCCAGTCTCGGGATCTGGAGCTCCTAGAACTATCCCAAGGCAGACAAACCTTAATAGAATACATCACACGCTTTAACCAATTGTCAGCTGAGACTTCATGGCCTGAAAACAAGAAAGCTGTGGTATTTTACAAAGGTCTGTGTAACACTATGAAGGATGCCCTTTCTGTCATTCCTTCCCTTCCTGATGCATATCCCGAACTAGTAGACCTAACTCTTCAGGTAGACGCTCGGAAGACCGAACGTCGAGCGGAATCTGGTTTTTCAGGTAAACCCTTACCCTCTCCATCGGATGGTGCAAGTGAACCCATGCAAATAGGTGGTCTACGAAGTCCCATCACTCAGACCGAAAGGGAGCGTCGGAGAACCGACAATGCATGCTTCTACTGTGGACTCAGTGGTCATTTCGTCAAAGAGTGCCCAAGACGCCCGAAGAACAAGTCTTCGGGTTTTCAGAAAGCTCGTTCTTGAGTTTGGGGGACAAGACGAGCTCGATTCACAACACCAGGGTTCCTACTTTCGGCCCAGTAAGACCAGTGGTCGTTCAGGCAGTGCTTCATCCTGATAGGGAGTGTTCACACACAGTACATATAGTTATTGATTCAGGGGCTACTGGTTGTTTTATTGATATACCCCTGGCCAAAACATTGAACCTTCCACTAGTGACCAAGACACATCCCAAACCAGCCCAAACTGTGGACGGGTCCTCTCTCATTTCTGGTCCGATTAAACAACAGACCGCCCAGATGGACGTGATTATTCAGGGTAACCATAAAGAACAGTTGTCCTTTGATTTGATATCCACACCACAGTTTGGAATAATCCTAGGCCTTCCCTGGTTAAAGAAGCATAACCCACTCATCGACTGGGGTACGGGGCAGGTTTATTTTGAATCAGACATTTGCCAACACTTTTGTTTACTGGAAGATGATTTAAACAACCCTGCAAGGGCACTTGGGGCCCTACACTTAGCCACTATAGGGAGAACGACCCACCCGAAACAACTCACACGGTGGGAGCCACTTTGTCAGGAGTACCCTCAGAATACCATGATTTCCACTCAGTTTTTGATAAAACATCTGCCGAGATACTGCCCCCTCACAGACCGTATGATTGTTCTATTGACCTAATTGATGGGGCATCGCTTCCCAAAGGACGCATATATTCACTATCACCATCTGAAGAAACGTCCCTTAAAGAATACATCCGCCACGCCCTACAGTTAGGACATATCAGGCCTTCTTCATCACCCGTGGCCAGTCCCATTTTTTTTGTCCCGAAAAAAGAAGGCGATCTTCGCCCCTGTGTAGATTACAGACGTCTGAATGCGATTACCATAAAGAACCGTTACCCTATTCCACTCATCTCTACCCTGTTAGACAAGTTGACCAATGCCTCCATCTATACCAAACTAGATCTCCGGGGGGCATACAATTCAGTCCGCATGCGACCTGGGGATGAGTGGAAGACTGCTTTCTGCTCTCGCCAAGGATTGTATGAATACATGGTGATGCCTTTTGGCCTCTTTAATGCCCCTGCCATTTTCCAACGATTGGTAAACGATATATTTAGTGATATTCTGGATGTGTATGTCGTGGCGTACCTGGGCGATATACTGATATTCTCCCAAACATTGGCCGAACATGTCATTCATGTCAGAGAGGTACTCACAAGACTCAGGAAGAACTCACTATACGCTAAACCTGAGAAATGTCTGTTTCATACAGCTGAAGTTGAATTCCTGGGTTTCCATATTTCACCTGGGGGGCTAACAATGAACCGATCCAAAGTCCAGGCTATCACAAATTGGCCAGCACCTGTTACATTGAAACAATTGCAATCCTTTCTAGGGTTCGCAAATTTTTACCGGAGGTTCATTGCAAATTTTTCCTCCATTGTGGCACCATTAACCGCATTGACCAGTCCTGCAGTACCATTTATCTGGACCGATGCACATCAAGCAGCCTTCGACTTCCTTAAAACCTCGTTCACCACGGCCCCAGTCCTGCAGCATCCTGACCCAGAGCTTCCGTATATCGTAGAAGCAGATTCTTCTTCCTTTGCCTTAGGGGCCGTCCTATCTCAGCCTTGTCCTACCACCGGAGCACTACACCCGGTGGCCTACCATTCCAGGAAATTCACATCGACCGAATCTCACTACACGGTCACTGAAAAAGAGCTCCTGGCCATCAGAGACGCATTGTTGGTCTGGAGACACCATCTTCTGGGGGCAAGACATCAGACTATCGTCTACACAGACCATAAAAACTTACAGGACCTAGCGTCTCTGAAATGCGACAATAGTAGACAAGTTCGTTGGCACCTCTTTTTTGCTGCATACGATTTCCTTGTCAAACACAGACCGGGTTTGTCTCATGGTAAAGCGGATGAACTGTCCCGTTCACCTGGGGGGAATACCTCTCCCTTCATATCCCGAAACTCTCTTAGGTAAAGGTCATATTGTTTGTACCTGTACTCCATCTCATCCTATGATAACGGCTATACACCAATGGGTTATACAACATCCCCAAGTATTGGATGATTGGGATACGTTATGCAGGATGGGTTGCCTTTTGTTCAAGGAAAACTGTTCCTCCCCACCAGTGACTCTCGCAACCAGGCCTTAGAGTGGTCCCACAATGCTCCTATCAATGGCGACCCAGGTCAGCGACGTACTCTAGAGTTGTTGAAACGCTGGTGCTGGTGGCCAATCGATGCGGCGAGATGTGGAGACATATGTTAACACCTGCTCTATATGCGCACAATGCAAGACTCGGAAGGGTCGTCCACTAGGACTGCTACAACCATTGCCCATACCCCCGAAACCATGGCATATGGTATCCATGGACCTGATAACTGATCTACCACGAATACAAGGCTATGACACGATTTGGGTGGTAGTAGACTCATATACAAAAATGGCCCGTTTTTTACCATGTAAAGGCATTCCTACTGCTCCCTCATTGGCTCGTATGTTTTTTTAATCTGTTTTCTGTCTGTTCGGTTTGCCGAGTGTCATTGTGTCAGACAGGGGGTCTCAGTTCACCTCACGTTTCTGGTTGGCTCTTACCAAACTACTAGGTATAGATGCCCGTTTTTCTTCAGCTTACCATCCAGAAAGCGACGGCCAAACTGAGAGAGTAAACCAGGTCTTGGAACAGTACTTGAGGTGCTTAACTTTGCAATTCCAGAATACCTGGCTTGAGTCTCTTCATTTTGCGGAATTTGCATATAACAACGCCCTGCACTCGTCTACTGGGTTTTCTCCGTTTTTTTCGCTCTATGGCCAACATCCACGTACTTTACCCTTTTCTGATTCGAATCCTGCCAATGCCCCTGTATTGAGTTCCAGTACCCCTGCGGCAAATGACTGTCAGAGATCTCGAATCCGTCCATGCTCAAACCCATGTCCATCTCCAGGAGGCCCAGGTGTCTATGAGTACTGCCGCTAACAAAAAGAGGAAAGAAGCCCCGTCATATAAGCAAGGCGACCGGTTGTCTACACGGCATCTCCATATACCGGGTTGTCGTAAACTGCTGCCCCGTTTTGTCGGCCCGTAAAGGGTTTCCAAGGTCCTGAACCTGGTGGTCCATAGACTCGCCGTCCCCGCTTCATGGGAATTACACCCCGTTTTTCACACATCTCTCCTCAAGCCTTGTCCTGATGATACCTCCATTGCTCCCGCTCCTGGTCCTGTCCCTGTGTTTTCCCAGGAGGATTATGAAGTTAGCGCTATTCTGGGATCCCGGGTTGTTAGAGGGAGGTTACAATACTTGGTGGACTGGTTGGGTTATGGTCCTGAGGAGAGGTCCTGGGTCCCATCATCTGATGTACATGCCCCGTTATTGGTGTCCAGGTTCCATCTGGAGAACCCTTCTAGCCCACGGGGTCGTGGGCCTTTGAGGGGAGGCTCTGTCACGCCCCTACGTTCCATGAACACATCTCACAATACAGCTCCCACTATCTCCACAAAAATACATGCCAAAACACGCTCTCCCCTGCAGGTCTGCCGGCAAGGAATGGGACAAGGTCAACGACGCCGGTTCTTGCCATCTCAGCGTTGGTTTCCATTCCGGCGGTGGCAGTTGCCATGGAGACGCGCCACGGGTATTCTACAACGTCTCCGTTGCCGGCACCTGAGAGCTCCTCCTTCAGCACGTTCGATCACGTGACGGATGATGAGTCATGTGATCATCAGTCAGCGTTCAAAAGGGACGCGCTGACTGCCCTTCAGCGCTTCACAGCTGATCCTGTTGGGCGCATTACGGACTACGGATTCAGATTTCTACCACTGACCTCGGATTGATCTTGGACTCTGATTTTGGCTTCTTCCTTCACGGTACCATTGTTTGGAACTATTTTCTACTGGATTCGACCACATTTCCGTCCTTGGATTGCTATTGGATTGCCCTTTGTTATGAACTATGTTCTTGGATTACGCACTTTTCAACTGATTGACTTACGTTTTCTGGCTTCTACGTAAGGTGGTGATTTCATTCATACTAAGTGCTTTACCAACCTGTCATCTGGTCGTCACCCTTGCCGGCTGCCTCCGACAAACATCTTAACACCTTTATTAAGTCCCGACCAACTCCTAAGGGTAAGCCTTATTCTAGACTTATTACACATTCATATACAAGTCTGGGGTTCTGTGTTTATGACCTAACTTCGTGTTTGCCTTACAGTGGTCATAGGGGGCACCTTCCGGCATCTTCAGGCATTCCTGGTTGCGGCTGACGAAGATCACCACCTGTGGCCTCAAGGACTGCTCGGGCAGTATTTTCTTGTTTGCTCGAGTGGTACTTGGGGACGGAGGTTTCATCGGCTACACGACCATCAAGTCTTGACAGCCTTTTAGTTGTCTCGCCAGTAGTTTGTCTGCTTTATTTGATTTCATCGCATACCAGTGCTTTGTGTTAAGAAGTTGTGCTTCCGCTCTTTTAGTTCTGAGGGTGTCAATCTGGCTCTGGACGTGTCGGTATGCTCTCTATTTTCAGGGATGTGTTCTTGGTCATCTCTTCTCTTATCTCCTCCAGTTTTTTTTTCTAATTCGCTTTCCCATTTGTAAAGTTGTTTGTCTTTTTGTGCTTTTAGTGCTATGATTTGACCTCTTATCACCGCTTTAAAAGCTTACCAAATTGTACTTGATGATAGATCTGGAGTGTCGTTGTGTTCGAAATAGTCCACTATCTTTTCCCTTATTGTTTCCTTCAGGACCAGGTCTTGTAGGGTATCTCTGGGGAGTGTCCAGCGCCAGAGACCAGACCGTTTACGTATTTTGGGGAGTGTGATCCATAGTGGGGCATGGTCGCCCATTAAGCTTCCCGAGGCCCATATGTAGTCTATTCTGGAGCTTGTGTTGTGTATATGCGAGTGGTATGTGTAGCCACTGGTCGTGCCTCTGAGTCTCCGCCAAACGTCTTCTAGTGCCATTCTGTTCATGATCTGTTTTAGTGCTGATGAAGGGGTCCCTTGATGGGTGTGTTTGGGGTCTGATCAGTGTATCAGGTGATTCCATGCGATGTTAAAGTCCCCTGTTAGTATCACTTCCCCTTTTGCGAAATTTTCCAATTTGTTAATCGTTTCTTTGATGAATCCATCCTGGCCCGTGTTTGGGGCGTATATAGCTGCTATGGTTAGTAGTCTATTTTCCAACTGGGCCACTGTGAACAGGTATCTACCATTTTTGTCCACCATTGTCTCTTTGATTTGTACGTTGAGGTGGTTGGCAAATGCTATCAAGACTCCCCTTTTTTTTTTCTCTGTCGTTGGATTGGAGTATTTGATTGAAACCTCTTATGCGGGTTAGGGTCTTCCTGTTTTTTGGTATGTGTGTTTCTTAGAACGTTATTATATCAAACTTTTCAGTTCAGGCCTCTGATGTTATATGTCAGGATTTTTAGCCCCATCTTTTCTTTTGGGGTCGGTTCTGTGGATGGGGCTCTTCTCGCGGATCGCGGTGTTGCGCTTGTGGTCCAGTGATTGTGTCCTTCCCCCTCTGAACTTCCCCATCAACTCCCTCCCTCCCTTTCCCCCCTCCCAACTTTTTCCCTGAGGAGGGCTCTGGGCCCTATGGTTGCTCAGGCGTTCCGCCTTTGCCCCATGCCCTCTAACATCTCAGGTGTACAGTTCTGCAGGGAGTCCTAAACTCTGCTCGAGTTGTGGATTCCAAGGGTGTCCCCCTGCTCTGCCATGTCCTTGAGTGGACACCTGTCCAGACGGAGGATTATTTCCTTTTTATCGCTCTTTTTCCTTGAGGCCCCCTCCGTTTTTACTTAAGTCTGTCATCCATGTTCGAAGTCGTTTCTATTTCCCTCTTATCTGCGGGATTGGAGTCTTGTCTTTCTTTTCTCCGTCTGGCATCCCTTTGGTTCTCTCCTTCTTCTATTTGTTTCTCCATCGTTTGGAGATTCTGGCTCATGTTCTTGACATCCTATGATCTTGAAGCCTTCCTCGCAAGTTATAATGCGATGTTGATGCTCCTCCCATGTAAATAGTAGGCCGAACGGGAAGGTCCACTTGTATCGTATCTGTTTTTCGGTTAGGAGTTTTGTTATTGGGAGCATTTCTCTTCTCTTTCTGAGTGCGGATTGTGCCAGGTCTTGATATAGCTGAACTTCTCTGCTGTTCATTCTTATTTGTTCTATTGACCTAGCCTTCTTGAGGATTTGTTCCTTTTGCATATATTGTGTCATTGCCACTAGAACGTCTCTCGGGCGGGTTCCCGGTTCGCCTGTCCTTTTTGGGCCCACTCTGTGTATCCTGTCTATCTGGATTTCTTCCCCGGTGTCAACTGCGAGTATATCTTTGAAAACCTGTTGTGTTGCAGTGCGAAGGTCCTTGTCCACCACCGTTTCCGGCATGTTCTTAATCCTTATATTCGACCTCCGGGATCTATTTTCCAGGTCTTCACATTGTGCTTCTAGTTCCTGCGCCAATCGCGCTAGTCTGTCTTGCGCTTCTGCGTGTTGGAGAGTTTCCTCGTCTATGTTTTGTACTGCCCTTTCCAAAGTGTCCGTTCTCTCCTCCAGGTTTTCTATGACCCTCTTTAATTCTTGGACCGCTTGCTTCATTTCCCCCTTCATGTTCTCGAATTGTGCCTGTGTTGTGGACATGAATTGCTCCTGAAATTCCTTGAACCAGGTTTTCATATCGTCCTTCGAGGCCATGTGTGCTCTCCCTTCTTGGTCTGGCGTGCTTTCTCCCTTATTTCTTAGTTTGTCGGTTTGAGTTGGTGCTATTTTTCCTGCACCTCAGATTTGGATCAGGTCCTGAGCCTGTTTGGTTCTGTTATTATTCGTTACTGCTGCCTGAGCTCTGTGTCTGGTCCTGACTTTTGACATGTATGTTTTAGGGGACCTTGGCTGCTTGTCTCGTGAATGTTTCGTGTTGATTTGATTTGTAGTTAGGCCGCGCTGGTCCGCGTGTATTTCCTTTGCGGTTGTGGGGGTGTCCGCTTCTGTAACCCTTACCATGAAGTACGCGCAATCTGTGTGCGGTTTTCGGTAGTCTCGGAGCAGGTTTGTTAATTGTGTGGGGGGGTTCTTTATTGTTTGCCGAGGGCCCCTTTGTCGAGCTCTCGGGGGCGTCTGTGTGGGCCCTCACCAGTCTGCTTCTCGGTGCTGCCCCTTCTATTTGGGGGTTTTGCGCGTTTGTTCTGTCCTTCTCTTTGTCTCTTAGTTTATTCAACAGTTTTTCCCCCTCGTTTGGCAGAGTGAAGGGCCAGCACCCCCGATGCTTTTGGGGGGTATAAGTCTCAAGGGGGGGATGGGTTGGCGCTCCGCGGCCTAGCGGTGTCGCGTTGCCGGCGCAAGGGTAGGCCCCGGCCTGCCGCTGCGCGTCGTTTGATAGTTTATATTTAGGGCCTTGCTCTCCCCTCTTCGTGGCGCGGGGGTCGTTTGCTACTTGGATCCCCATGCCCGTTGTGGTGCTCTGGGGCGACGCAATATTTTCGGGGGGGGGGAGGGGTGGTGGTCGGCCGATGCTAGGCTCCCTCCCCCCCGCCTCGTACCTGGGTGTCCGTGGATCCGGCGCTTCTGCGGGGCCCCGTCGTCCTCCGGTTTGTTGCCGCGGCCAGATCTCCCACTCTCCTTCGATCGGGATCGTCTGAGAGCAGGTCTTCTCACACTTCGACTGCGGCGGCTTCCTCTTTTCCGGATCCCGACTTCGCCTGGATTGCTGCGTCGTCCGCGGCTGGGATCGCTATGTCGGGCTGGCGCCCTCCCCGTTTGTGGCTGGGAGTTCTCCGGTGCCGCTCCTGGAGCCACTGAGACGGACCTCTTCGTCTAGTCTCTGCTCCTTCCTTTCGTCGATCGGGCCTTCTCTTCTTGCTGCAGGCGGGGGGTGGAGGGGCTCTGCCGGCGGGTGGCTTCCCCGTCTGTTCCTGGTCTCTGGGCTGCACCGGGGCCGGGCTTCCGGATTTCGCCCGTCCTCTGCGACGGCGTCTCTGGAAAGGCTTGCGATTCGTGCGAGATACTCGGTACTCGGGACTTCTCTTCTCGCCTGAATTTGGAGGAAGGCTGCACTCCGTAGGGCACGGTGTGCGCTTATGTGTGGTGCTATATTGTTGCGGCCCGAGCTGAGGGACGGAGCACCGCTCACGCACGTCCACTCGGGTCGGCCGCCATCTTGGAATCTCTTGGTAACTTTTTAACAGTGCACAATGTACCTTCCAGTGTTGTGCGCTGGGGTCTCTTTTTGTTCTATGGCCCTAGACACCCAGGAAGGATTTTTAGGTAACTGTACGAGTGTGCATGAGACAAACTGGTGGCAGCAGTTACTTTTCATTATGTTTTACTTCTTTTTACGGAGCCAAACCACATTTTTCAGCGTTTGGCTCAAGACTGCGGCCAGGTCCGAAAATGGCAGAGCCACAAATTCTTTTTTTCTGTCCCATGGCCATTTTGTCCCTTGCCTTCACTGAGGTCAAGTAACCCAGGTTTTCCTTATTTGGGCATGCAGCCTCCCACAAAAACCAATCTCTTTTGCTTGCTTCGGCCTATCATGTGTGTGTGCCCGGGAAGCAGGGCTGGGACTGTCTGGTCCCAATCCACACTACTGGTGCCAGGAAGTCTGGAGTGCCTGAATGACAGACCACTGTGGACCACGATTGGTCCATGTCTGGGATGCCTGCAAGAGAGCCGTTCTTCTATTGGAAGTCCTTGATTTTGGCGCAAAGCTGATCTTGAGGGGCTCTGCATCCATTCCCGGTCGATGTGTTCTCGCCCAACTACAGAAGGAGCCAAGTCTCCTTCACGAAGAAACGGACTCATGAAACTGCCAGAGACGCTTTGGAAGGCCCTGGCACCCTTTGCCCTCTGCTGTCCCGTCTGACCCCTGCTTTCTTCTTCGATCAAGAAGGCCTGTCAAGGCACTTCGCCCCTTTTGAGTAGTGGGAACAACTACTCTCGGTATCCTCTGCTTACCCACCGAACGAGCCCCTTCAGAAGTGTTCCTGGGCCACCCAGTGAACTGTCCAGCTCTACCTCAGAGTAACCCGCAGTATCGCTGCCGTCTCGAGTGCAAACCCGAGACTTGCGACATCACTCGCTTGTGGTCCTGTGCATTCTCCCGCCAGATTTCGCAGGCTTAGCTCCTCTTGGTCCCAAATTAGGAGTGTGTGAAACGCGGCTCGCATCCACGATTCCCACATCACTAACTAGTGGAGATGGTCGTTGTAGATTCCTTGCTGTTCTGCTCTCCTGTGCCCTGAGGCCAGGTGCACCAGAATTTTCTTGATACCTCCTTCGGAAGCTGAGAAAAGGCAACTGTCCCGTCATGGATGATCGTTCTCCACCGCAGTCGCTGGGAGTCGGAGCGCCGCAAAACTGCACGACTCCAACCTACAAATGACCTCGACTAAACTGGCAAAGTTTGGCCCGGACTGTGCGTGAGTATACCTTAAATGTATTCAAACTTGGCTGTGTTAGTCCAAGCTCCCTAGCTATTCGCCATTTGAACACTGTTTTGCCACCAAGGGCATGGCCTACTCAAATAGTGGGAACCAACTGTTCATCGCCTCAAGCCCCTTCCTGACTTGTTACAGCCCTTCCAAGAAGACCTGCTTTTTGTTTCACCTGCGCAATCGTTTTTACGCACAACTGTACTGTTGAGCACAAGGCTCCCCTCTTCTTAGGGTTGAACTCGAACGTTAGGGAACAAAAACTCAGAAGAATTGCCTAATGCCATTTATGTGTTAACTCAACCCTCTTTTTACAGGTTGTGGCTGCGTTTTTCCACTGTATAGCATTAGGAAACGAAGTGTATATATATATATATCAGTCAGTCAGTCAAACAAGTTTATTCGGATATATAAAAATCCATCAAACGACAGAACAACAATATTATACACATAAAAATTGCAATTTCATAAAAAGGTCAATACTTCTAAAAATAGAATCAATGGACATTCTCAATAAAACAACAAATGATAAAATCAATTTACACATAATTTCAAATATAGTGGCCCTATAAAAACGAATGATAAAATCAGACAAAATTGCAGAGCTCAAACATTTGAAACCACTACTAGAGAGGTTATAAAATTCACATTGCTAATTTACAGCACCTTGAGGTTTTAATAGGCTATTTCTAAAATACATCGCTCTGTTCAAAAACATAAGTAGTGCCCAAGCTGTGTGGACCGTGTCGGCACACAAAAGAAGCACAAGTGCTTCCCTATTAGCGCGGATCACTGTCTTCTTAAGGGCGGGAATCAAGGTTGCACTGCAAATGCCTACATACCCTATACAAAAGAACAATAGGCGTGGTAGGTCTTCCCGGGAATGGCCACAAATCGGGCAGCCCGCAGAATCAGAAAAACCTTTCCATTTATATGTATTCCCTTGCAACCGAAGGGAATCAAACCGGGCCCTCGTGATCAGCCACCTGTTTTTTTTTTGTACGGGCTCCATGTTAAATATGGTTGTATTCCAGTAGGCTTTCTAATGCTGGTATGGAATTGGCCAGATTTGTGGCCGTACTCCATGAGGATTCTTTTCCTCACTGCAATCTCCCCCAGTGCAGTTTTATGAGCTGCACCCT
The DNA here is from genome assembly GCF_040938575.1 of Ambystoma mexicanum. Classification (NCBI taxonomy): domain Eukaryota; kingdom Metazoa; phylum Chordata; class Amphibia; order Caudata; family Ambystomatidae; genus Ambystoma; species Ambystoma mexicanum. The sequence goes on from NC_090938.1 coordinate 505,394,827, forward strand.
CACTCTTAGTTATTAATGAGGCGGGCGGGAAAAGGACACTTAGATTGACCTCCCACAGAATCTTGGAGATATAAGCGAGCCAAGGGATTTTTTGCCATCCAGCTCTACCCAACACAGTCCGAATAATAAAATGGCAAAGAGAGGCATGTTCATTGGCCCACAACTGAATCCAAAATAATGGTGGTGCCATCGCCCACTGGTCCTCCCAGAATTCCACACCCAGTTCTCTATGCATTGCTATTCCAGAGGCACAGGTCTGAAGCCCCAACAGTTTTTAAAAAAATGTACTCTCTTTACTTTGGATTTCGGTCACATTCTGGAAGCCCCAGATGGTGCCCCATACATAGTAGTTGCCACAGTTTGTACACCATGTATCTTTATGATCACATCCAGTGGCTGGCCCCTACACTTTGACATAAATCTATAAATGCCTCCTAGTTGCTGGCTCATCTTTAAAGATTGTTTGGCCACATGGGCCCTACGATTTAGAGCTTCTGAGAAACTGATTGCCAGATAGTCAAAGACCTTGACTCTGCATATGATTTCCCCAGCACAGAGCATTAGTTTCATGGGCACTGAGCGTTTTCTCCCTACACAGGCCATTACTGCTGATTTTTTGGTATTTATTTTTAGGCCCAAGTTACCCATAAATGTTGTATAGGCATTAATCAGAGCCTGTAAGGCCCTTGGCGTTCTTGCTAGTAGGACTGTATCATCCGCATAGGCCAATACTGGGAAGCCCCTTCCCCCCCCAAAACCAGGAAGTCGGCCAAAATATCAAGGAGGTCCTGTGAGAGGCTGTTAATGTAAAGGCAAAAACAGATAGGGGCCAGCATACAGCCTTGCCTTACACCACACCCCACCCCACCAAGCAGGCCGTGCAATGACCCCCCTGGACCACTACGCACACAAGCCTCGTTGTCTGTGTGTAGGTCAACCAACACCCGCAAGATGTCCCCAGGGCACCCTAAGGACCCAAGCCCAGCCCAGAGCTTGGCTCTTTCCACCTTGTCAAAGGCCGTGCTCAGTCCATAAAGGCCAAATAAACTGCCTCACCCCGACAAAAGACTGAGTTGGCCACTAGAATATACAAATTGAGGCTCTGTTCCATTGTACGCACTCCCGGGCGAAACCCAAATTGAATGTCCGAAAGAATCGATTGTTCGCCAATCCAGGTTTCTATGCGGGCCAGCAAAATTCTCCCAAAAATCTTGAAAGAGGAGTCTATATATATATATATATTGTATAGTTTAAGGATTTGTGTGATAACTGTTTTCTCATTTGCTAAAGTTACTTGTGTCTATTGGTCGGGCCAACAAATGTATAGATATTTTTCATATACACTTGTCTAAGAGTAATTTGTGGGTCGTTTCTGTGTGTGCTCATTGTGGGCAACCGATCACTCTCACCCCTCCTGAGATTTAGTCTTGACCGCCTGCTAAGCTACCTAGACTGGTCTGGCTTATCCAGAAGGTTCCCCCATTTCACTAAACCGAGGGTGGCTTCCTAAACTTCTGCCCACCAGATCAGAGTTTAGAAATCCATATTAACAGCCATTCTAGCACCTCCCCGTGGGTATCATGAAATTCCTGAACACTCCCATCACATTAATTAAGGAAACGAGAGGAAGCAGGGTCTTATATTGGGAGATTCTTCTTTCCCTGTTGTCACATAAAAATGAAATCAGTCAATTCTCACTACATTTCATGATGGTGTAGTGGTGAAGTCTGGCTGATTTATACTGCCACATGTATATGTTCAATCTATCCTATTTACTTGTTCTAGATTTCCCCATGTAGCACAGACTGTTCTATGTCCGTTTAAAAGCAGAAAGATTTTCTTTTCTGAAATGAATGCAATTTTTATTTATTTTTAAAAGGTTGTAAAATGTTCAAATATATATGTGTTACAACTTTATGTTGATAGGTACCGATCAGCATTGATGAATTAATGATGGAGAATTAGGATTACAAATAAGGCTAGTGAGCCAACGCCTGGTTGTATATCCTCCTGAGTGGAAGAAATACCATCGTTTTCAGCAGTGGAGCTCCCACCCTCTTAATTCTAAAATTAAGAAACTTTTCTTTCCTCTACATCACCTCTCCACTCCTTATATCTTTGTTGCCACACCTCAGACACCACATGCCTTTTGGTTTCATCCTCTATTGCTATGATGATGATGATGCCGCACAACAATCCTTTTTAGAGTGTTGCCTCCCACGTCAACTGCATGCAAGTGATTTTACTCTCTCTAGAAACCAGATGGCTCCAACTCATTGGTAGCACAAATGAAGTCCAGATTCAAAACTACCCTACAGAGGAACAACCTCCAACTTCCCGTTTGTGACGAGGCTCCCCTGTAAAGAAGGGGTGAGAACCCTCTCCCACACCAGTTAGCTTGTTTGGCGAGGCCCTTCAAGGAGCAATTCACTGCCAATCCTACTCTTGAGGGGCAAGGTTGAGAGGGCCACCAATTTATGTCCCCATCCTTGTGCCTGCTTATTACTAAGCAGTACACAATTGTCTAACACCCTTCTTCGTACAGCAAATGCTTGCCAGACTGTCTGTTTCAGATCCAACAAGTTATCCTGAATGAAGAACCACAGCAGAAGAGAAAGACCTGTAAGGTTAGTCTGCACTCAAGGTGAGGCATGGTGTAGTGAGTGAAAGTAGTACTGCAGTGTGAGCATGTGCTAGTGTGGTGGGTGAGTTGAGGAAAGTGTGAGTGACTGAAGTGTTCATGTTCGGTACTGAATGAAAAGAAGGTGTCTGAGTAGTAGAGTGTAGTCAAGGGAGTAGTAGAGCGGAGTCGGCGGAGTAGTAGAGCTGAGTCGAGAGAGTTGTAGAGAAGAGGGAGTAGTAGAGTGGAGTCAAGGAAGTAGAGAAGGAGAAAGGACAGAAGAGGGAGAGGCGAGAGTGAGCAAGATAGGCGGACTGAATCCAACAGGGTGTCTGTATGGCATATACCCCCTATCCCTATACAACTGGTTAGAGCAGGGAAAGAAAGTCCGGAATGATGTTTAGCTAGAGAATGCAATCTACCTTTACGTCCTATTCGATAGTATGGGTCTATCTTCTGTATGTATTAACCCAGGACCTGGGACGCCTGGTTTATGGAGGAGGTTGTAGAGAGCAAGAGAGCAATATAGAGAGAGCAAAAGAATGAAGGAGAAAGAGCAGGAGAGAGCGAAAGAAGGAGAAAGAGCAGGAGAGAGAAAAAGAAGGCGAAAGAGCAGGAGAGAAAAGAGAAAAGAGAAAGGGGAAGGTGGGAGGAGAGATAACCCACAAAAGGGAAATAAAAACCCTTGATTCGCCTCAGAGTTGGGGTACTTCTTGTGCCTCTCTGACACCTCCTCACCTCAACCCCATGTCAGCGATGCCATCAGCATGTGCGTCTTACAACTCAATTGATAGTTCAGGAACATGATGTCATACTTCACATTCCCAAACAAGCTTCACATTCCTAAACAAAGAAAGCTATGTGAACACCTTAATTTCTTAAAGACTATTACAGTAACATTCTTTACCTCTGAATCAGCCAATCGACCATCGCCAGAATGAAGAGCATACATCCTGTCCGGAGCTAAAGCACAGTCACCCATTTCCTTGTGCAATTCCGTAAACCTGACTACATATCAACTGCCCTGATCTCTTTCCACTGGCTTCCAAATTACAAAAGAATCCAGTTTAGGTACCCAAGGATAGTCAGCCAAGTTTTTCATCAATATAGTCGCCTTTTCCTCATCTACAAATTCAGTATCTATGCCCAATGCACGCTCTTCCACTGCTTCTGACACCACTCACATCAACACAGCAGTTATGGCCCGGTCTGTTGCACCTCCAAAGTACTGAAGCTCTCTCTCCGGCATCAGGAACATTCAGGACAACCAATCTATTCTCCCACTTAACTCAGTTATAGTCCTCCACCATATTGCCCATAGCCCAATAGACCTCCATGGTGGATTCTGGCAAACTGCACTGTCAGGACATATGTTGCATAACCTTTTTGGCCCGCTTGGAAGGGATGCAGCGCTGCTGCTGTGGCCATTCCCCCCATCCCCCCAAGATGGCCATAGCAATTAATTGCTGCAGCCATTTCTACTTCCAAGATGGCCGCCGCAACATTTCTCGGATGGATCACCGCAGGCTAGTCGCTCCATTTTCACTGGCACTACTATTTATGCGCCGGTGAAAGCAACTACCTCGCGTCTCAACGCTCGGTTGTTGCTTCCTCCATGGTTTATGATTTCCCAGCTCAGTGCTCCCCTTGGCTTGTCCTCGTCTTTCCTCCTTCTCCAGCCGTTGCCTCTCCTTCTGAGGTTCTCTTCCTGCTTCCATTCTCGCTTCTTCTGGATTCCTGTAGCTGCTGGTTTGTTGCTTGTTAATTCCTGGAGCACTTCCTTGCTACTCTCTCTTATCTGAAACTAACCCTGTTTTCTGTCCTTACCTGAAGGTACTCTTTGCCAACTTATACCCATGGATACCCTTCTTTACAACCCATTACTGCCTGGATCTTGGGTTCACCTTCCTTCTGGACCCATTTGCTTCCTGGCTGCCATCATCAGGTTTTTCCCACTCCGGGTAGTTTCCCTGGGGTCAGCCTGACTGGGTTCTTGTACACCAGGCAGGCTGGCGTCTGAGGAGGATCGCTCCTTTCTTCAAAAAACCTGCACTACAAAGAAGAAAACCAAGCCTCTGACCAAAAAGAAGTCTTCAAGAGTAGCACCCTCAGAGAGCTCCGAACCATCAACTCAGGTGAACTCCAAACCTGCAACCCCTAATCCTGTCAGTTTGAGACACCCAAAGACTACAAAACCTGGGATTATGGATCCTTCAGTCGGGGGCCTACTGCAGGGCATGCAGGAACTATCTACCGAAGTTCAGAATCTTAAGACCAAGAACGCCACCTTAAGGCAATTGGTACTGTCTCGAGACACCTTCATGCAAGAAGGTGCGTCTTTAGGTGGAGTAGTGGAAAAGTATGATGGCGCCCCTAAAGCAGTGCGGTCTTTCCTGGATTCATGCTTGGTGTATTTTACCTTCAAACCCTATTTCTACTCCACAGATGGGGCTAAGGTAGGCTTCATTATCTTGCACCTAGTGGGTAATGCCCTTACCTGGGCTGCTCCTTTAGTTGTTTCTTGGAACCCTCAATTGGACAACTATGATGGATTTGTGCAGTCCTTTAGGGGTATGTTTGATCGACCCGACTTGGTCTTTACAGCTCAAGAAAAGCTACTTGAATTCTAACAGGGAAACCAGGACATGCTCACCTACGTAACCAGGTTTAAGCAACTGGCCAAGGAAACCGACTGGTCCGCCAACACTTGTTTTACCCTATTTAGAAAAGGACTGAATGAGGAGATAAAGGATGAACTGGCACGAGTGGCTCGACCAAGCTCCTTTCATGCCCTTCTTGACATGGCTATGCAAATCGCCTTCCATATCCAGGAACGGAAGGCTGAAAAAAGAAAGAAGCACTCCTTAATCCAGAAGCCTATTCTTATCTATCCGAATGCCCGTGAAGCGCCACAAACCTCCACGGGAGAACCAGAACCCATGCAGATGGGCAAGCTATGAGGACCCCTTACTTCTGAAGAGAGAAAGTAGAGAGCCGAAAATGAGCTGTGTATGTATTGTGCTTCTCTGAAACACACGGTTCGCAATTGTCTCATTGCTCTTACCCAGCGTTCCGAAAAGCCATGGGAATTTCCTCGATGATGAATGGGCCCGTCGACATCAGATCCCAGAGAGAATAAGGAACATGTCTAGGCTGTGGAGGGGATCGACAGACGCCCTTTGTCTTCCGGACCCATTACGCAGCATTCAACGGGCTTGCTTCTATCCATCAATAACCATGAGACATTCCTCAATCTTGACATCATCATCATCATCATCATGGCAGCACATTATCCAGTGGTTTTGGGAATGCCTTGGCTTCACCGACACAATCCGTACATCAACTGGTCTGCGGGTTCCCTGTTTTTGGGTTCCGAATACTGCCTTTCCCGTTGTCTATCTGACAAATCTGAGATCATCCATAGTTCTGTGCCCACCCAGTCCGAGAAACATCCTGTCTCAGTGTCTAACATCAATCGTGTTCCTCATGAATATCAGGAATTTGTAATGTCTTCTTTGACACTATTGTGCAATCCTTACCCCCGCACCGTCCGGAGGACTATGCCATAGAGACAGCAGAAGACGCGATCATACCTTTTGGAAGGATGTTTGTACTTTCCACACTGGAGAAGAAGGCCCTCAAGAAATACCTTACAACAAATGTGGAAAACGGCACTATTCGACCATCGAAATCCCCAGCTGGAGCATCTTTGTTTTTCGTCCCTAAGACGGACACCTCCGAGCTACGTCCCTGCCTAGATTATAGAAGGCTTAATCAAGTGACACAGAAGGATAGATATCCCTTACCTCTTATATCAGATACCCTGCAGGCACTTCTAGGGGCGGTCTTGTTTTCTAAGCTGGACTTCCGGGGGGCTTACCATCTTATTCGCATAAAAGCAGGAGACGAATGGAAGACCGCCTTTCGGATCCCCTTTGGACATTTCAAATACCTTATGATGCCCTTTGGCTTATCCAACGCACCTGCAGTTTTTCAGCGGTTTATGGATCGGATTCTTTTTGATATGCTGTCTCCTTTTGTGATAGTATATCTGGACGATATACTGATATATTCCCGGGATCCTGCATTACATCAGGAACATGTGACCAAGGTATTGCTCTGACTCTGTGAGAATCATTTGTTGGCCAAACCTGAGAAGTGCCTCTTCCATGTGACTACCGTTTGGTACCTAGGATTCGTGTTGAGTCCTCAAGGCATTTCTATGGATCCTAATAAGGTATCTGCAATGTTAAAGGTATTTATATAGCGCAACATCACCAAATGAGTTGGTCTCCAGGCGCTCAGGCGGATCTGTAAACAAAGAGGTGGTGTTGGGTTAGTGGGTGAAGAGGGCATAGGAAAGTGAGACGGTGGTGTCCTTTTGGCAGCTTCAGTTCGGTTTTCACTGTGCGTTCAGCTTGGGTGTGAATATAGGATCGAAGCTAGTCCTCGTGTGCTGTTGTTGCGATCTATGTGTTGATTGTTGTTGTGGTGAAGTGCGTGTGGTTTGCTGTGAGAGAAGTGGTTGTGTGGGTTTTTGTGTGAGTTAAGTATACAGAAATTTGAGGTTTTGGTTAGTGGGTTAAATCCTTGTAGTTTTGTTTTATGTTTCCATTTTCACACTGGGTCGGTATATTCTTTCTCTTTCTTTCCTGACTGTCTAGTTTCTAGGGCGATGGCGTGGGTGGTTGCTAGCCAAGTTATCTAAGCTTAGTACACC